>NC_081347.1:18688438-18781756 GCF_029784015.1 Lycium ferocissimum
CGGCCACCCCCTTGTTTTGGGCCTTGATTTTCCTTTTTTTTTTTGGCCCAACAACTTGGCTATATTTTGTAATTTCATGAAACAAGTTTCCAAAATTCCGATTTTTGTCCTTAACCTTCCTCGAAAATTCCGCACCAATATTTCCATAACCGATACATTGATACTAGAAAAATCCAAATATGGCCTTATTTCTTACAAGCAAAGATTATTCCGAACTTTCCAAATATACAAAAATACCGGATGTAACAGACATATTGAGCTTGGCACGAGCAGAGTAGTGAGAAACCATATGCACATAAATCATTTTCAGAGACTCAATGAAGTAAGCTGAACGAATCGTCATTTGAAAATCGGGACAAAAGTTATATCAAATGTCTTTCGGACACTACTCGGAAACATAACAAACATCATAAGTATATAAAAAAAACCGTAGGGATCATAGTCACATATCAAGCCAATCCGAACCCGTCTCGGAAAGTTACGGACATTACTCACTTAAGGACTTCCTACAACCATATCGAAGCGATCCGAGCCCTTCTGTGAAAGTTACGATCGTTCGTAGTTACGGGATCATTCAAAAACAAAACTTTTTTGAAAACAAAAATTTTATGCAACTTTTGAAATTTAGTCATACAAAAACATAAGAACCATAATTTGACTACATTAAGGATGCGAATATCAAGAAACAAATAAGAATCATAGACACGCTCGGATCGCAAGAATAGAGTTACCTCGAGGCTCGTGTCATAACCTACTTTCAACTAAGACATGCCAAAAGAAAGAAAGGTTGAGCTTTACATACCTCGTTTGCTTCCTACGCTAGTCAGACTTAAGTCTCGGGCTTCCAACAATCTACAACAACGTCATTAGGCATTCAACCATTAGCCATAAACACTTAGGAATCCAATTCCAAACTAACACTTAATTCCACGAAATTTGGGCAAAGATTTCCCTATAAATCCAACGACCCCGAGAATTCAACTCGGCCAGATCTTCAACAACAATACCAACAACCATATAAACAACATCAATAATTAATTCCAAACGCATTCTAACATTAATAACTCCTTTCTACATAATTCGACAACATTCAATTCAACTACATAATTTCAAGCCAACATCAATGCTCGCATATTCAAATACTAATCCAAGACCACTCCAACAAGTTTCAAGACCGCTTCGAACAATCCGCACATTATTTAAAACAACCCATCCACTACACCATGGAACCCGAAACCACCAACTTCCATAGGGACAACAACAATACATTTCTTTCTTCAAATTCATCAATGACACCAATAATTCACACATTAACAAGTTTCCATAAATTCAAGAAAGCATATTGAAATCACATTAACTTCCAAACGGTCCACACGTTTATCACTTTAACTTCGATCACTAAACCTTCACTTTACATCATAGAATCCACAACAAACACAACTACAATACTAAGTGAAATGAATTCCTCATTCTTACACACACGGCATGCACACGGCCAAGACAACATACACGGCCACAATAACAACACCACAATTTCATGAATTTCATTCGTTTCCACACTCCAAAATATGCACAAACCAAGCCCAACATATGAAAATAAGGATTAAGTCTTACCTCTTCCAATCAACTTCTCCACGGCTAGAAGTGTTCAAGGTAACAACGGACGATTTTCTTGTTCCAACAACTACTCCACGTTAACGAGGGCCTCCCAATTAGTAGAGAGACAAGGAGAAAAGAATTTTTCTTGATCAACTTTGAGGGACCATATTCGGCCAGCCCTCTTAGCCGAATGGTCTCCTCTATTTTTTTTTCTTTCTCTTGAATTGTCTAGACTTTGCAAAATAATGAATATATCTTGTTTGGTCATCCCCCTCTATATATATAATGATACATAATCCATACCAAGGTGGCCACATGCCCCTTGGACGGCCTTTTTTTTTTTTCCTTTTTCTCCAATTTTCTAGATTTTTCTTTAAGCCATAATGGATGAATTGTTGCCTTGCATAGTCATCTTTGTCTATGTATATATTTAACCCCTACAAATATAAGATGGACACATACACCCCTTCCATGGCTTGAAGCAATTGGCCATCCATGGGTGGGTCCCACGGCCACTTGACTTTTCCAAGAAGTCATGCATAATGAAAATTTCCAAATTCCAAGCTTGCCCTTAATATTCCATGCCCATAATAGTTATGTACGACTTGTCCCAAAATTGTCCCAATGTACAAATTACGGGATATAACAGTTTATGTCATTTTGCTATCTTTTATTTCTAGCATAGTATAAATAATTCTCTTCTTCTTCATGGAAGACTTAGACTATTTTGATTATTGATATTTTGAGATTGTAAAGTCTTTTGAGTGTTCAGAGCTTACTAAGCTTGGGATTGTGAACATTGTTGAGAGGATTGGTTATTAGGGTGTCAAATCCCTATTGGTCAATCCTAAGAGTTTGGTGCTCTTTAGTTTCTAAATTAGAGGTCAAGTTATTCTAAGAACTTTGGTTGCTAATTTGGGTCTTTAGTTGTGTCAAATTATCTATCCTTTTCTTTTCTTGCATTTTAATTCTATTTACGTTTTTAATATTGTATCAATTGGTATCAGAGCTTGGATTAAATTTGTTCTATCAAATCTAGCCTAGGGTTTGTTACTACATAAAAAATAAAATAAAATTGAAATCCTAGAAAAAAAGCCCCAAAAAAAAATTGTTTTTTTTGTTGTTTTGTTATTAGATTCTTGTTCCTTAGTACGTCAGGGTTTCAAAGCTTCAAATTTCGTGTCAATCGGGTCAATATTGAAGAATCCACCATTTTTGAGTTGAAGCTTTTGAAAAACTTGAAGAACTCGAAGTGGGTCTTGTTGATTTGGGTGAAATTGGGACTTGAAACTTATTGAGGCTTGTTCTTTAAGTCTTGGGGAGTCTAAATCTGAAATTTGAAGGATAAACAAGTTGATTTGAAGGTAGTTGAAAATTTGAAATTGTTGGTGTTCTTGAAGATCTTCAAATCTTCATAAGGAAGAAGACTCTCCAAAAGGGCATTTAATCCAAACTTTTCAAGTCAGGATTTGGGAAAAGTGTTTTTCCACCCCAAAAGGGTAAATACTAGGTTGAGTGGGCCCAAGAACGTCATCAGATCCAAGAAATTTGGGCCAAAATTCGAGAAGTTCGAGTTCAACACGAAAATCGCTGAAGCTAGGAACATTGCAAATTACGGACCGTAAATCACATTACGGACCGTAATCTGGGGTCGTAAACTTGGATCTTGAAATAGTAGCTCACTGGAATTTGGCATCCTCGTTAAATACGGACCGTAAACCTAAAATACGGACCGTAAACCACAATACGGACCGTAAATCACAATACGGACCGTATTCCCCAATCGTATAAAAGGGCCAAGGATTGGAGCATTCTGCCTAGGAAAGACATCGTTAAATACGAACCGTAAACCACAATACGGACCGTATCTTGTGGGTCGTAAAAGGCTAGGAGCATTCTGTTTTGGGCATCACTAAATACGGACACGAAATACGGACCGTAAACCACAATACGAACTATATTTTGTCAAGATCAAACCGTATACTCAAGGTACCTTTTTTCAATTCCAAATTTCATTTCAACCCACTTCCATTTCTAAAAAATTCTTGATCTTTAGTTGATGGTCTTGTGTCCCTAGTCCTTTGGTAGGGAACTAAAAAAAAAGGGTATAGAAATTTTAAAATTTTCATTATTTCAAATTGATACCTTGGATCATTTAGGACCTCAAGACCACGTTTTCAAGTTATCACCTACCCGGGCCCGAAATTCGATTTATTTCCCGATTTTTAGCATTCCATTTTCTTGTGTCTCTCAACTAGTAGCCATTTAGTAGTTGTTCCTACTTGTGTTTGCTAGTTCTTGTGTCCGCATTTCTTTCGTGCCAATTCTTTCGTGCTTTTCTTCGTTTTTGCTTCGTTGTTAATTTCTTGGTCTTGTCCGTTAGATTGAATTGAGTCGTCTGTCTTTCGTAGTCTAACAAGAATCTATTCCGACTAAGAGTAGAATTTGAACCCTTGTGACTAGTCGACATTAACAAGCACACAATCTTTGGCGGAAGCAATTTGTAAGGCAATTAAAGGTGCGCACACTTGAGCGATTGTGAGTTGATTTTACTAATCTAACGTATTTGCTTGTTTTGTTGAGTGTCTTTAATAGGCACCATGGCTACGGAGGATGAAATGCAAGTTCCCACCGGGGAACTTACGCTAGTTGATGTAATGAGGGCCTTGCAAGCCTTGAACGATAAGGTTGGTAGTATGGATGGTCGAATGGAAAACTTGGGAAGTAGGGTTGAAGCAATTGAAGGAGGTAGTAGAGAGGTCTCGTATTCGCCTCGAGTGAAATACCAAGGAGGCACAAGTGGAGCTACTCGAAGCACTTCACTTACATTGTCACCCGGCACCTTCCATCATCTATATAATCCAACTCCCCAAAACACTCCTCTAAACACAACTCTCACCCCACTAAACAATATTCCCATAGGCCAACGGAACAATCTACCCCCATAAGATCAAACTCCAAATGACCCACATCCAAATGACCCACCCCCAAATTATCCACACCTAAATGCACCTATGGCACCCCAACACCATCCAAACATCCAACAACTAAATGATGATGAGATAGAAGAAGCTATACTCGAGCACGAACGATATGGTGATCAAGGTTGGAGGCAATGAGGGAAAGCACAAGGTGGTTATCGAGGGAGGGGTAAAAGACATGGTCCTAACCCTCACATGGTAGGCAAAGAGGGTACCAAGCTCGTGAAGGGTACCAAGGTCGTGACCATCAAGGTTATAATGACGATGGAGATTTCAAGGGGAATCACGGTTATGGAGGAGGGTGAGACATGAGTCTCAATTCCATCAAGGTTACTCACCCAACCTTCAAAGGAAGTAGTGATCCCGATACATTCCTTGATTGGGTGATGCGTTGTGATAGAATCTTCTTGACGAATGACATGTCCGAGGTGAAAAAGGCGTCTTACGCCATTGCTCAATTCGAAGGATATGCCTCCACATGGTGGAAAACTCAAGTGAAGGCAAGAAGAATTATTGGGCATCCTCCCACACCTACTTGGGATGAATTGAAGGATGCCATACGACATAAGTATGTCACCGAACGCTATAAACAAGAACAACTCAAAAAGGTGTATACCTTAAGGCAAAACAAAAAGAGTGTGGAAGAATACTATGATGAGTTCCAAATTGTCAAGATGAGAATCGACTTTGACGAGGATGAGTTAAATGCTATGACTCAGTTCCGAGCTGGGTTAAATGGTGAGATTGTCTAACAAATGAGACTCCACAACTATAGGAGCATTGAAGAGACTCTTCAAGCGGCTATTGAAATAGATGAGGGTCTCAAGGAAGACAAAATCAATAAGTCAAGGGGCTATGTGAGTTCATGGAACAATAACAAAGAACGAGGAACCTCCTCCTCCAATTGGCAAAAGAATAAGGGTCCCATACAAGAAGCCAAGAAACCCTTTGTAAAGAATACTCAAGTTGAGAAGCAAGTTGACAAACAACCTCCGAAGTTTGCTCCAAAAGAATGAGGTACGAAAACTCCTATTCAATGATTTAAATGTCATGGCTTCGATCATAGAGCAAGCGAATGCCCTAATCGTAGAGCGTTTATTTTGAGAGACACTTATAGTGAGGATGAGGAAGAATGTGAGGAAGGAGATGATGAGGGCGATCATGAGAATGAATAACATGATAGTGAAGGGGATGGTGTTGAAGGTGATGATGAGCCTATTGTACCTGTTTATGTGGTGCGAAAAACCATGATAAGCAAAGCAATGGATGACCCAAGTCAACGGGAAAATCTCTTCCATTCCAAGTGCATCATTAACCAAAACACTAGCATCATGATCATTGATAGTGGGAGTTGTGCCAATGTTGCTCGTACCACCCTTGTTGATTTCTTGAAACTTTCCACCACCCGCCATGAAAACCCTTACAAATTTCAATGGCTCAATGAATGTGGTGAATTGAAGGTGACTCGGCAAGCTATCATTAAATTCACGGTTGGGAAGTATCACGATGAGGTGTTATGTGATATTGTTCCCATGCAAGCGTGTCATCTTCTACTTGGCCGACCATGGCAATATGATAGGTCTGTCAACCATAATGGGAGAAATAACCAATACACCCTTGTCCACAATGGTGTCAAAAATGTCTTGAATCCCATGACCCCCTCCCAAGTGGGTGAGATCTATAACAAAATGAAGGAGTTGAAGGAGAAGGGTCATAGTACATTGCAAAAGAAGAATGTGGGGGCAGAAGGAGTAGAGGAGAGTAGTTCTCAAGAGGTGAGTGGAAAGAAAGGAGAGCTTAGAGGAAAAACCAAAGTGTCTCTTTTGGTGAATTGTGGGGAAATTAGGGAGGAATTGGGGAGCGTCAACCGGTGATTCTCCTCATGCATAGGGACTATGCATTGCACACTAATGAACTAACCCCTTCTTTTCCTAGTTCTATTTCTTCTCTTTTGCAGGAATTTGATGATGTGTTCCCAACGGAACTCCCAAAGGGGTTACCACCCTTGATAACAGCCATGGAAGCTCAACTCCATTGAAGGACAAGGAAATGTTATGTTAAGATCAACGAGCTTCAATTAGCAATTAAAAAATTATCTGGTGATGGCAGAAGAGCTCCAGCCCAATTCAGATTTTTTCCTCAAGTCTTACACCTATTTGGAGGCCCAAATTAAAGTCCAAAGTGAGATGAAATGAGGCCCAAATCAGCCCCAAAAGAAGAAGTTTCCAGCAGCCCAAATTAGCCTAAATATTAGTTTCTAGAATAAATATTTAATTGTTGTTTTAATCTATGTTGACTTGCATTGGTCCAAATGTGGGTAGTCTTCTAGGTTGTTTTAATGTATTTTGACTGCCTTGGTCCAAGTGTGGGAAGTCTTCTATGCTTCTAGGGAAGATAATTCCCATTTATTTCTATTTTGACTAGCTCCTTCTTTACAACTATATAAAGGGGTGATTGTCATTCATTGTAAATCAGATTTTGAAGAATATATTATATTGAGAGTTCTTTTAAACCTTTGTGGCATTACTTTGAGATTTATCTTTCAACCTAACTAGTTCATAGTTCAAGGTAGTAAGATAATTTCATCTTGATATCTTTGATTTCTTTTTAGTATTCTTTTGAAGGCGATTAGTTCTAAATACTAATTGTTGTCTTAAGCTACTCACAAAGCGGTCAAGATCCGAATCTATTGTTTTTGATTTGTTATCTCAAGTAAAGGCGTTAGATTTCTTCCTATAAATCTATACGTTGTTACTTGGATATTGTCAAGACTTTAGAACTTACGTTCTTGGAAATTCGTGAATTATTCCTTCGAATTTCTCATATCTTTTATTTTCTAGTTTTTAGATTCTTTTCTATATTTGCTTCCGCACTTCTTATATTTTAATTATAAATTTAGGATTTTCCTAACCTTGTTGTTATCAACCCTTGAGGGGAATTGAACACCAAGTTGATTTTGTCCCGGGGTCTCAATTACCAAACAAACTGGCTTATAGAGCCAACCTGGATGACACTAAGGAGCTTCAAAGGCAAGTGGATGAACTCCTTGAAAAGGGAGTTATGCGAGAAAGTATGAGCCTATGTGCCATGCCCGTGATATTGGTGCCAAAGAAAGATGGATCATGGCGCATGTGTGTTGATTGTCGTGCCATCAACAAGATAGCGGTAAAGTATCGCCATCCCATACCTCGTCTTGATGACATGCTTGATGAGTTGAATGGTTCAAGCATATTCTCTAAGATAGATCTTAGGAGCGGGTATCATCAAATCCGGATGAATCCCGGAGATGAGGGGAAAACCGCATTCAAGACCAAGTTTGGTCTATATGAATGGTTGGTGATGCCTTTTGGCCTCACTAATGCTCCTAGTACTTTCATGCGTTTGATGAATCATGTGATGAAACCTTTTATTGGTAAATTCGTGATTGTTTACTTTGATGATATTTTGGTGTATGGTAAAACCATGGATGAGCATGTTATTCATTTGAAATGTGTGTTTGAAGTGCTTAGACGAGAACAACTTTATGCTAATGTTGATAAATGTTCCTTTTGTGTGGATGAAGTTGTTTTCTTGGGATTTGTTGTGAGCTCAAAGGGGGTTGAGGTTGATGAATCCAAAATAGAAGCCATAAGAAATTAGCCCACTCCAAAATCCATTGGAGATGTACGAAGCTTTCATGGCTTGGCTAGTTTCTATAGGCATTTTGTTAAAGGATTTAGTACCATAGCCGCTCCTTTGACCGAGGTAATCCGAAAGGACAAACCTTTTTCTTGGGGTACGGAGCAAGCTAATGCCTTTGAAACTTTAAAACAAATGCTTAGCTCTGCAACATTTTTGCAATTACCCGATTTTGACAAAATATTTGAGATTGAATGTGATGCAAGCAAAGTGGGTATTGGAGCCGTTTTAATGCAAGACCAAAAGCCCATAGACTATTTTAGTGAAAAACTCAGAGCAGCAGCAGCTCCAGATCAGGGGGCGGCTCCACCGCCAGCTCTCGAGGCTCCCTATTTTGGTTAAAGTCTCGAGCCTCCGAAGAAGTTTTCTCCTCGGCCCGGGGGCGGAGGATAGGGCCATGAGAGATGCGGTTCGATTTGCTTCGACCCAGTTAGTGGCGAGAGCGAGGCTCGCCGGCATGGACTAGAAGTTGACCATGCGGATAGACATGATAGTTTGAGGGTTCATGACTTCTTAAATTGTAATCCTCCAGAGTTCTACGGGTCAAAGCCCGAGGATGATCCGCAGGAGTTTATTCGACAGATGCAGCGTACATTGAGGATAATTAAGGCTTGATTTTGTCGAGACGAGGCTACGGTGAGTTGGCTTCGTACGAACTCCTTGTTGCGGGATGTCTCTCTCTCGTGTTAATTGGTATGAGTCTTGGGAGTTATCTAGGGGCGAGGATGCTCCTCCAGCGGTATGGGATGAGTTTGTGGAGGCCTTCCTTGGCCACTTTCTGCCCCCAGAGATAAGGCGAGCCAGAGTTGATAGATTCTTACATTTGAGGCAGAATGGCAGAAGCGTTCGAGATTATAGTCTTGAGTTTGATTCGTTGGCTAGATATGCGCCTACTATTGTAGCTGATATGGCTGATAGAGTGCATTGCTATGTGATGGGGCTGGATCGTTATTTGATTGATGGCTGTATGGCAGTGGCTCTTCAGCCAGGTATGGATATTGCTCGGGTACAGGCATATGCACGGGGGTAGAGGATCGACACGAGAGGACGTCGACCAAAGCTCCTATGATGATCCGAGGGCGCGCGCGGAGGCCAGCATAAGAGAGCTAGATCGGCGGGTTATCCTAGTGAGTATCGAGGCAGCGTTTACCTTAGCAGTATAGTAGATATTTTTCCCAGCCAGCACGGAGTGCACCCCCACAGTTCACAGGTAGGAGATTTGATAGTATAGGGTATTCAGGAGCCGGTCAGAGCTCCAAGGCTTCAGGTTCATAGATGAATAGGGGTTCGAGTCAGTCGAGGCCACCTTTGCCTCGGTGTTCTCGGTGTGGTAGGCTCCATTCTGGGGAATGCCGTCTTGCTACAGGTGCTTATTTTTCTTGCGGCCGTCAAGGCCATATTATGAGAGAGTGTCCGTATGGAGGTAGTCCAGGTAGTGTGGCTCAGCCTACTGGGTCGGTTGCTGGTTCATCTTCTTCTGTGGCTATGCGCCCTATGAGGCAGGGTATTCAGACACCAGCAGGCTGTGGTAGAGTTCGTGGCAGAGTTTTCAGTTCTAACGGTCCTTCGAACCGCATATATGCTTTGGCTAGTAGACAGGATCAGGAGGCGTCACCGAATGTGGTTACAGGTATATTATCGATTTTCTCTCGAGACGTATATACATTGATAGATCCAGGCTCCACCGTATCATATATATCTCCCTTTGTTGCTAGTAGAATCGGAATAGAACCTGAGTTAATAGAACCATTTGAGGTAGCTACACCGGTAGGAGATTCTGTTACAGCAAAGCAAGTATATAGGGATTGTTCGGTGGCTATATATAGTCATCACACCATGGTAGATCTGATAGAGTTTGATATGACTGAGTTTGATATTATTATGGGTATAGATTGGCTAGCTTCTTGTTATGCCAACGTTGATTGTAGAGAAAAGATAGTTCGATTTCAGTTCCCAGGAGAGCCAATTATAGAGTGGATAGGGAATACGGCATCGCCGAGGGGTAAGTTTATTTCATACCTCAAGGTAAGGAAGATGGTTAGAAAGGGTTATATTTATCATCTGGTTCGTGTGCATGACTTGAAAGAAGAAGTATCGACTCTTTAGTTAGTCCCGATAGTTAATGAGTTTCCAGATGTATTCCCAGATGAACTTCCAGGTCTTCCTCCTGAACGGGAGATAGAGTTTACTATAGATGTATTGCCAGATGCTCGCCCATATCTATTCCTCCTTACGTAATGGCACCCGCAGAATCGAAGGAGTTAAAGGGAGCAACGAGAGACTTGTTAGAAAAGGGCTTCATCAAGCCCGAAGACATCACCTTGGAGAGCACCGGTACTGTTTGTGAGAAAGAAAGATGGGTCGCTGCGAATGTGCATTGATTATAGGCAGCTGAATAAAGTAACAATAAAGAATAGATATCCCCTCCCCAGGATTGATGATCTATTTGACCAGTTGCAGGGTGCTAAGTGTTTTTTGAAGATAAACTTGTGGTCAGGTTATCATCATGTGCGGGTGAAGGAGGCGGATATTCCAAAGACTGCATTCAGGACCCGATATGGGCATTATGAGTTTAGAGTGATGTCTTTTGGGCTGACCAATGCTCCAGCAGTATTTATGGATTTGATGAACCGAGTGTTCAAACCATTCCTAGATATGTTCGTGATTGTATTTATCGATGATATTCTGGTCTATTCACGATCAGAAGAGGAGCATGCAGACCATTTGAGGACGGTGCTTAGGGTGCTCCAGCACCAGAAGTTGTATGCTAAGTTTTCTAAATGCGAGTTCTGGTTGACTTCAGCAGCATTCTTGGGGCATATTATTGTAGTTGATGGTATTCGGGTAGATACACAGAAGATTGAGGCGGTAAAGACTTGGCCTAGACTTTTATATCCCATATTTTGTACGTTAGGACAATCCGAGCTCACCATGATAAGTTAAGGACAAGACTATTCCGGGATACGAGGTAGAGACTTTTATTTGTTTTAAGGCATAAGTTGCTTATGATTTTATTGGTATGGAATATTAAGGAAAATTTGGGGTTAAAATTTAATTTTGGAAAGTTAATATTTCATGAACAAAGGCCAAGTTGGCCGTGTGGCATAGGTGGGTTCCCACCCATGGCTTGGCCAAATTTAATTGATCCAAGCCATGTGTGGGGCAAGGGCCACTTGGATGAGCTATATAGGCATACAAAAGATGACTAATAAGTCATATTCATCATCTTCACCCCTTAAGAAGTTTGGAGAAATTTGGAGAAAAAAAGAGGAGAGTATTCGGCCATAGCTAGAAAAAATTGAGGTCCAAAAATATTGATCAAAAAATATTTTCTTCTAGCAATTCAACCAAGTGGAAGGTCCTTATTAACGTGGACTAGTTTTTGGAGTCAACAAACCATTTGTTTGTGCCATTTACAACCCTAGCCAATGTTATACCCCGTACTTTGTACGTGGGAATATTCTAAGTTGGTTGCGACAAGTTATGGACAAGGCTTTTAATTTTCGGTTTTGTTGATTTTTGTTAAAAGTTCATAAGTTGCATATTCATCTTTTCATTGGCATGGAGTGTTAAGGGTAAAATTGGAATAAGAAAAATTTGGGGTCAAAAGTGAATTATGAAAAGTTAGGCATTTCATGAGAATTAAGGGCTAAGGAAATTTTGGAAAATTATTAATTCATGAAAATGGCCATATGTGGCCATGTGTGTGTGTGTGGGCCATGGGCCATGTGTATGAATTATATATGGAGAGAAAGATGATTAATTAAATCATCTTCATCATATTTTAGCTCCTAGAAAGTTCAAGAAAAATGGAGAAAGAGAGAGGTAACCATTCGGCCATAGTGGCTGAATTGGAGGTCCCAAAAATCATGGTTAAAAAATTATTTTCTTCTAGCTTCTCTACTAATTGGAGGGTCCTCTATAACATGGAGTGATTGTTAAAACAAGCAAAGTGTTCATTCTTGCCATGTACAAGCCTAGCCGAGTGAACAAGTGAATGAAGAAGGTGAGATTCAATCCTCATTTTTATGTGTTATGCATGGTTTGTGGATGTTTTGGAGTATGGAAATGAATGGAATTCATGAAAATATGGTGTTGTGTGTGTGGTCGTGTATGTATGGTTGGTGTAGAAGTGAAGAACTAAGTTTATTTAGCATGTTTAGATTGTTGTTGTTGTGGATTTATGATGAACAAAATGAAGAATTAATGCATTAAGTTGAAGGTAAAGTTGTATATGGGCTGTTTTGGAAGCCAATGTAATCTTAATATAGTTTCTTATAATTATGAGATTAATGTTGTTAAAGTATGGATTGTTAGTATGGTTTATGAATTTGGAAGGAAGAAAATGTATTGTTGTTGTTCTTATGGAAATTTGAGGTTTCGGGTGGAGTAGAGTATTAATTGGATTGTTTGAATGTTGTGCGGATTGTTGGAAATGTTCTTGAATCGTGGTTGAATGGTTTTGGATTGGTATTTGAATATGCGGTCGTTGATGTTAGTTTGAAAATATGAAGTTGAATTGAATATGCATGAATGTTGTCGAATTATGTAGAAAGGAATTATTAATGTTAGAATGCGTTTGGAATTGCTATGGATATTGTTGATGTGGTTGTTGGTATTGTTGTTGGATATTTGGCCGAGTTGAATTCTCGGGGTGTTGAGTTTACAGGCGAAATGCTGCCCAAATTTCTATAAATAAAGTGCGAACTTAAAATGGGATTCCGAGGTGCCTATGACTAATGTTTGGTGTCTAATGACGTGTTGTAGATTTTGAGAAGCCGAGACTTGAGTTTGGATTAGCTTAGGAAGCAATCAAGGTATGTAAAGCTTACCTTTCTTTCTTTTGGCATGTCTTAGACGGAAGTAAGCTATGATATGTTATGAGCCTTGGGGGGCAACTCTATTCCGAAGTTCCGAGCATGTTTATGATTCATATTTGCTTCTTGATGTTGGCATCCTTATATGGTCAAGCTATGGTTTATATGTCTTTTGTATGGTTGGATTTCAAAAGTTGCATAAAAGTTTTGTTTTCAAAAGAGTTTTGTTCCTAAACGATTCTGAAACTACGAACGACCGTAACTTTCAAGAAAGGGCTCGGATCGCTTTGATATCTTCGCAAATGATTTCATGACGAGTAATGACTTTGATTTTCATAGGCGGGCCCGGATTGGGTTGACGCTCGTCCGTGGGTCCCGCGACTTTCTATGTTTGGTTTTAACGACCTATTTTTGAAAGAACTTAATATGACTTTCGTCCCGACCCCCGAGTATGATTACTTATTTATCTGTTAAGTCTGAAACAAGGATTTTATGTATGTGATTTTGATATGTAACTATGGTTTCTGAAGTTCGGGTTGGTATGTTCCCGAGTGACATTCGAAAGAAAAATCTGATTTGACTATTGTTTCGGTTTTGAAATAACAGTTCGTTTTGATTATCCTATTGGGTCTTTGTAAGTGTTTTGCATTGCATATGGTTTTCCACGATTCTGCTTGTGCATTTTGTTGTATGTCTTTCGCCGAGTCCCGGGCCGGTTGTGTGATCGTGCGCACTATGTGATATTGACCGCTGGATTCTTGGCCACGGTATGCCGGTATGTTATGTGATGTTGACCGCTGGGTTCTTGACCGCGGTATGTGTGATATTGCCGCTGGATATTTTGACCGCGGTATATGTGATATTGCCGCTGGATATTTTGACCGCGGTGTGTGTGATATTGCCGCTGGATATTTTGACCGCGGTATGTGTGATATTGCCGGTGGATATTTTGGCCGCGGTATGTGTTGAGTGATATTGACCTCTGGGTATTTGTCCGCGGTATGTTGAGTAATATTGACCGCTGGGTATTTGACCGCGGTATGTAGGATAATATTGACCGCTGGGTATTTGGCCGCGGTATGTCGGATAATATTGACATTGGGTATTTGACCGCGGTATCTGGCATTTTGGATATACACTTACTTTCTGTATCTTCTGCTTTGAATACGAAGTATGATGTGGTATGATATATGTATTCTGGAATAGGATCAGTCGGTTAATGTCAGCTCATATGATATGTTCTATTTTCCGTATATGTGAGACAGGAATGTTTTTCAAATGAAAGTTAAGTAAGTATTTTGTCATTCTGATGGTTATATTGGTCTTCGGTACCGCTTATGTATGAATTGTACTTCAGATGCAAGCACTTTGGTTTTCGGGTTGTTATGCTCACTTTCTGTACCCCGTACTTCGGTTATGACTTCGTTTTCGGTATTTTATGCTTTGCATACTCAGTACATATTTCGTACATCGACCCCTTTCTTTAGGGGTCGCATTTCATGCCGCGTACCTGAGATGAGTAAGTGATGTTAGCGGAAGACGTTCCAGTACGGATTGACGAGCTCCATTTCCTCCGAGTCTTTGCGAGTAGAGTACTTTTGTATGGTATCCGAAGTTATGATAGAGACTTTGCGTAACGTCCGTATGTATGATATGTCAGTTTTGTAAGCGGCTATGTAAGCCGATGTATTATTATGCATTATGCTACGAACTTCACATGTTTACAGATTTCATACGGTGCTAGTTTCATTTGATTTTGATAAAGATGAAAGGCATGTTTGTTTTCGAAAAAAGAATTTCATTATATGCTTATGTCCTGTTTTACGGGCCCAGTATGGTTATGATTATGACGAGAGTCAGCGGGTTCGCTCGGCCTTAAGTAAGGGTCGGGTGCCCATCATGCCCTATCGGAAATTAGGGTGTGACAGCCAACTTGTGGAGTTAAGTGGAAAAGGTAAGGTTTAATCTTCTTTTCCATATGTTATGGATGGTTTGTGTATGTTGTAGTATGTAGAAATGAATGAAAATCATGAAAGTTGTGTGTTGGGGGTGGTGGCCGAATATGGGCCATTTGATATGGTATTACTAAGTGGGCCGTATGAACACTGGCATTTTTTTTTCCATAACATCGCCGATAATAGCATACATGTAGACGAGTAGTAATATTCAACTGTACTGACATATCACACGGTGATAAAGACAACTAGGTTATGAAACATCTGACTGTACATATCTGTCTACGAGCCTCTAAACACGATACATATAATTACAAGTAACTGACTGTGTTTCAAATATATACATAAGAGTAGTACCCAAAAATAGTAGCTCCGGAACAACTGGAGCGCCTTTCAATGTACAGCTGGAGAAGCTCCTAGGGATCGAGCCCGTCAACCTGTCGACCTGCGTGGCATGAGACGCAGCCCCCGAAGAAAAGGGGTCAGTACGAGCAGTGTACCGAGTATGTAAGCCATGAAAATAATACAATGAAACATGTAACATATGAGCAATAACAACATGTGAGACCAAAGATCATATAACGAGATAAAAGGATAATCTGTACCTGTAAGTGCCTTTCAGGCGGATGTCATGCTTGCTTATTATATACTTTTATTCAAAACATTTCGTGTCATATACATGTGAAAATAACAAGTCATGTCGCCGAAATACGTCGGCTTCCCACATGTGTCCCGCGTCCGGCATCCCGCGTCCGGATGGAATTACGCCACCGACCAGGTGGCAATGCGTCTATAGCGCAACAGTATCCATTCCCCAAAATTCCCCATTTTCATATACATATCATATACATGTCATATACATATCATATAAGCAAAACATGCATAAGAACCCAAAGAAAGTCATGTGTCTATCGGGGTGACGTAAGGTCGGTAGCCCCCGATTACCTTATGGAATAACCACGGTCACTTCGTCTCACCTTGAAAGAACAAACATTATAAGACGAGACTAGCAATGAATAGCAACACCACAAGAAAACTTAAAACAGGATTATAAAGTTTCAATAAAACAAGTAATGGAAATCCGGTATGCACGTATATCGAGACTCGAGTGACAAACATGAAAACACGGTCATTATGTCCCATTGGGTCATCCACGAAGGTTTCAAGACATTTCAATTTCATTTCCAAAGGTTTCGGACGTTTGAACATCATTTTACTTTAAAGCACAAGTTTTGGGTTCAATTCTACTGAATGAATAGTGAATAAGTTTAGGTGTCGTTTCCGAGGGGTAGGACTTTTCCCGAGGGTCGGATTTTGACCTATACTAACTAGGACATGCCATATGAAGGAGAGGTAGGCTTTACATACCTTTTACGCCTTATCCACGTCTCCAAACTCAAGCTCCAAGTTCGCCAAAATCTACAAATTGGTCATGTTTACCAAACATGATTAGTGCCTTTAGACTTGAATTCTTAAAATAACACTTGGCTACCGAAATTTCGGCAGCACCTCCTCTATAAATACTCCACTCCACCAAGTTCAACTTGGCCCATTTCAATCAACAACAATCCGGGAATTCAACCCGGCCAAACTAACAACACAATACCAACAACAATATAAGCAACATCAACAATCGACTAAAAACGCATTCTATAGTCTTATTTTCCAAATAACAACAACTCCAAATCCAACTTTACACTTACAATCCAATATCAATATGTTCATATTCACATACTAATTTAAGGTCATTCAAACATAAACCAAGAGCATTTCAATATATATCCAATATTCAACAATTCCAACAATTTCCATACAATTCATATATAATTTAATTCACATAATATTCCAACAATACCATCAACATACTACTTACCCACATCTTCCAATTTATGAAACAACAACAACATTTTTTTCCTTTCTTCAAATTCAATCACAACAATCCAATTTTCATTCCTCCAAACCATTAAATCTTTATTCTAACATCATAAAACCTACCATAACAACAATTTCCATTCTAATAAAATCAATTCACCACACCAACCACAATCTATACCATTCGGCCAACACCCATATGCATGTTTTTCATGGACTTCCATTTTTCCATAACATTCAACAACAACAACACAACACACACAATACAATAACACAAAACACATTCCTACATACCTATACATACACACACACACACACACTTCCAACACATGAATTTCATCCATTTTCATACTCCACAACATGCACAAACATCCATAACATACAAATAGAATTAAACCTTACCTTTTCCTCAACTTCTTCACTTGACTCAAGTTGGGAACTTGTATGAATATGTGTTTTCTTGCTCCACAAACCACTTCAACTTACTAAGAACCCTTCAAGGAATTGTTTGGCTATGAAAACAAGTTGAGAATTCTCTCTTTTTTTTTTTTTTTTTTTTTTTTTTTCTCTCTCTCTTTTTTTTCTTTCAAGGCCGAATGGCCTTGTCTTTTTTTTTCTCTCTCTCTTTGCTTTCTTGTCTCTTGAAAACTCTAGAGAAAAGATGAATTAATCATCTTTCCACTCATATATATAGTTCCCTCCAATAATAATCCAAACATATTGCCCCTTGTTGGCTTAAAATTATTTGGCCACTTTTAATGCAAGTGGGGCCCATGGCCAAGTTGCCATTTCTTGAAAATTTCTAGAAAATTTCATCTCTCTTTTTCATGAAAATATTTTCCCTTGTTCCAAATTTGCCCCTAGCCCTTCTCCGTATTTCCATGAGTTGTTTTGCAAATTTACCATTTTACCCCTGGCCTTTCTTAATATTCCAACTTTACAATTTTCCATACGCAACTTGTGTCACTTGCCTTGACTTACCCGAGGGTACAAAATACGGGATGTAACATCCTCCCCCCTTTAGAACACTCGTCCTCGAATGTTGAATCGGCTTATCGGGTGTTACTACATTTCGGGGAGGTTTCCTTTATGGTTGTCGTACATAATCACTCAACACGTCCGTTCAGATACCTTGGTTGACTTATACTTTCTTGTTATACCATACTTTATAGGGCGCCGTCTCGGTTGTCCCTTTTATATCTCTACTGATCTTTTGCGGTTATCTTCCTTGGTTGTTCTCCATATTTGTGTCACACTGTACCCGTCGTCAACTTGTTCTACGCCTTCTTCTGTAGTTGCTCGATGTGCCAACATATCCCAAATTCTTGTTATCCTCTCATTCGTAGCATTTCCAACCACTACTTAACTTACCCTGATTCTGGAGCTGTGCTATACCTTTTTCCTTTTTATCAGCCCAGCCCAACTCAGTCTACGCAACCTTTATTACGTCTCCAGTCACCCCATATACTCTAATATCATCTAGGCTATCCTAACTTCACATTCGTCTTCCATTTCTATACTTATGAAATTTTTGGGATACTTCCCAGGGGGTCACCCATCATGGAATTGCTCCCATTCCAAAGACGCTTAACCCCGAAACGTTAACGTATTCCGGTATCTTAATGCTAATATATTTGCATCCACTCCCCCGCACGGCTTTGTCACGTAATCCAGTGCGATTTAGAGTACTAGTCACTTTCGACACGCCCTCGGAACGTACTTTTCTCTTAATTACCATTTTAGCCTTTCTCGGCCCTTAATACTCATTTCTTGTCTATGCGTATAACTACCTTTTGTCCAGGATTTCTAGATTTTCATCAACACATAAAGAATGACACATGACGGTATAGAGTTTAGATCGATCACATATGTACTTTATAAAGGAATGCCGATAGGGTACCTGTAGCTGCGTCCTGGGAGGGCTCAGGATCCTGCTGTCTTGTTAGTGCAAATATGCGGTTCTGAGGACCGCCTGTACTAGGTGCTCCTCCTCTGCCTCGACCACGACCGGCTGGGGCTTGGGACGTCTGTCCGGGAGGGCGCACGGTCGACGACGAACCAATGGCGGATCCGGCGGGCTGAGTCTGGTCTCTCCCGGTCCTTCGTGGGCAGTCACGCATCAAGTGGTCAGTCTGACCACAAACAAAACAAGCACCTGTGTCCAGGTAGCACTGCCTGAACGTAGCTTACCACACCGAGTGCATCGCGGTGGGGGTGGCCCTGTCCTATTCGACTCAGCTCTATGCTGGGACCCCGATGCTCGGGCACTCTGATCCGGTTCTGGATACCTCGGAATGCCGCGATGCTCGTCCCCCTCTATACTCACTTCCGGCCCAAAAGATCTAGCCCTTTTTCTCGGGAGCCCCTATCCGAATCGCGCCGCCCTCCGTTGCGGTATTGTTCTTCCGTGTTTTGGGCGTGGGCCGAATGCGAGCAATAGTCATCCCGTCCCGGAGTGAGGCCGGCGTCAAGCATTCTCTAGCTAAATGCGGCCCTAGCCCTCTTACATACCGATGCACACGATCCCCCATATCTTGCTACCATGGCTGGGGCATACCGGGCTAATGAGTCAAATCGGAGACTGTACTCCCGAGCACTCATATTTCCCTGTCTGAGATTCAAGAACATGTCAGCTCGGGCCCGTCGAACCTCTGGCGGTAAGTAATGTCGCAGAAATGCCTCAGTAAACTCTCGCCAGACCGGGGGCGCATTCGCTCCCCTCGAGGATATCCAATTATTATACCAAAGAACCGCTATATCCCGCAATCTGTACGAGGCCAACTCTATTGACTCGGTCTCCGAAGCATGTATTATTTTCAGCGTCCTCAACATTTCATCCAAAAAGCTTTGCGGGTCCTCCTCTGGCTTCGATCCATAGAACTCTGGAGGATTTAGGGAGATAAAATCACGGGCTCGCGCCGCCGCCCCCGTCCCCTTGGCCCGTATCCCGCCGCCGAGCTTGTGCGGCGACTAACCGGGTCGCAATCGGATAGCTTCCGTTACCCGCCGGCCCGCGGCGGCCGGTGCCGGCGCCGGAGCTCCACCCCCGCCCTGCGCCACGGGGGAAACGGGAGAAGCCTCGTTGTGAGACTCGCCCACTTCCACTTCCGCTGGTGGCTCCCGTTCAACTCTTTTCCCAGCCACCCTCTTGCCCTTCCGGGCTGCTGTAGCTTTCCTTGTCACCGGCATTACTGAAACCATAACGCAGGATTAAGAAAGAATATAGAAACCGGTAACATAGCTCTATCGCACGATCTTAGAGTACAAAGAAGGTCATATTTCCTAAATGCCCTGCAGCCTCCCGTTTATAAGTATGGCGCGCTACACACCCATAAACAGGACTCTACTGGACACGGCTCGTAGACAAACCCTAGGACCGACCGCTCTGATACCACTTCTGTCACGACCCAACTAGGGGCCGCGACGAGTACCCGATACTTGTACCGGGCACCCCCTGTCATATGTCTTGTCCTTATTACTAAGTGGGCCGTATAAACACTGGCATTTTTTTTTAACAACGCTGATAATAGCATACATGTAAACGAGTAGTAATGATCAACCGTATCGACATATCCCACGGTGACAAAGACAACTAGGTTATGAAACATCTGACTGTACATATCTGTCTACGAGCCTCTAAACAAAATACATGTAATTACAAGTGACTGACGGTGTTTCAAATATATACATAAGAGTAGTACCCAAAAATAGTAGCTCCGAACAACCGGAGCGCCTTTCAATGTACAACCGAAAGCTCCTAGGGGTCGAGCCCGTCAACCCGTCGACTGCGTGGCATGAGACGCACCCCCAAGAAAAGGGGTCGGTACGAGCGATGTACCGAGTATGTAAGCCATGAAAATAATACGATGAAACATGTAACATATGAGCAATAACAACATGGAAACCAAAGATCATATAACGAGATAAAAGGATAATCGTACACGCCTGTAAGTGCCTTTCGGCGGATGTCATGCTTGCTTATTATATACTTTTGTTCAAAACATTTCGTGTCATATACATGTGAAAATAACAAGTCATGTCGCCGAAATACGTCGGCTTCCCACATGTGTCCCGCGTCCGGGCATCCCGCGTCCGGGATGGAATTACGCCACCGACCAGGTGGCAATGCGTCTATAGCGCAACATGTATCCATTCCCCAAAATTCCCCATTTTCATATACATATCATATACATGTCATATACATATCATATAAGCGATGCATAAGAACCCAAAGAAAGTCATGTGTCTATCGGGGTGACGTAAGGTCGGTAGCCCCCGATTACCTTATGGAATAACCACGGTCGCTTCGTCTCACCTTGAAAGAACAAACATTATAAGACGAGACTAGCAATGAATAGCAACACCACAAGAAAACTTAAAACAGGATTATAAAGTTTCAATAAAACAAGTAATGGAAATCCGGTATGCACGTATATCGAGACTCGAGTGACAAACATGAAAACACGGTCATTATGTCCCATTGGGTCATCCACGAAGGTTTCAAGACATTTCAATTTCATTTCCAAAGGTTTCGGACGTTTGAACATCATTTTACCTTAAAGCACAAGTTTTGGGTTCAATTCTACTGAATGAATAGTGAATAAGTTTAGGTGTCGTTTCCGAGGGGTAGGACTTTTCCCGAGGGTCGGATTTTGACCTATACTAACTAGGACATGCCATATGAAGGAGAGGTAGGCTTCACATACCTTTTACGCCTTATCCACGTCTCCAAACTCAAGCTCCAAGTTCGCCAAAATCTACAAATTGGTCATGTTTACCAAACATGATTAGTGCCTTTAGACTTGAATTCTTAAAATAACACTTGGCTACCGAAATTTCGGCAGCACCTCCTCTATAAATACTCCACTCCACCAAGTTCAACTTGGCCCATTTCAATCAACAACAATCCGGGAATTCAACCCGGCCAAACTAACAACCAACAATACCAACAACAATATAAGCAACATCAACAATCGACTAAAACGCATTCTTACATTTTCCAAATAACAACAACTCCAAATCCAATTCTTACAATCCAATATCAATATGTTCATATTCAATACAATTTTAAGGTCCAAACATAAACCAATTTCAATATATATCTATAATTCCACAATATAAATTCAATATAATTTAATTCACATAATATTCCAACAATACCATCAACATACTACTTACCCACATCTTCCAATTTATGAAACAACAACAACATTTTTTTTCCTTTCTTCAAATTCAAGCACAACAATCCAATTTTCATTCCTCCAAACCATTAAATCTTTATCCTAACATTATAAAACCTTCCATAACAACAATTTCCATTCTAATTAAAATCAATTCACCACACCAACCACAATCTATACCATTCGGCCACACCCATATGCATGTTTTTCATGGACTTCCATTTTCTACATAACATTCACAACAATAACAACCAACCACTCAATAAAATAATTAAAACATGATTCCTACATACCTATACACACACACACACTCACACACTTCCACCACATGAATTTCATCCATTTTCATACTCCACAACATGCACAAACACTCATAACATACAAAAGAGGAATTAAACCTTACCTTTTCCTCAACTTCTTCACTTGACTCAAGTTGGGAACTTGTATGAATATGTGTTTTCTTGCTCCACAAACCACTTCAACTTACTAAGAACTCTTCAAGGGATTGTTTGGCTATGAAAAACAAGTTGAGATTTCTCTTTTTTTTTTTTTTTTTTTTTTTTTCTCTCTCTCTAGGCCGAATGCCTTGTCTTTTTTTTTCTCTCTCTCTCTTGTCTCTTGAAAACTCTAGAGAAAAAGATGAATTAATCATCTTTCCTCATATATATACTTAGTTCCCTCCAATAATAATCCAAACATATTGCTCCTTGTTTGGCTTAAAATTATTTGGCCAAATAATGCAAATGGGGCCCATGGCCAAGTTGCCATTTCTTGAAATTTCTTGAAAATTTCATCTTTCTCTTATTTCATGAAAATATTTCCCTTCATTTCAAATTTGCCCCTAACCTTTCTCCGTATTTCCATGAGTCATTATGCAAATTTACCATTTTACCCCTGGCCTTTCTTAATATTCCAACTTTACAATTTAGAGTTTTGTTCCATAAGGAGTCTATGTTGAATATTGTCTTTAACTTTCATAGACGGGCTCGGATCGCTTCGATACGTTCGTAGATGATTCTATAGCGTATAATGGCTCTAACTTTCATAGGCGGGCTCGGATTGGTTTGAGACTTGTCCGTGGGCCCCGAGACTTTCCTTTGTTTAGTTCTAACGACATTAGAAAGGACTTAGCGTGACTATCGTCATAACCCTCGAGCGTCGATTACTTACTTATTTGCTGAGTCTGAAATGATGATTTTTATGCATATGGTTACTCACGACTCTGCTCGTGCATACTGTTGTTAGATCTTTCACCGAGTGCCGGGCCGGTCATGTCATCGTGCGCACTATGTTATATTCCGGAGTATGATGTGTTACGGTTCACCGAGCTCCTCGCTAGAGGGCCGGGTACCGCTTATATTCTGGTGTTATGATGTGTTATGGCGTTATGATGTGTTATGGGGATATGCTGGGTTACGGAGATATGAAATCTTCTAGTGTTATGATGTGTTATGGCGCCAGATGACGGGGTGACGACCATGTTCCCTGAGCCCCATGCATGATTTGTGTTTCAAAACTAAATATTTTGGGTATTTTGCATATTGTACTTATTTGCTGTACTTCTTGTTCCGGTTATGATCCTGTTTATTGTATTTCATGCTTTGCATACTCAGTACATATTCCGTACTGACCCCCTTTCTTCGGGGGCTGCGTTTCATGCCCGCAGGTGCAGACGCCCACTTTGGTGATCCGCTAGCTTAGGACACCTATTCTGCTATCTTGGAGTGCTCCTTTGTTCCGGAGCCTATATTTTGGGACAGACTCTTCCGTTGTATATACATATGTCTATTCAGGGGTACGGTGGGGCCCTATCCCGTTATATGATTTTGTGATTACTCTTAGAGGTCTGTAGACATATATGTGGGTTGTGGATATTACTGTTCAGATGTGTTCGTATGTTTTATGTTTTGGGCGGTCCCATTCGCCGTGGCAGCCTTGTCGGCTCGCGTTTGTATATATTTTACGTTATGCTTTATGATAGCCTTGTTGGTTTCTGTGATATATAGATTTGTATATGCGATAATCTGAGACTACGTATGAGCTTTGTATATGTATAAGTACTTGTATGCTGATTCTGGTTATTAGGTGCGTACGAGTGCCCAGCTCGGGCACTAGTCACGGCCTACGGGATTGGGTCGTGACAGAAGTGGTATCAGAGCGGTTCGTCCTCGGAGTGTCTACAGACCGTGTCTAGTAGAGTTTTGTTTATCGGTGTGTTGTGCACCACATCCATAAACAGGAAGCTACGGGACATTTAGGATGTTATCTTTCCTTCTGATCCTAGATCGTGCGATAGAGCTGTCTTATCAGGATGATGCCTCCAAGGAAAGCAACAGCTGCCCAGAAGGGCAAGTCGACAGCAGTTGGAGAGACTAGCCAGGCCCGGAGAGTTACCAGGGCCCGTGCCCGCCTTACAGCTTCGAGATTGTGCTCCGGTTAGCGAGCTCACACACCGTCACCATCGAGGAGCAGCATAGGGCGGCGGTAGGCGCGCAGATCGAGGGCGGATCCACCGCCGCCCCCCCGAGTTTCCGATTGCCCGAGCCTCTAGTTCCTCGGCCCGAGGGGGCGGAGGATAGGGCTATGAGAGATACGGTCCGATTCTTGTGACCGACTAGTGGCGGGGCGGGCTCGCGTTCCGGATTGGGAGGTGATCGAGCGACGTGATATGATAGTTTGAGAGCCCGCGATTTCCTAACTTGTAATCCTCCAGAGTTCTTCGAGTCAAAGCCCGCAGAGGATCCCCAGGAGTTTCTTAGACAGATGCAGTGTACGTTGCGGCTAATTAAGGCTTCTGAGACTGAGTCTGTCGAGTTGGCTTCATATCGGTTGCATGATGTAGCGGCTAATTGGTATGAGTCTTGGGGTACTCTGTTTACATGGGCGAGGGTGCTCCTCCGGCGATGTGGGACGAGTTTACGGAGGCCTTTCTCGATAAGACTTCGCCTCCCGCAGAGATGCGGCGCGCTAGGGTTGACATGATTCTGGCTTGAGACGAGAGGGGCGGGAGCGTTCGGGAGTATAGTCTGGAGTTTGATTCATTGGCCAGATATGCGCCCACTATTGTAGCTGATATGACTGACAGGATGCATCGATATGTGATAGGGTTGGATCGATATTTGATTAATAGCTGTATGGTGATGGCTTCCCAGCCAGGGATGGATATTGCATGGGTACAGGCGCATGCCCAGGGTATGAAGGATCGACATAGAGGGCGTCAGCCCTACAGAGATTATGATAGGAGCCAGCCCAAGAGGCAGGCAGCCTCAGCAGCAGCATAGTAGATATCCTTCCCAGCCAGCCCGGAGTACACCCCCACAGTTCACGGGCAGGAGACCAGATAGCGCGGGGTATTCATGAGCTGGTCAGAGCTCCAGGGCTTCGGGTTCGCAGGTGGACAGAGGTTCCGGTCAGTCGAGGCCACCCATACCCCGGTGTTCTCACTGTGGGAGACATCACCCTGGAGAGTGTTATCGTGCTATAGGCGCTTGTTTTTCCTATGGCCGTCAGGGCCACCTTATGAGAGATTGTCGGCGTGGGGCTAGTTCAGGTGGTGCAGCTCAGCCTACTGGGTCAGTTGCTGGTTCATCTTCCTCTTCGGTAGCTATGCGCCCTATGGGGCGGGGTATGCCGATACTAGTAGGCCGCGGTAGAGGCCGTGGCGGAGCTTTCAGTTCTAGCGGTCCTTCGAACCGCATATATGCTTTGGCTAGCCGACAGGATCAGGAGGTGTCACCTAATGTGGTTACAGGTATATTATTGATCTTCTCCCGAGTTGTATAGGCATTGATAGACCCAGGCTCTAAATTATCGTATATTTCTCCCCTTGTTGCTAGTAGAATTGGGATAAAACCTGAACCGATAGAACCGTTTGAGGTAGCTACACCGGTAGGAGATTCCGTTATAGCCAGGCAGGTATATAGAGATTGTTCGGTAATTATATGTGGCCATTGCACTAAAGCATATTTGATAGAGCTAGATATGACTGAGTTCGATGTTATTATGGGTATGGATTGGCTAGCTTCTTGTTATGCTAAAGTTGACTGTCAGAAGAAGGTAGTTCGCTTCCAATTCCTAGGGGAACCCGTTATAGAGTGGACGGGAAATACAGCATCGCCGAGGGGTAAGTTTATTTCATACCTCAAGGCAAGAAAGATGGTTAGAAAGGGCTATATTTATCATCTGGTTCGTGTACATGACTTGAAAGAGAGGCACCGACCCTTCAGTCAGTCGCAGTGGTTAATGAATTTCCAGATGTGTTCCCAGATGAGCTTCCAGGTCTTCCTCCTGAGCGGGAGATAGAGTTCACTATAGATGTGCTGCCAGACACTCAGCCTATATCTATTCCTCCTTACAGAATGGCACCTGCAGAATTGAAAGAACTAAAGGAGCAGTTGAGGGATTTGTTAGAGAAGGGCTTCCTTAGGCCAGTACATCACCTTGGGGAGCACCGGTATTGTTCGTGAGAAAGAAAGACGGGTCGCTGCGGATGTGTATTGATTATAGGCAGCTGAATAAGGTAACCATAAAGAATAAATATCCCCTCCCCGGATTGATGATTTGTTTGACCGAGTGCGGTGCTAAGTGTTTCTCGAAGATAGACCTGCGGTCAGGCTACCACCAGGTGCGGGTACGAGAGGCAGATATTCCAAAGACTGCATTCAGGACCCGATATGGACATTATGAGTTTAGAGTGATGTCTTTTGGGCTGACCAATGCTCCAGCAGTGTTTATGGATCTAATGAATCGAGTATTCAGGCCGTTCCTGGATATGTTCGTGATTGTATTTATTGATGATATCCTGGTTTATTCACGATCAGAAGAGGAGCATGCAGATCATCTGAGGGCGGTACTTGGGGTGCTCCAGCACCAGAAATTGTATGCTAAGTTCTCTAAGTGTGAATTCTGGTTGACTTCAGTTGCATTCTTGGGGCATATTATTGGAGCTGATGGCATCCGAGTTGATACACAAAAGATTGAGGCTGTAAAGAATTGGCCTAGACCTACGATACCTACTGAGGTACGTAGTTTTCTGGGACTAGCAGGATATTACAGGAGATTTGTGGAGAAGTTTGCTTCGATTTCAGCGCCTTTAACGAGGCTAACTCGGAAGGCGACTAAGTTCCGGTGGACCGATGCTTGCGAATGAAGCTTCCGATTCTTTGAAAGAGAAGTTGACTACGGCTCCGGGTTCGACTCTTCCCCGAGGGACCAGATGGTTATGTTATTTATTGTGATGCTTTCGGTGTTGGGTTGGGTTGTGTATTAATGCAGCATGGCAGAGTTATAGCCTATGCCTCCCGTGACTCGTAAAGTACGAAAGAAATTATCCTACTCATGATCTGGAGCTAGCAGCGGTAATTTATGCTTTGAAGATATGGAGACACTATCTATATGGCGTTCATGTTGATATTTATATGGATCACAAAAGCCTCCAAAGATATCTTTAAGCAGAAGGAGCTGAATTTGCGGCAGAGAAGGTGGCTAGAGTTGTTGAAAGACTATGATATTGATATTTTGTATCATCCTGGGAAAGCCAATGTTGTAGCAGATGCACTCAGCCGTAAGTCTATGGGTAGCTTGACGGACGTTCCATCAGAAAAGAAAGAAATGGTTCGTGAGATTCATCAGCTAGCTAATCTTGGAGTCCGTCTGGCCGATTTTGGAGATACTGGGATTTCTGTTCGAGGAATTGCTGAATCCTCTATTTTGGAAGAGATAAAGCGACGTCAGTATGAGGACCCTGTTCTGGCACAGTACAGAGATACAGCCCTTGAAAAGGAGAAGACCCCGTTCGAGATTACAACTGACGGAGTACTACTACGTAGGGGCGGTGTGTACCGAGGTTGCGGGGGTCGCGACGACAGACATGGGGCGAGGCACATTATGCCCGTTATTCTGTTCATCCAGGGTCGACAAAAATGTATCATGACCTCAGATGCTTGTACTGGTGGGATGGTATGAAGAGGGACATAGCCGAATTTGTTGCTCAGTGCCCGAATTGCCAACAGGTTAAGATCGAGCATCAGAAGCCGGGTGAATTATTACAGGAGATGGAGATTCTGACTTGGAAGTGGGAAATAATTAATATGGACTTCATTACAGGATTACCTCGCACTCCACGGAAGTATGACTCCATATGGGTTATCGTTGATAGGCTGACAAAGCCAGCCCATTTCCTTCCAGTCAGGACTACTTATTCAGCTGAGGACTACGCCAGGTTATATATTAAGGAGATAGTAAGACTTCACTGAGTTCCCATATCTATTATCTCCGACAAAGGTGCCCAGTTTACAGCTAACTATTGGAGATCATTTCAGGAAGGATTGGGGACACAGGTGAGTCTTAGTACAACATTTCACCCTCAGTCTGACGGATAGGCCGAACGTACTATTCAGACGCTAGAAGATATGTTGCAGGCCTGTGTTATTGATTTCAGAGGTAGCTGGGATGATCACTTGCCACTTGTTGAGTTTGCTTATAATAATAGCTACCATTCCAGTATCCAGATGGCGCCGTATGAGGCTCTGTATGGCAGGAAATACAGGTCACCGATTGGCTGGTTCGATGTTGGAGAAACTAAGTTAATTGGCCCAGATATGATCCAGCAAGCAGTTGATAAGGTGAAACTCATTCGGGAATGATTATTAGCAGCTCAGAGTCGACAGAAATCATATACAGATAATCGACGTTGACATTTAGAGCTCCAGATTGGTGATTGGGTATTCCTGAAAGTGTCACCCATGAAAGGTGTTATGAGATTCGGCAAAAAGGGAAAGCTCAGTCCGAGATATATTGGGCCTTATCAGATTGTCCGTAAGATAGGCAAGGTTGCCTACGAATTAGATCTACCATCTGATTTGGGAGCAGTGCATCCAGTATTTCACGTATCTATGCTTCGCAAATGTATTGGTGACCCTTCCAGAATATTTCCCATAGAGGATATCCAGGTGACAGAAGAGCTATCCTACGAGGAGCAGCCTATAGCCATACTAGATCGTCAGGTGAGAAAGTTGCGTAATAAAGATGTGGCTTCCATTAAGGTGTTGTGGCGGAACAATAACAGGGAGGAAATGACCTGGGAAGCTGAGGAGGAGATGAAGAGGAAGTATCCCCACTTATTTCCTATGCCTACAGGTAATCTAAATTTATTAATTGGTTATATTGACTGATGAATGAATTGTATGTGGTAGCTATAAAAGAAACTCCCCCGAAATGCTTATAAGACCCCGTAGCACTAGTTTAACATTCGAGGACGAATGTTCTAAAGGGAGGTAGGATGTTATATCCCGTATTTTGTACGTTGGGACAATCCGAGTTCACCATGATAAGTTAAGGACAAGACTATTCCGGGATACGAGGTAGAGACTTTTATTTGTTTTAAGGCATAAGTTGCTTATGATTTTATTGGTATGGAATATTAAGGAAAATTTGGCGATAAAAGTTAATTTTGGAAAGTTAATATTTCATGAACAAAGGCCAAGTTGGCCGTGTGGCATAGGTGGGTTCCCACCCATGGCTTGGCCAAATTTAATTGATCCAAGCCATGTGTGGGGCAAGGGCCACTTGGATGAGCTATATAGGCATACAAAAGATGACTAATAAGTCATATTCATCATCTTCACCCCTTAAGAAGTTTGGAGAAACTTGGAGAAAAAAAGAGGAGAGTATTCGGCCATAGCTAGAAAAAATTGAGGTCCAAAAATATTGATCAAAAAATATTTTCTTCTAGCAATTCAACCAAGTGGAAGGTCCTTATTAACGTGGAGTAGTTGTTGGAGTCAACAAACCATTTGTTTGTGCCATTTACAACCCTAGCCAACTTGTGGAGTTAAGTGGAAAAGGTAAGGTTTAATCTTCTTTTTCATATGTTATGGATGGTTTGTGTATGTTGTAGTATGTAAAAATGAATGAAAATCATGAAAGTTGTGTGCTGGGGGTAGTGGCCGAATATGGGCCATTTGGTATGGCAAAGAATGAACTAATTTTATGCAGTATTTTGGTTGTTGTTGTTATGGATTCTATGATGAAAATGAGAGTTTAATGATTCTAGTTGAAGTTGTAATTGTTGTGGGCTGTTTTAGAAGCCAACGTGATTTTAATGTAGTTCTTGTATTTATGTGAATAACATTGTTAACGTGTGGATTGTTGGTGTAATTCATGATTTTGGAAGAGTGGAAGGTGTTGTTGTTGTTGCTCTCGGGTTTGGGGAGGTTTTGGGTGAAGTTGTATATTGGTTGGGTTGTTTTGAATATTGTGCGGATTGTTTGAAGTGTTCTAGAATCTTGTTTGAGTGGCTTCGGATTAGTACTTGAACATGTGAGCGTTGATGTTGGCTTGAATGTATGAAGTTGAATTGAATGTAAATGGAATGTTGTCGAATTATGTAAAAAAGAGTTACTAACGTTAGAATGCGTTTTGGATTAATTGTTGATGTTGTTAGTATGGTTGTTGGCATTGTTGTTGATGATTTGGCCGAGTTGGATTCTCGGGGTTGTTGAATTTATAGGGGAAATGCTTTTGCCCCTCGTAGATAAAGTGCTAACTTGGGATTGAATTCCTAAGTGCCTATAACTAATGTTAGTATTTAATGACGTTATTGTAGATCTTGGGGAGCCCGAGACTTAAGTTTGGATTAGCTTAGGAAGCGGACGAGGTATGTAAAGCCTAACCTTTCTTTCTTTTGGCATGTCTTAGTTGTAAGTAGGCTATGATACGAGCCTCGGGGTAACTCCATTCTTAAGATCCGAGCTTGTATACGATTCTTATTCACTTCTTGATGTTAGCCTTATTTATATATAGTCATACTATGGTTCTTGTGTCTTTTGTGTGATTGGAAAATAAATGTGGCATACGAGTTTTGTTCCCAAAGGAGTTTATGTTGAATATTGTCTTCAACTTTCATAGACGGGCTCGGATCGCTTCGATACGTTCGTAGATGATTCTATAGCGTATAATGGCTCTAACTTTCATAGGCGGGCTCGGATTGGTTTGAGACTTGTCCGTGGGCCCCGAGACTTTCCTTTGTTTAGTTCTAACGACATTAGAAAGGACTTAGCGTGCCTATCGTCATAACCCTCGAGCGTCGATTACTTACTTATTTGTTGAGTTTGAAATGATAATTTTTATGCATATGGTTACTTACGACTCTGCTCGTGCATACTGTTGTTACATCTTTTGCCGAGTGCCGGGCCGGTTATGTCGTCGTGCGCACTATGTTATATTCCGGAGTATGATGTGTTACTGTTCACCGAGCTCCTCGCTAGAGGGTCGGGTACCGCTTATATTCTGGTGTTATGATGTGTTATAGCGTTATGATGTGTTATGGGGATATGTCGTTACGGAGATATGAAATCTTCTCGAGTTATGATGTGTTATGGCGCCAGATGACGGGGTGGCGACCATATTCCCTGAGCCCCATGCATGATTTGTGTTTCAAAACTAAATATTTTAGGTATTTTGCATATTGTACTTATTTACTGTACTTCTTGTTCCGGTTATGATCCTGTTTACTGTATTTCATGCTTTGCATACTCAGTACATATTTAAATCGACCCCTTTTCTTCGGGGTTGCGTTTCATGCCGCGTGTGCGTACGCCCACTTTGGTGATCCGCCAGCTTAGGACACCTATTCTACTATCTTGGAGTGCTCCTTTGTTCCGGAGCCTATATTTTGGGACAAACTCTTCCGTTGTATATGCATATGTCTATTCAGGGGTACGGCGGGGCCCTGTCCCGTCATATGATTCTCTAATTACTCTTAGAGGTCTGTAGACATATATGTGGGTTGTGGATATTACTGTTCAGATGTGTTCGTATGTTTTATGTTTTGGGCGGTCCCATTCGCGCCGTGGCGACCTTGTCGGCTCGCGTTTGTATATATTTTGGGACGTTATGCTTTATGATAGCCCCCTGGCTTCGTGATATATGGTGGTAAATGAAAACTGTACCGGCACTAGTCATGGCCTACGGGGTTGGGTCGTGACAATAATAGCTCGAGTCCTCACCATCTGTGAGAGAAAAGATATGATTCAGATACCAATTTGATTGTTCTAGATACTAATTTGAATAAAGTAACATGAAAGAATGAAAGAAAGTGAGATTTTCTAAATGTCTTATAGCCTCTTACAGATAAGTACGGAGCTCATCATACCGATCCACGAGACTCTACTAGACGCGCTTTTGTATTATAGACCGGGTAACCTAGGGCTCTAATACCAACTTGTCACGACCCAATTCAGCTAAGTCATGCGGTTACTTAATTTTCGCACCTTGGTAAGCGAACCCTCAAGTCTTAACCCAACGAGAGCAAAAACATAAATAAATATTAAATAAGCAGAAGAGAATAAATCACATAAGTCTGACGATAATAATATAGAAAAAGTGCGGAAATAAGGAAATGCACCCCAGAGTCTTGTCTAATCCATACAAGAGCATCTAGCTAGAAATATACAAGTCTGGAATATAATAATACATCAAGTCTAAATATGTCTCAGAATGGAAAGTAAGACATAGATAAGAAGAGTCTTTAATGCGGAGGATGTATCATGCTCACCCTGTAGGCTCTAAGCAGTCCTTATAGCGACTATCAGCTATGAGAGACAGAAGTATATCCAACCTGGAATTCTGCATTTATAAAAGAATGCAGCAAGTGCAGGTCAATACAAAACCGCAGTATTGGTAGGTATCATAGGCCAACTAAGTATAGCTAACATAATCTAGAAAATAAAGTAAGGTAGGCAGATAAGTCTACATGTATAAGTCAAACACAAACCATGTACACGTCATCACCTAGGTTGAAGCATCTAAACCCAAGTGTGCCAAGTCTCAATATATCCAATCCGAAACTAAACCACACAAGTAAATCGCTAGATCATCACAATATAAGCCATAATGCAATGCAATGCAATGATGTATGAATGCAAATGCGATGTAGTGCTATGTAAACATGTACTCCGGACGGAAGTATCGATATCTCGGTAGCACAACCAAGGGTAACTCGCGAAGTCTAAGCACTACTCATCTCGGATCTTTGCCCAATAGACAGATGAGACTCCGGATCATTTCTCGCGGATGATTTTCCTCAGCACAACCCATGGGGGACCCATATAGTCCATGTACCTCACGGCTCCGGCTCAAACCTCGGCAAGAATCGCTACCACTCAACCGACAACTATTGGATATCGGACCTCACATCACTCTCATCCAACTGAGCCCAACTCATCACAGTATTTCCTTAAGTATCATCAATGTACCAACAGTATATCATGAAGGATGTTAATGCGGGCAATGTATGAGTCAACATCAATAATCAGATCAATATCACAAGTACCAAGCATGGGTACGCCAATAATATCATGAAAGACTACACAGTCATATAGAATACTATCCTCGTATCAAACATTAACCTGTGAGGTACCACAATATCATGAACAAGATATATCAATAGTATCCAATATCTACTATCACCACGCGGCATCAAGCCAACAATAATAGAACAATCAAGTCACAACACAACGGGGTGGCTAGCCCCAGTCACACAACAGGGCCCAACCTAAGACAATATCCAACCCAACTTTATACCCGAAGGTTTACATGTTTTCTCAACAATATTATCTAAATATATGCTTCGCTAAACGAAGTCTCACCATAGGGTAAGCCATAACCTACCTGGAAGGCCGAACAGTAATAACACCAACAATCACTCCTTAGCCTTCCCCTTCCGCTGAGCCTTAATATCAAGAAAGTCTAAGTATATTCGAGTAATGGAATTACAATCAAGAAGAATATCAGAACCAACCCTACTTCTATCAAGACCCAAATTCCCAACCTATGGAATAGGGTTTATGAACTAGAAGGGTGAATCTACAGGTCCGATACTGATACGACAGGCCCGATATCGATACGATGGCGTTGGGCCCACTACGACGGTACCGCCCTGATGTCCACTCAGACCGTCGAGTCGGTGGGCCATAAACAAACTTGGCCGCCCCAACGGCCAATCCCACCGCTATGGCGGTCGCTGGGACAGTACTTGTGCCGCCCTGGCGAACACCAGTACCAGAATTCTCCAAAATACTCTCAATCTCGAACCGAAATCCCAACTAATACCCGAGGCCATCTACTTATAAATTATGTACTCAGACACCCATGAAAACACGCTACGAATGCACTCATATCCTTGAAATTCACAACAGAGATCTCGTTGACCAAGTCAACCCCCGTTACCTGAATTTTAACTTCGCAACCTAAGTCTCGAAATGCATCCGAGTGCATTAGGAACCGAACCTGATATGTACACAAGTTCTAAAAGACCATCCGGACCTCTCAAAATTAACGAATTTTTAAAAAGGGTCCGCTTATCCAAAGGTCAACTTTGAGTCAAATCTTTTTCGCTTTAAGCACAAATTTCACCAAAAGTCCCCCGAATCAAATCTAAATTTCTCGAAAAGTATGTAAATGGTCCCCTCGAGTCAAAAGGGAGCTAACCAAGCTAGAGAAAAGGTCGAAAATGCCGGAAAGACTATAACGACCAAGAGGGTCGTTACATTGTTTTTGACCAATCTCATCCCGAAATTCGACTATCACCCAAGGCCCCACAGATACCAAACAAATGTGCACACACACACAAAATCATGCTACAAATTCACCCATAGCCTCAGATTTCCCAACGGAGGTCTAATTGACCAAGCCAACCCCTAATGGCCTAAAGCTAGGTTCCAAACACAAATTCCAAAATGGTTCCAATTGCATTGGGACCCGAACCAAACACACTACCAAGTCATGAATGACTGTCCAGACCTCTCAGAATCGATAGAATTTTGAAAAAAATCCATTTACTCAAAAGTCAACTTTGGATCAAACGGATTCCACTTTGAGGTTCAAACATCCAAAAGTCATTCCAAAACCTGTCTGATGACCTAAGGAAAGGTCAACAGGGTAAAAGGGTCATTATCATTATAACGACCAATTGGGTCATTATAATTCTTCATGCCAAGCCTTCCCCTATACTGATGAATATGTCTAACTTGTTGGAAAAGTTCCATTAAGGCTATTATAAAGAACTTGTGGTGTCTGTGAAGCATTTGCACTCTATAGAAAGCTTTTTGAGTTTTCATTGAACTAATATTCCAAAAAAGAGTCTTCAACATTATTTTAAAGTTGGATTTAGCACCCCTCTTTGGCAGCACTTTTACAGGTTGTACATCTTGACCCCACCTTCTTGGAATTCCTTGTACCTTTCACCTAAGATTTAGGTGACAATCCTGCCTCTTTTGTAACTTGTTCAAATACTGTAGAAACTGCTTCTGCATCTTCAATACACATGTTACTTGCAGCTTTCTCACTTACTATATTTGTTGCAACCACTATATTATCAATATTGTCAGTCACCAGATCATGTAATTCTCTCATAGGAGAATTTACCCTTAATTTAGTGACCTGCTAATCTTGTAGAAATGGAATTAAAGCCTGATCAACAGCCCTCTTATTTAGTTGATCCTTCTCCATCAGCTCAGTTCCTTTATCATTCTCAACCTACGTGATACAATTCAAAACCTCTGAATCTTCCTCCAGGCAAGCATTATCATCATGTGCATTAAGAGCAATTATTTCTGCATCTGAGCCAATCTGTATTCATCAAAAGATCTCTCATGTTCTTTGATTTTTGCAGATCTATTGTCATGTACACATCCTTCTTATGACTTACCATCCACCATCAAATAAATATAATCAGTGACATCTTCGCTTGTAGTTTCATGTGATACATCAATGTTATTGTCTCCATTATTCACCAAGCATGTAGGTATTCCATCAGTACCCCCATCACTAGCATGAACTTCTACAACAGTATCCACCCCATTATCAATATTTCCTTGAGATGCATTTTCAATATTCACCTTTAAATCATAATCCTCCATCTCTTCTTGAACTTCTTTGTTCTCAAGTTTTTTCTTGAGACACCTTTGCAGTATTCTTCTCTACAACATTATCCAGGGTCTCATTCTAAGTATCCTTACATTATTGCCATCTATAGGTGCATTTTCATCCTGCAAATCATCAAACTTGTTGTGAGTAATCACCTCCTGTATGCGTTGTTTTGCTGATCCTTCTCAACGTCTGATCTAAAAACTTTAGTGAGGATGGAATCTCCAAAACTCTATTATCTTTAACAACATTCCAATTTTCAAGATCTTCAAGCACCTTTCCACTAGATAGCATTCTTGCATTAAAAACCTTCTTCTGTTGTGATAATTGTTCTTCTATTTCTGGCTTGGTTTAACATGTTGAGCCACTTCATTTGTTATTTTTTCTTTACCCTTCTCACAATTATTTTGCCTTTCCTTCTCAAATGTTGTTACCTGATTAGTAACATTATCATCATTCAAAATCACTTCTTTTCCTTTCTCCTGATTCTCATTACTAATGACCTCTTCATCATGATATGCTAACTCGAGATACAAAGTCCAACATTCATCTTCACAATGGCCTTGCAGTTTACATTCACAACAGTATTTTGGTAAATAATCATACCTAAGCTTCACCTTGCCCACCCTAATCTTTTGTGTTTGCTCATCTTCTATTTCCATATTCACAAAAAAGGGGAGATCTGCCAATAAATCAATCAAAACCTTAACTCGTGCACAGCTAGGTCTTATTCTATTCTCAGTTGCCTTATCAAAATGCAAAGGGATTCCAACAACAGAAGCAAGTGAAAACAAGGATTCTTTTACAAAAAAACTTGCCATCAAATCAGGAAAAGAGATCCATGTAATCACTTTCGAAGTTTCTTCATCAATCTTAAATTTTGTATCATAGATTAGAGGCCTCATTTGATATGAATATCCATCCCTCAATTGAATATAATAGGCCCCCTTCGAATACAAATTTATAAAGTCTTCCGTAAGAGATAAACATATCAATACATGTCTGTGCGTAAACAAGCCAATTTCACACCGACCCTTCATCCCACATTGTTCTGGAATTATGGTTCTTAATTCCTCCATCTCTGGCGAACCATAAGAAAACTTACCAATAACAGCATATTGTTGTTTTTGCATGAGTTCCATTTGCTCCACTTCTTTTTGTTTCCAACGTAAGATTGGTACTCCATTGCAATATGAAATAGGTTTCAAAGTAATATTTGATGTAGGGTTAGGGTTCTACATGGGATTCATAGTAGTAGGCTTGAAAAATTCATTATACTTGAGTTTGGGTGATTCCGGTGGTGCGTGAACAATGTCCATGGTAGGCTTATGATTGGTAGAAACCTAGCCAGTCCCCTGAGAAGACTGACCAGTGGACATGGTGGTCATCCCTCTAGTGACGGCTAAGAAAGTATTAGGGTTTGCATATAGGGTTTTAGGAGAGAGAAGAGTGCTTTTTGCAATTTTCAACTACTTAAAGAAACTGAAAATGTGCTTACAAAAGATTTTGTGACACCGGATTAATGTCTTTAAAAACATAAAATGATACAAATAACACAAGCATATCAAGAACACAAATCATAAAGAGATACCATACATAGAAAGATATCTGCCCATTAGCTAATTGGAAAGTTTACAACCAAGAGTTGCTAGGCATGTAAATGGTATAAATACCAAATTTACAGCCAAATTATTTTCTGAAAATAAAATAAGTAAAATGCTCGGACCCTTCGAGGTTTGTTATTTATTCTCTTTTCTCTGCATCGTTATGGGATTCTCCTTGGGTTGCTGAGGTCGCCCCAATGGCGGCACTTGCATTTGCACCGTCTCTGAAAACAACAAATATAAATATTACAATTAGAAATTAAACCAAGCATTTTATGTTAATAGAAAATCATTAAGAAATGAAAATAATTAATGAGATTCAAACCCTAGCACTCTTTCTGCACGACGCTGTTGCTGCCTAATTTGACTCACCTCTCTTTGCATCGACTGTGAGAATGAAAAAATGTGAAGTTAACATAGATGATAATTATTTTTGTGTAATAAATGATAGAAATTATGGAAGTATAATCATTACCTCAAGCCTGGAGTTGAATTGAGACGCATGTAAGTTTGGGACATGACAAAAATAAAATAGAATGCTATTAGTATTAAGAATTATTACGACTACAATATGGTATATTTACATGACAAAATAAAATAGAGAATTATTAGTGTTTATCGCATCTGGACTATAGATTTCATCAGCAGCATAGTGTTTTTAATGATATATCTATAAATAAATGAAAGAGAGAAAAAGAACGAACCAGCCTTCTCTAGCAAGTTGAAAAACAAATGCATATTGTGACATCCTTTGGAGATAAACCTGTTCATATTTTGTGTATATAACATAAATCAGATACAAAAATAATGCACATATAATAAAATATCCGCCAACATTTTGTTACTCATTGCTTCTCAAATGAAAGCATTGACATAAAAAGATATAACTATGAGAAAATTGTGCTTTTTAAGATTTTCCATGTAAAAATATGATCCGTGAATTGTATCTATAATTAACTAAAAACACAAAAAAGTTTTAGAAATTATAATTTTGCAATTACCTAGGCTAAAACTAGGTATCTTCCATATATATAATCAAAACATTTATCAACCTTTAGGTATATATTTTCAATAATCGGTCGAGTTTTAATGAAAGTTCTTCTAAATTGACAGTTAGCAAGCTAAAAACCAAATTAATGATCTAGGTGAATTCAATTATTTCTACAAGTTAAATAATGCCATTTTTGACAAGTTAAAAATCATTAAGAATATACATATCTAATACTTTTTCCGATAAAAACAAGAAAAGTAAAGATGAATTCAACGACTAGTATAAGGGTTAACCTGTCTGCGACGTGATTCAGTGGTGGTATAGTCCATATTGCTGCTAGTGATGCTACAACGCGAATAAAATCAAGTGCAAATTATTAATCTAACAAATCAAATGAAACATCTGTCATAATATAATTAGCTCGGTTATCGAAAAGAGAAAAAAAAAAAAAAAACATCTATCCACACACCTCAGGAAAGAGTTCATTAATTTGAATCATTTAAAACATATTATTCCATACTAACACCGATACAATGGGAAGTTAGCACTCGTCTTCTAAATTACTCGACGATAATCTATAATTTGCAACATCACATACGCCTGACTCATTTTCAGATAATATTTTCTATCCATACCATTTGTCTTTTTAAAAATTTGTACATCTGTTAGGAAAGATATATAACAATAGCATTAATCATAAAAAATATTGTTCAAACGACTCCATTTATAACTCTGGTTAACTAACATTTCACTAAATGAAACAGTAAAAATAAATGTAAAAATAGCATTGAGACCCATGGTAGTTCGGGACATGATAAAATAAAATAGAATATATTTAGTATTAAGACTTATAAATGACTACAATATTAACTTACATGATAAAATAGATAGACTATTATTTGTTTTATGTTATCTGCATTCTGCACTATAGATTTCGTCAGAAATATAGTGTTTTCAATGAACAACTTCAAATAAATGAAAGAGAGCAAAAGAACAAACTAGGCGAGTCTTGCAAGTCGAAACATAAATGCTTGTTGTGACATCATCCGCAAGAAAACCTGTTCATGTTTTGTGTATATAACAGAATCAGATATAAAAATAATATATAACAGAATCAGAAATAAAACTAATGTACATATAAAACAATAGCCATCAACATTCTTAAGATACATTTTTTGTAAAACATTAGATATATGTCTTCAACATGCAGCTGAGTCATAATGAAAGTTTCTTCTAAATTGGCAATTAGCAAGCTAGTAACAAAATTAATGACCTAGGTGGATTTAATTATGTCACAAGTTAAATACTGCCATGTTTTTACAAGTAAAATATCATTAGGACTTTATATATCTAATTATTTTTCCAATAAAAATAAGAAAACTAATAATAAAACTAACGACTAGTATAAGATTTAACCTGTCTGTGTCGTGATTCAGTGGTGGCATAGTCCATATTGCTGCTAGTGGTGCTACAACATAGAATAAAAACAAGTGTAAATTATAAGTCTAACAAATCAAATGAAACATCTTTTCATAATATAATTCGCTCTGTTAGCTAAAAGGGAAAAAAAAAAGAAAAAAAAAGACACATATATACACAACTCAGAAAATAGTTCAGCCATACTAACACCTATGCACTTGGGAGTTAGCACTCATCTTCTTAATTACTCAACCATAAACTATAATATGTGACATCACATACACTTGACTCATTTTCTGATACTGTCAACCCATACCATTTGTCTTTTAAATTTTTGCACATCTCTTAATATATATATATATATAGACATCATTAATCATAAAAAAGAATTGTCAAACGACTCCATTTATATCTCTTCTTAACTTAAACACTTAAGAATAAATTTGGAAAAAAAATGATAAATGTTATATTTCTAAAACATAACATATTTGAAAATAAATCTAGTTTTTCAGAAAAGTTTTACTTTAAACAGAACTACTAAATTCATATGAACAAGTTTAAACTAGAAGACGATCGATAATTTTTATATTGTTCTTGGAATTTGTTTTCTTGACATTCATGTTAGAAATGAGATCCAAGATCGAATGAATTAGAAATTCTTGTATTCGAGTACATGATCGTTCGAAGCTTATTACGCAATATCAATAAAATAATTATGATTTAAATAAGTAAACAAGTAAATCGAAGACTATGGAAACAAGGTACAATTTAATTACAAGGAAATAAGTCATTCAAAACTAAATACTGACTAGAAAATTAATGCTATATCAGTTGCATAAAATCTATAATGAGTCGCCATTTAATTCATCCTATGTAAGGTGAAATAAAAATCCTTTTGCATGACAATTTAAAAAATTTATTTCTTGTCCATTCTTCCACCCCATCTAACAAAATAATAGAATGTCAACCCTACCCACAAGATTTAAGCAAAAAAAGAGACATCAAGGATGTTTTTGGCATAAGGAACATCTAGAAAATAAGTCATTTTGTCAGCCAACCGCTAAAAAATATTAAAAGGGAGAAAACGAGTTTATATGTATATTCTTTTTTTTTTTTTTTTTTTTTTTAAGAAATGGTGTCTATATTTAAAGACTGTTAAATGGTGCGACAAAACCAAACATAAATCAAGTGGAAAATGACATAAAGGAAAACATCTAAAAAATAAATCATTTTTCGGCAATCAAACACCAGAAAATATTAAAGGGGAAAAATCATTTTCTACGCTTATCCTTTTTAGTAATAGTTCAAAATTTAAAGTGCTGAATAGTGAGAAAAAAAATATTTTTCTTGCTCACCTTGAATGAGTGGAACTAGTGCTGCTTGAATGAGCATCAGAAGAAGCTCCATTCTCAGCCATTGCACCAATGAGAAGAACAACAAGAGACTTATAAAATGAAAAATGAGAAGTAAAGTAACTCTCTTTCTCTTGGAGTTGCTTTGATGAAAGAAATGCAAGAAAACAAGCAGATTTATACGAGATTTTTCTAGTAGTATGAGTTTTTCTTTCTTGCATGCGTTTAACAAGTGTTATTTACTCTTAGAAACTTGTCGGCAATGCATCACATGAAAGGTTCTACTCACATTGTTTTTCTCTTTTGCCTTGGCTCATTATAAAAAAAGATTTAAAAAAAGTGTTTGAGGACAAAATGCCAAGACTTTATCTTTTGGCCTTTTCTTTATTTCTCTTTACTATCACTCTCAACAAGGAATAAGTTAGCTTGAAGAAAAGTTTATCTTTTAGGGATAGAGTTGTTGAATTGAATGTAAAAATTTTAAAATTTTTAAGGCGGTACATTTATGAAAAGAAAACAGAAGGTCCGCCAACTGCTGCATTGCAATTTGACATGATTCTTTTATCAACAACATTGGTTCAAAGCTGTGTTCCTAGAAAAAGTTTAAATAATAGGTCCATGGTACTTGTGTGCTCACTAATTAATTAAAGAAATAATTAATGTTCCACATTTTCAAATTCACAGGATCTAGTACTTTTAGTAGTATGATTGACCAAAGGAAACATACATTCAGGCTCAATTATTTATTTATTTATACTATACTAAAATTGAAAACACGTTAACTGTAAAATTGAATCACTACAATACCCATAAAGAATTCAAATAACAATATTACCCTTAAAATTAATTTATTCCTTTTCAAACAAATACAACATTTTTTAAACTTTGTATACAAGACAACGTCTTGCATTTATTAGTTTTTTATACTTAAATAAGTTTTACCTCCATTGTGCCTGGTTAAAAAGGACCGTGTTTTCTCCAAAAATAATAGGTCTCCTTATATAATCTTAAGTATTTAATGAAATTTAGTTTAATCGTTATGCTGAGACACTATCATCAGCATTTCATATGTTCTATTCATTAAAAAAAGTGTTTATGGAGGAGAACATTACTACCAAAGGGTTTGGTTTTTCGTGTATATATTAACATAAGTAAGAATTTTAAACTCCACTCTAAGAATCCTGCAATTTAACCGATAATTATGGAGGAGAACTTTACTACCAAAGGGTTTGGCTTTTGATGTATTAATATCAGTAAGAATTATACACTCCACTCCAAGAATCCCATAAGAAAATAGGTTGCCTAGGAGAGGGAGGAACTTCTAGCTAGCTGAATTGGTAATAATTTCGGACATGGAGCAAAACCTCTATCGCTCTTCCTTCTCTCTAAATTCTTGAAAGAGAAAGCTCTGAAGAAAACTAATTACTAATGTCTTCAAAGATTGATACAAACACTGACATGATTGAAGATGAAGCAGATTTACTCGCTCGAAGCAACAACAAACCTAACACCAATCCCCTCAAAATAAGTTACTCCGAATTTGTCAAACATAATTCATATGATGCAAATATTAACCTTATCTTTGAATGCCACTTATTCAACACAATGACCCTTACCGATGAGCATGAAAACCATACAAACCACTCAAACTTCATTACTATCATAAAACATGACAAAAAGCGACTGTATTCCAGTTGGGAACAAGCTATAATCATAAAATTAGTTGGGAAATACATGGGGTACAACCAATACAATCTCTAATCCAAAAAATGAGGTCAACAACTGAACCCATTAATCTTATTGATTTCGGCACTGACTACTACCTGATACGATTTTCCAATCCATATCTATACCACAAGGCCTTAAATAATGGGCCTTGTTTTATTGGGTCACAATACCTTACTTTTAGATAGTAGATCCCTAGATTCAACCCAAATCAAAATCCCATATCCTTCACCATAATTCGGGTTAGACTACTAGAAATAGCCACAAAATACGACGACATAGAAATTCTAATAGAAATAGGAGAAACCATAGGAAAGGTACTCAAAATTGACAATTGCACCACCAATGCGATGAGGGGAAGATATGCTAGATTGTGCATATGTGCACAACTAGGAAAACAATTACCAAAATATATTATGATTGGTCATCACCTACAGGAAATTCAATACGAGGGAGGAACACAAGTATGCACAACTTGTGGCGTACTGGGACACACCGTGCATATATGACCCTATAACAAAAACGATGCAGCAGATCAAGAACAAGGAAATGCAACCATCAAAAAAGAACAATCAACGGAGAGCAAAATATCGGCACAACCAAGACAACCGGTACAGAGGCGGAGTACCTGAGAGATCATCTTCCCAGTTCAATGGCTATCGAAATCCACTCAACATTCCACACCTACTATGTCCAAGCAACATTTCTACCAGTCCAAGCAATAGTGAGTCAGCAATACTCCTACTCACCAATCCGCTTTCCCCAGGCTTATGCGGATTACTAGGAAGCATCTCACCATTACTTGGGGGAAACTTCAAACCAAACCCTCAACCGGCTTGGAACATAAACATACTCAGATAACGTGCCGTAATACTGCTCGCGAATACAAATGTACTGACACCTCGTAAGCCAGGGCTTGTACTCATACATGCAAAGCCAGATGACACTCTAAACATTACAAGTCTAGGAGATAGGAGCACTCGAGTTAATCCAGCAGGTCAGCTTGTTTAACACCACCCAGGAGGATGCCACAGATGGTAACGACAATGGAGGAGGAGACGCTGGACCCCCATCCCTTACGCTAACACGGCAACTTATTGCACTCATCAACGGAGAAGGAAATAGAGATGGAGCCACTGCCACTGTTTCCAGAGAACTTAGACCTTGAAGAAGACCACTAAATCCCACAAAAATAGGTGGAACACGTGGTTCCACAGTTGGATCCAGAGCTATTGTTTCATATGTCACCGGAGGAAATCAAATTTACCAAAGATTAGAAGAAGAGGATGAGGAGTTAAACTCCCTAGATCTGATACCACAGACGATAAAACTGGGAAGCTCCCTATCCTTGAGCTTGCACAAAAATGAGGGAAAATGATATATTGTGACGATTCCAAAGAGACTCTAATAGTAGCTTTTAATATCAGAACCTTCCCCTTGACCCTACTCCACAAATATGCCCTATTAATGATACCAACCAAAGCAGAAGAGGATATACCAATGGTGAAAGGAGCATTACACCCACTAATAGCCCACTTGGAGATCTCCCTAGCACACAGAGGGTGCTCGATCACCCCGTTAAACCAGAAATGAAAGGGCTTCTATGGAACTGCAGGGGTTGTAACAACCCCAATTTTTGGAGAAACTTTAAGGCAATAGTTGAATGGAACAACCCATCTATGTCTGTCCCATTGAAACAAAAATGGATAACCATGATGATCTGTTGGAATTTATCAAATTTACAGATATGTTTGAAATCCGTGCAAATGGCTACTTTGGCGGTGTGGCGTTCATGTGGAAAAGCAATCAAGTTACCATAGATCCAGTCGCCATCACGGACCAAGGAATTCATGTGAATGTGCAGGTTAGCCCATCTTCACCATCTTGGTTGCTTTCCTTAATTTATGCAAGCACACTATTTAACAATAGGATTTTTTTTTTTTTTTTGGGGGGGGTGGGAAACCTAAAGGCAGTAGGCAAAAAACGACAACAACCTTGGCTTCTTTGTGGAGACTTCAATGAAGCCATCTCAACCACTGAAAAATATAGGGGTAACCCTAATAATAATAATAGAATTGCGGCTTTTATAGAATAGTTAGACAGTACGAAAATGATAGATCTGGGTTTTATTGGAAGTAAATGCACCTGGACGAACAAAAGGAAAAAAGAGACAATATTATTTTAGAACACTTGGACAAATTCTTTGCAAATTATGATTGGTTGAATTATTCCTTGAAAATACTGTCACCCATCTACCGCGTACTCACTCTAACCATTGTCTTATCATTCTTAACACTGACAAACCTATAGGGAAACCCAAACCTCTTTTTCAATTTGAAACCATGTGGCTTAGACACCTGATTTCAAACCCCTTGTGGATCACCATTTGTCCAATAATTTTGAATACTTTAGAACCATCACTGACTTTACCAAACATGCGCGACACTAGAATAAAGAAACTTTTGGGAATATCTTCCATAGGAAAAATTCCTCTTCAAGAGAATCGCGGGCATTCAAAAAATGGACCCAAACCAAAAAAATAATTTCCACTATGACCTAGAAGGAAAGCTTATTAATGATTTTTTTTTTTAAAAGAAAAATTATAGTCCCATGGGACTATTTTGTATTTATTAAATCAAAAAGGCCCAGCAGAAGTACAGAAATGCAAAAAATGAAAATACATGGACTAAAAGTTGAAAGCTACTAAAACATGTAAAAGCCCTAAAACATTGGTACTTTCCTAAACTATGTTGTCTCCTCCATCTGAGGTGAACTCCAACAGTGAAGCTCCTCCGATCGGCGTTGCTGATTCTCTGCAATTTCCATCGTTGTCGTTCCACCTCAAGTAAGATAACCTTCCATTTATTGTTTGTGTGTTGTTGTTCTGGTCGAAATCTCAATATCCCACTCTTCTTCATGATTTTCCTCTTCTTGTTGGTACTGTGGTTGATTCCCAAATCGGAGCTCTCCTTCAAATGATCAAGTGTTCTTTTGCTCAAATCCTCTTGTATTCGCTCCGGTAAGCTCTTCTTCATCTCTTTTGCGTATTTCGCAGAACCCCTTTCATGTTGGTGTTTGTTTGTTCGGTTATTTGTTGTGCAATCTTTTCCTATGTGATTTGCCTTTCGATTTCTCTAATTGTTCACAATAGATGATGAATTTTGTCTGTACCCATATCTGAGAGTCATTTTTGTGTTCTGCTTTTTCTCAATGTGTAAATTTTCCAGCTTTTTGTGTATTCTGATGCCCTTTGTGTGGTTTTTATGTGACTTTCCTTTGCTCTTCCTTGTGGTAAGTTGTGTTGACATTTGTCATCCCCTTATGTATTTTCTCCATGGTATTTGTTAAATTACAGTTCTAATCCTCAGATAAGGTATTTGGGATTTATCATTGTTAATGATCTTTGTTTGTTCCACCTCCATTTCCATAAAACTATGGTATCTCAAATTGCCCTTGTCCAAGGCCTAGTTTGCTAGGGAATCTGCAAGTTTATTCCCTTCCCTTAACATGTGCTCATATCTGATTTGTATATCTCTGCTCATTTCAACAATTTCCTCCACCCATTTAACTATATTCCAAGGTGGTTTTCATTCATCTGAAAGAATCTGTGTTAACAATTTGGAGTCAGTCTGTATTATAATGAAATGTAAATATTTTCTTTTACAATACTTGATTGCCTCCAAAATTGCTATAGTTTCAGCCTCAATGTTTGAAGTGTAACCAATCTCTTCAGCCTGAGCATACATTAGATCTCCTGAATTGTTCCTTAAGCAAAAACCATAAGAACTCCTACCAGGATTTCCTCTGGATGCCCCATCTATATTGCACATAATCCATTCCTCCAGAGGGAATTTCCATAGTACCTTAGTGACCTTTAATCTAGCTGTTCCTTCCTCTAGTACTTATATCATATCTCTCCATCTGTGTGGGACCTTTTTCATAGAAGGATTCCTAACTTGCACCAGTCTTTGAATTGTTAAGTACACCTGGTAAATGACTCTAACCACAGATTTATGCCCTCCATGTTTGATTGAATTTCTTCTCTTCCACAGTTCCCATACAACTATAGTAGGTAATGCTTGAAAAATTGGTTTAAGCCTCCCAGTCACAGAGGCTTGCCACCATTTCAATATTATTTGTTGTAGTTGTAATCCTTTCACATAGATACCTGCAAAAGAGAAAAAATAGGACCAATTCCTGTTAGCTGAAAAGGATTTGGCAAAAAGATGTTGTAGTGTTGCTTATTAATGATTATAATGATATTCTGAAAAGTGAGGAAGATTTTTAGAAACTCTAATAAAGAGTACAAAGGTTAAATAAGGGAGACGCTAACATTAAATTCTGCCATTTCTCAACCATCTAAAGAAATAGGAAAAATCGAATTATTGGATTTAATGACTCTGTTAGGAACGGGACACACAACAAATATGACGTTAAATCTATAATTTATAACCAATTCAGATATACTTACTCAACAAGCCTCATTTGTTTTGATAAGCCCAGATACACCTATCTAGCTATCACTACCCAACTCGTGGGTCGAGCAGGCGCCCATGCTAATCCCCCTGGTAGGCGAACCCTTCTCTTATTCAACAATCAAATTAAAGCATAACAAAGAAACAAAATTATCTAAGCAGTCACCATATCATATAAGTATATAAGTGCAGAAATACATCAACTACCCAAAGAATCTGGTCAAGTCGTAGTACAAGAGCTACTAAGTAAGTGGATAAGTCTGAATGGTAGAAATACATCAAGTGTGAACAATTCTGTCTTGAATACGAGGGACATATATCATGATAGAAGAGCTTTTCGGGTAGCGGATCGGAACATGGCTCACCCCAGAAACTCTAACTAAGCGGCTTGGAAAACTCACACACGAGGGCCTGATATGGAATCTGTAACAAACTCTGCACTCAGAAAGGAATGTAGTAAGGTAGCATCAATACAAACAAGAAGTAGAGGTAAGTATTATAGGCTGACTAAGATTAGTTTACTCATATAAGGCACTTAATCAACAAGATAAACAGATAGGCACATCATAACCACTCAAGTCACATGATATCACATAACCTAATCATCGCCTAAGGTGAAGCACCTAAACACGAGTCTGCCAAGTTTCCAAAATTTTCCTCATAGTAACCATATTCACAAATACAACCAACAAATCCAGTCAATCGATGTAAAAAGTGATGATGATGTATGTAATGCAATGAAATGGACGCCATGCAATGCAATGGCCAATATCTCAATTTGTACACACATGCTCCGGACGGAATATCAACATCTCGACAGTCATAACATGCAGGGGCCCCATGGCGTCCATGTACCAGCCACTCCGCACAAAGCCAAGAGATGACTTTAATAATACCAGCCACTCCGCACAAAGCCCAAAGATGACTTTCACAATACCATCCACTCCGCACAAAGCCTAGAGATGACTTTCACTAAACTAGCCACTCCGCATAAAGCCCAGAAGTGACTTTCACAAAACTACCCACTCCGTACAAAGCCTAGAGGTGACTTTTATCTTTCACTTTCTATCATATGTTTCCAAAATCTTTTTATCAATTGTTCCACGATTCATTCATCACACTGTGCTTCAGAACATTTCCATCATGCATGAATGTATAAATGCAAGAATAAGAAATCAATGCAATCAAAACCAATGAATATGCTATGAAGATCGCAAAGCACCATAAGCTATAACAAGACTTGTATAAATCACAACAACCATGGAAATGGAAATGACATAGAGTTTTAATCATCATAGTGAATCTATCACATCACATCACCCAATAACCTCAACAAGTATAACACATCTAACAATGCATAAAATAACGGCGACAAGCCCACAGAATCAAAAGTCATACCAACCTGATAGTATATCCATCCCAACATCATGTCTGAAGACCTAATCATGCTTTCTCTAGTCAATTCTACGCATACATACATTTCACTAATCAAAGTCAGGTAAGCCATAACCTACCTTAATGCTGAGCTAGTGCCACAAACAGTCAAACGTGAGCCTTGCCCTTCGGAGGAGCTTTCGAATAATCAAAGGCTACTCAACATCGTAATCTAAGATACAAAAGGATACTAACGCTACCCATATTGCTATAGGCTTATTCGAATCGAAGATTAGACTTTAAAGAGGAAATCAGGCCGATAAGGCAAAATGGGAATTTCAAGATTAAAAACGATAATCCAATATTCAAGAAGCTTAATACCATTCCCCAATTGCTAAATACACTTAATTAATCATCAATTCCAACATTAGATAAAAAAAAACCCCCAATTTAGGATAAAACCCCAACTTTCTATAATCAATTTGTCAAACAAAATAGAGCTACAAGCTTAACGTCTACTAATTCACAAGGTCCCATGTTCAGAAAAACAAGATTCACCAAATAAACCCATATTCATAGCTTAAGATTCAAACATCATCATTAGGGTTTGTAAACCCATCTTCCCCAACTAATCCCATTAATCATAGGTCCTAACTTAGAAAGTAAATAAACATAAATCAAGGTAGATCAAGGTCAAGGGAATTTACTCAAAGATTATTCAACTCTAAAGCTCCTCAATCCACCTCCAAAACTCTTTAGGGTTTCAACTTTGTGAATGGGGAAGAAATGGTTTGAAATGGGAAATAAAAAGCTTTCTAGTTCAGCGATTTTCGCTCCCGCGGACACAATTCTGCTTACGCAATCCTGCCTTGGCGGATAACAGTCCCCTGAGGCGGACTTTATTAAATGACATAGCACTCGCTTTTGTGGGCCAAGTCCCACTTGGATGGACCCGCAGAGGCAGAAACACTCACGCGGAGGCTAGCCATTTCGAAACTAGAAAATTTGGTTTTCACCAAGTTTCAACCAAAAATCCCGACATCCATATGAGACCTCCTGGATCCAAATTGGACATGCAACCATATGCAAAAACATGCTACAAACTCACCCGCGCACTCAGAATTCCCAAAAGAGGTCATCTTGACCCGGTCATCCCCGAACTCCCAAAAATAAGGTTTCGATCCAATATCCCCAAACTCCCCCGGGTGCCTCGGGAACCGAACCATCCACCCTAACAAGTCATAATCAATCATCCAGACCTAATGGGACCGACAAAACTCACAAAAGAACACAAATACCAAAAAGTCAACTATTGGTCAACACTTTTTTGCTTATTCAACTTAAGGGCTTCTAAACTCTTCAAACCAATTCGATCACCTCCGGAACCACGTTACTTATCCCCACGAGTCAAACACGCTCTGATGAGGCTAGGGGAAAAGTTAACAGGGGTAAAAGGGTCAAAACACAATAACGACCAAACGGGTCGTTACATCAGATACCAATCAAACAACCGTTCATCCTTAAATTGAGAATAATGAAAAGCACGAAAACCAATGGGAATCTAAAGAATCTCTATCACAAAACCTCATGACAGTCTCCATAGGCAACATATACGCCGATAATACCACCTGTGCACCTTATCAATTAAGCTGCGTTTAACTTAGCTCAAATACCCAAATTTTGATTCCTTCATACCCGAAATTTCTTCCACAACTGATCCCCGCATACAAGAACAGTCTACCTTGAATTCTCTGATTTGATATAACCACACCTCTGAACGCAATCAATTGATTCCCCAAAACCTTTACCTATAACCACCAATCACAGCCCACTCTGATTCGGTAGAATATTCTGATTCCACTAATCTTTCTTGCTCACCTTCCAAGGTTGTTCCCCGTATCAAGATCCTTTATAACTACACAGACATACTCCACCAGCCCCAAACCATGTGTCAAGCCCTAAATCACTGATCGTGCAGGACCCTACCCTTTCCGACCTAGTAGGCGAGCCCGTCCCTTATTCAATCATACAAAAAACATAAATAGTAAATTAGAAGCAATAGAAGTCTAAAATCATAAATAGATAATTTTGCAAAATCTAAATATACAACGTCCGAATCTGGTCTGAATAGTACAAGAGCATCTAAGTACAAATGTCTAGTAAATATAAGTTTGACAATAAGTATTTGTTTAAGAATAGGAATAAATAAAGATAGAGGATAGATGAGTCTAAGGGCAGCGGACTCAGCAGATGCTCACCTTGGACACTCATAAGCCTTGCCTAGGCATCACTCTCGAGGGGTAGATGTGGAGCCTATCACTAACTCTACACTCAGAAAAAGAGTAGAACAAGGTAGTATCAGTACAAATATTATGTACTGGTAGGTATTATAGGCTAACAACAGTTAGATAACATATATAAATAAAGAACTGAAGATAGATATGCTAGCAATCAAGTACAATTACAAAATAGTCCAAGAAAAAATAACACAAGTGATAGGAATATCAAGGTAGAATCAATGTAATATATGAATGAAGTAACGATTGCATATGCAATGCAATGATATGTCTTATGGCCAAATGTCTATCTCCTTACACATATGCCACGGACGGATAACCTCCACATCGCGATAGTCATGACTCATGGAGGACTCGCGAAGTTCATATATTAGTCACTCCGCACAATGCCCAAAGATGACTTCTACAACACCAGTCACTCTGCACACAGCCCAGAGGTGGCTTCTATATCACTAGCCATTCCGCACACAGCCTAGAGATGGCTACAATATCAAGTCTGCCCAAAGTCTCGGATGTTTCCTTCTCACTTATCATCATCAGTATTATTAAGAATTCATATAAATGTATCATGGAAATGAGTATGAATGCAATGCATAATATGAATCCCAAGTGTAATCATATCAAATCTCAATCGTGCCTCTACATGGACACATATTAAAATATTAATACTGAATCAAGTTCTTCCCTTTATCTATGATAATATCAAGATTAGTAAGAGACAACCGTATCATAACCACAATATGGCAACTAAGTAACAAGTCCAATACCACACACAAGGAAACAAGCAAGAACACAACAAATAGGCGACAAGCCCACAAAATCAACAACAATACCAACCTAAGTATTCCAATCCAAATTCATACCCGAAGGCATTGCATGCTTTCTCCATAAATATCTAACTCTACATATGCTTCGCTAACTGAGTCCAACCAAAAGGTAAGCCGTAACCTACCTTGCTGCTAAATAATCAGATCTGAGCCTTGCCTTTCCTAAAAGCCTCCGAATACTCAAAATCTAGCGATTATTGAATTCTAAGTTAGAAATAGGAAACAATAGTACCTATGTTGCTATACATTCGTTCGAATCAAAATCAACTAAGGAAAGGAGAGAAATCGAGCCCATAAGGGTAAAACGAGTATTTCAAAGATGGAATAGGTAACACAACATTCTAGAAGTCCAATTCTACTCTCCAATTGCTAATTTAGCTCAAGTATTGATCAATTTCATCATTCAAAGTAAAATCCCCAAATTAGGCATAAACCCTAGCTTTTCCATGTTCAATTTCTTAACAATGGAAGATTCAAGCCTATTGGTTACTAATTAATGAAATTTCATGCTTAGATTAGTCAAATTCATCAATTAATCTCACATTTGAAACCTAAATTCAATTAACAAAGTTAAGGTTAAGACTCGGCTTCTTTAATTAGTTTTCTAGATGTCCACTATTGATTTCAGCTTACAAAAGATAAATAATGGATAATAAGGTTAGAGAGACTTACCCAAGAAGAATCCACTTATAAACACTTCAAATCGCTCTTGAGACACTTTGGAGAACTAATTTTGGGAATGGGAAATGAAGGGTTTAACTTTAGTATTTAATGATTCTAGAACGGCATCTTCCGCTCTAGTGGAAGACGGTCCACTGCCGCGTATCCGCTTCAGTGATATTTCATCCACTGGGGTGGATTCCCATGGAATCCACATTTTCACGCAGGCGGACCAAGCATCACCGAGGCGGGTCCACTGGGGTGCACCCAGTCTCACTGGGGCGAGACACCAGAAACCAGAATTTTCTGGTTTTTCACCAAATCCCGACAATCACCCGATACCTCCGAGATACAAGCTAAACATGTACACATACATAAAAATATGCTATAGACTCACTCGTGGTCTCGAAATTTCCATCGGAGGTCTATTTGCCTGGTCAACACCCAATGGCCAAAAATCAACTTTTCAACCAATAACCCAAAACACTTTTGAGTGCCTCGGAAACCAAATTGAACATCCCACTAAGTCACAATCAAACCAGAGAAAAGGTTAACAAGGGTCAAACTGGGTTCTATTTCTCATAAGTCATCACAAAACTCAACGACCATTCCATCTCCCTGGGTAAAAATTATACTAACAAGACTAGAGAAAAGGTTAACAAGGGTAAATGGGTCGAAAGTACAATAACGACCCGTTACAACCAAACGGGTCGTTACATTAGATACCAATTAAATAATCATTCATCCTCGAACGACAAAGGAAAAGGACCGGGAAAAAGTACCTAAGTCAGTAAACAATTAGGGATATTTGGTACGCATATCAGACTCGGTCTCCCATGTGGCCTCCTCAACAGGACGTTGCTTCCATTGCACCTTAATTGAAGCAATATCTTTTGTTCTCAACTTCCTCACTTGCCTATTCAGGATCACTATAAGCTCTTCCTCATAAGATAGATTATCATCAAGCGACATGGAGTCCCAACGAATGATGTGAGAACCGTCTGAATGGTACCTCTTCAGCATGGACACTATTACACTTCGTATTTTCATACATCAAGTTTCTTCATAAGTTGGTTGTTACAGATTTGAAAGCAAAGTTATTTTTGAGAAAATGTGAGATTAGACATGTTCATCTTGAGCATATGAGGGTTTAAGTCCATGCTTAGTATGAGTTGGGAGGATTAAAGGTTGAACGAGTCAACGAGAATATGTTTCAGAAAAAGTTGGGTTTTATGGTTGGGTATATAGAACATATAATATTTACGGAATGTATGTTTGATTGGCCCCTACCGTAAATCTATTACAGTGGAGGTAAGCCACTGGTTAGATTTACTGTCTAATTATACGTGCCGTATAAGTTTTACGGTCCGTAAAGTAGACCGTAAATTTAAGTCGGTGCCAGATTTTTTTTATGCTATATTTTGTACCCCCTTATTTTTATCTCATTTTTCGTTATTTTCTCAGACTCCAAACACCTCTAGAAATTTCTCCAACATACGTGATTAACCCTAAGTGAAATCAAGGATTAAAAAGTAAAAATCAAGAGATTCAAGTGCTAGAAAGCTCACTAGGGTTAGTAGAGTTCAAGTATCTCTTTGGTATTGAAGTTGGAGGTTTCATCCTAGTGAAGTAATTTGATACGGAGCTTGTTCTTGTGTGATTAAGGTAAGTTTCATCCCATTTATATGTTTTCCAGGTTTTTTGATTGTTATACAACTTGATTGAAGGAAGAAAGTGAAAAAGGAAGTTCAAATACGGATTAGAGACCATGTTGAGTTTATGGACTATTTTAATCATGTTGTTGTTGTGTTGCTGGCAGTTGGATGTGGTGTGATTGTTAAGAAATAGGAAAAATGCTGCCCGTTTCACTTTAGAATCAAGTTATCATTGATATACGTGATATACTAGCGCCATCTAAGTTGTATATGTATTCCTTTGTTATAGGATTGGCACTCTAGTTGTGATAAGCTCGTTGTTGGATTGCTTGGATGACTTGAGGTATGTTAAGGCTAACTTTCTAGCTTTTAGGCATGATCCTTATGAACGAAATGTAAATATAACGCTACTCCATAATGAATTCTATTCTTAGTAATGCTACTCCATAATGAATTCTATTCTTAGTAACTAGGGACGTTCCATGTTGATTTAGGCTCTAGTAAGGATGTTCAATATGTCTTTCTTCAGATTCAGTAAGATTCATAGAGTCACGTGTTAATGGAAATGCTATCTCATAATGATGTTCGGAGGTATAACGACCTTACGTGACTCAAACATATTCAGGATGTACTCTTATCATATTCATGCATGGCACTATATATATATATATAAGGGGAAGGTGATGACATTATATACGCACTACCACCTGATCAGCTGGTCATATGATGATAATGACAATGGTGATGATGATGCCCACAGAGGCCGATATGATACAATGGGATGACTAAAGAGGCTTGATAGGCATTAGAATACACATATATACAAATATACTATGCATGCATGCACACTATATTTGTACATCATTGGCCTATAGAGGCGATTCAGACATACATGTTGCATTTATTTCATCCCATGTTCACTTATGTCTCTTTCATGTTACTTTCATGCCTTACATACTCAGTACTTTATTCGTACTGATGTCCCTTTTTTGGGGGGGCTGCGTTTTATGCCCGCAAGTTCAGGTAGAAAGGTGAACGATCTGCTCTGTAGGCTGCTGTTCAGCTGTTATTGGAGTACTTCTCTTGTTCCAAAGTTGCTGTTGTATTTTTCATATGTTATATTTTTTTGTGCATATGGGTATGGCGGAGCCCTGTCCCGACCTTTTTACATCATATACTCTAGTAGAGGCTTGTTGATAGTTATGGTACTTGTAGATAGTCATGGTATAGTTAGACTTTATATGGCTCTTCGGCCCACATTTTTGCTATATAGTATTTCACGATGCCCTTATCGGCTTGCATAGTTTTTGTCCGGCTTGATTGTATAATATGTCTTGTTGGGCTCATTCCTTTCTCAGCATATCTCTTATATGATTTAGCAGTTTTTCATCCGGTGACCCTGCGGTCCACTCTTGTTTATGATCATGATAGGAAATCAAGTTTAGCGGTGCTCGACCAGTATGGCTCGGGTGCCAGTCATGGCCCTCCAGTTTGGGTCATGACAAACTTAGTAGTAGAGCAGTTGCATCCTAGGATTGTCTACAAGCCGTGTTTAGCAGAGTCTTATTTATGGTATGTTGTGTAACACACTTATAAATAGAAGGATGAAGGGCATTTAGAAGCTTGTCCTTCTGTCACGACCTGGCTAGGGCCATGGCGGGTACCCGGGGCTAACCACCGAGCACCACTCGTTCTATTACTCATTCTGCATACAGTCATATTTTTTATGCTCATAATCGTAGGAAACCCATTTCCATTTGAAACATATTTAACTTTATTTACATAAGCCCTTCGGCTATCAAAATAATGTACATACAATAAGGACATCGTGAGACCATACTACCCATACATGCGTATCTACGAGCCTCTACTAGTGTACTAGATATATGGACGGGACAGGGCCCCGTCGTGCCCAAAATACATATACACAAAACAATAAGCAATGGCACCTCCGGAATAATGAAGTGCTCTCAAGGCCAGCTAACAACTCCTACGAGTCTGGATCTCCTCCCTGTTTCCTGTGGGCATGAACACAGCGTCCAAAGAAAACGGACGTCAGTACGAACATTGTACTGAGTATGTAAGGCGTGGATAATAATATGATAAGAACATGAGGAATAACATAAGGTAAAAAGAACCGTTCATTTCTCATAATACTTTTTAAATATTCGATATACGTACTTACCCCTTTATTCTCCTAGAGATACATTTGTTACATCCACATGCTTACATATACAATAACTTACAATACAGTACAACCATGTACCCGGCTATATAGGCTTAGTATCACTCGTACTCGGCTCTTTCGGGACTCGATAATATCCGTACTCGGCCCTCATGGGACTCGATGATATCCGTACTCGGCCCTCCCGGGACTCGGTGATATCCGTACTTGGCCCTTCCGGAACTCGATGCTATCCATACATACATACATATACATAAAACTACATAAATGAAATCAACATCATCCTTAGCATTACTATACATCTATCATTAAAGCATACATTAGAACATTGAAGGCACTACGGCGATGTCGGGGGTGACATGAGGTCGTGGACCCCCGATTACATTATGGAGTAATCATAATCATCATATCTCACCTTGAAGGGACTAACGTTTAAGGTGAGTATACACAAGAAAAATCATCAATGGAACCATACTTAGAATCATTAACTTCATGGGCGTCATATCTCACTTTAGGATTCTTTAGACTTAAACTCATCATCATCATCATTTACCATACTCATGTCTTATCTCTTTTCTTTATCTTGTACATATGTAGCTCCTTATAGTCATAGACAAATAATTTCCGTTATGTAAAAAGATCATGGGAAAATGGGAAGATTCATGCCATAGGAGGCATGCCTTAGAAAGAAAAAACTAGTATCATAAGGTGGGTCTAGCAACAAGGAATAGTATCAAGGAGTCGTATGAAGGTCATTAGCTTCGTAATAATATCACATCATGAGCTTTAGGGTCCCTAGACTTGGGCTCATCATCATAGTCATAACATATCTCTTAACTTAATCTCATGAGAGCTCTTTATAACGTAGACTCATCACTCCCGATATATACATATATGTAGAGAAGTCATAGAAATATAGGAAGATTCATACCATAGAGTCATGCCTTAGAAATAAAGGACTAGCCTTACATACCTCTTTCGTTTAAAAATTCTATCGCTTGATTGTTCTCCTTCAATGCTCGTGTTTCTACCTTCAAGAGAGTTCGCATTAATATTAGCTAATTAATTATATGAACGTGCTTACTAATGCTAGAGAAAATTGGGCGGCATTTCCTTTGTTTATAAAACTTTCCTCATGTTACATATCAACTCCCAAACATCCATAACAACATTCACGATATTATACGCAACAATCATCATTCATCTACATTATCCACATTTCACAATTTCACTTCAATTCTTCCATAATCATGGTCGTAGTTCACTATTGCATTTTCTCACATATAATACTTATAACATGTTCTAAATGTCACTTATAGCATACTTACAATCACAACATATCAATATTCATGACTCATTCCAAATTACTACTCAAAATGTCACTATTCTTACATTCATGACCCATTTTCTATATCCTTCTACAATCCAAATTTTTCAACTTCTCAATACCTTAAAAAACATGGAATGATCATAAAACTTACCTTAGATAGTGTAATTATAAGCCTTGGGTGAAAATACTCCACTCGAGCCAAAACCCTAGCTTCACTTCCAAGAGAATTCTTGACTTGGATGGACCCTAGTGAGCTTCATGCACTTGATTCACTTGAATTCATGATATTGATCTTTGTTTTCCTTTGTATTCTTGTAGATGAAGTATGTTGAACCTTCTAGAGGTCTTGAGAGAGATGAAGAAGTGTGGGAAAATGAAATTAGTGAAGTAGGAACATGTATTTATATTTGCAACTTAATCAGCCAGTCGGGCATTATACGAACGACTTATACGGTCCGTATAACATTATACGGTCCGTATAAGTGTCCGTGGTTCACCATCAGGGAAAACATCTTCCTGTTGGGTGTTATACGGGCCCTTATACGGACCGTATAACTTTATACGGACCGTATAAGTCGGTCGTATAACCCCATTTCCCTGGAATGATTTCCGTCGTTCGTTTGATCTCCAATCCTTATGGAACCTTCTTAACACTTGTTTAACACCTTGTTAACAATCTAAGGGACATTATAACTCTTCTCTAAAACATCTTTAAGCCATCATTAATTCGATACTCGTAAATCTTGCCCGACACACAACATATACCTTACTTTCCTTAACAACTTTCGTCTCCTACCTTAAATGTCTTTGAAATCTCATTTAGAATCATCAAATGTTATTTCTTACTTATCAAAACATCGTATACGTCGTGCCCTTCATTAGTCTATTCACTGTGCATGAACGAAATTTTTTTCGAGGTGTAACACTTTCTTTCTTATCATAGATTGTGCGATAGAGCCTTACCATCAGGATTTATTTTCTAATAACGTATGCCTATGATGAGGAGAGCTTCAGCTAGCTAGAAAGGCAAAACTGCGACTGATGAGGGTACTAGTCGAGTGCCACCAGTAGTCGTGGGCCAGGGCGAGTCCCAGAGTGAGGCCCCATCTCAGTCTTTTTAAAGCCTTTCTGTACCAGCGGATCCCCGGGGAACTGCAACCACAGTACCTCTAGTTTCTCGATATGATGCATCAGGCCAGAAAATGCAAAATGCTATTCAGTTATTGACTCAGTAAGTGACCGTTCGGGCCTAATATCAGGGTACGGGTACTGGTTATGGTGATGTGGCTGTTAGTGATAGGGTTCGAGACTTTATCAATTTTAATCCTCCAAAATTCTTTGTATCGAAACCAGATGAGGACCCATAGAATTTTATAGATCGGATGCTGAGACCATTGCGGGTTTGTATGCTCAGACACTGAGTCAATAGAATTGGCTTCGTACAGGTTGTGAGATGTTGCTGTCCAGTGGTATGAGACCTGAGTGTCGTCTAAAGGGGATAATACACCCCCAGCAGTATGGCAGAAGTTCACAAAGGATTTTCTTCCGCACTATTTTCCAGCAGAGGCCCGACCGGCTCGAGTAGATCGATTTTTGAATCTATGCCAGGAGAATATTAGTGTTCGGGAGTACAGTCTTCTTTTTAATTCACTAGCCAGGTATGCTCCCACGATTGTAGCTGAGATGGAGGATCGGGTACACCGATTTGTGAGTGGACTTGGGCCGCATTTGATTAATGATTGCATCAAGGCCGTACTTCACAGGGGTGTAGATATCTCTCGTATTCAAGCATACGCTCAGGGTTTAGAGGAGAGGAAGCAGTAGCAGTGGGTTGATTGAGAGTGTGATAGGGGTCAGAGTAAGAGAGCTATATCTTCTGTGTCTTTTGGTGAGTATCGGGGTGGGCATAGACAACAGTTCTCTGGGTGTTCAACCTATTTAGCGGCTAGTGCGACTTCACAGTTCCCCAGACTGAGGTTTGATAGGCCCACTTATTATGAGTCGAGCCATAGTTCTAGGGTTTTCAGTTCCCAGTTCAAAGGTGGTTCTAGCCAGATGAGGCCATCTCTATCGTGATATACCCAGTATGGTAAGTTGCACGGCGGATAGTGTTGTTTAGGTTCAGATGTGTGTTATACCACCGGTCAGCTAGGCCACATTATGCAAGAATGTACATTGAGGGGTGGTAGAGGTGTAGTTCAGCCGATAGGATCTTCAACTGGTTCTTTGTCATTGGTACGCCTTCTTGGGTAGGGTTCTCAAACATCAAGCGGTCACGATAGAGGCAGAGGTGGAGCTTCTCATTCGAGCTGTCCTCAGAATCGCATATATGCATTGGCTGGTCAACAGGATCTTGAGTCATCACCTGATGTTGTCACAGGTATACTATCAGTCTCCTTCTATAATGTATATGCATTGATCGTTCCAGATTCTACATTGTTATATGTTATTCCTTTTATTGCTGGTAAGTTTAGGGTGGAACCCGAGTCGATTAGACCTTTTGAAGCATCTACACTTATTAGTGATCCCGTGATAACTAGACGTGTATACAGAGGTTGAGTAGTTATAGTCTGTAATCGTCATACTGTAGCTGATTTGATTGATTTAGATATGGTGGACTTCGATGTTATTATGGGAATGGAATGGTTGGCCTCTTGTTATGCTAATGTTGATTGCAGAACAAAGATGGTCCTATTTCAATTTCCAGGAGAGCCAGTGTAGGAATAGAAAGGTAATATAGCTTCGTGAGAGGTAGGTTTATTTCCTATCTCAAAGCGAAGAAGATGATCACAAAAGGTTGCATTTATCATATAGTTCGAGTTCAGAATGCATAAGCAGAATAACCGGCTCTTCAGTCTGTTCCAGTGGTTAATGAGTTTCCAGCCCTTCCGCCAGAGTGGGAGATTTACTTTGCTATAGATGTTTTACCAGATACTCAGCCGATATCTATTCCTCCTTATATGATGGAACTTGCTGAGTTGAAGGAGTTGAAGGAGCAGTTGAAGGACTTGCTTGAGAAAAGCTTTCTTAGACCTAGTAAATCACCGTGAAGAGCGCCTATGTTGTTTGTAAGGTGACGATAAAGAATAAGTACCCACTCCCAAGGATTGATAATTTATTTTACCAATTACAGGGTGCCAGATGTTTCTTGAAGATAGATCTGCCATCAAGATACTACCAAGTTAGGGTCAAAGAGAAAGACATTCCGAAGACAGCTTTCAGGACCAAACATGGTAACTTTGAGTTTTGTGTGATGTCATTCGGCTTGACTAATGCCCCGACAGTATTTATGGATTTTATTAACAACGTATTTAGACCTTTCCTAGATCAGGTTTTGATTGTAACTATCGATGATATTTTAGTTTATTTGCGATCATAAATTGAACATGCAAAACATTTACGTGCGGTACTCCGAGAGTCCTTCAGGATCAAAAATTTATATGCAAAGTTCTCTAAATGTGAGTTCTAGTTGAACTCAGTGGCTTTCCTGGGGCACATTATTTCAGGAGAGGGCATCAGGGTTGATACGCAGAAGATAGAAGCCGTGAAGAATTGGCCTAGACCCACCACACTGACAGAGGTTCATAGTTTTCTGGGTTTGGCATGTTATTATAGGATATTTGTAGAAGGTTTCTCTTCCCTTTCCGCATCACTGACAAAGCTGACTCAAAAAAACAGCTAAGCTCCAATGGACTGACATTTGTGAGCGGATTTGAAGGACAGATTGACTTCAGCACCAGTTTTGACACTTTTAAAGGGGCCAGGGGTTATGTTATTTATTGTGACCCTTCAGGCATTGGATTGGGTTTCTTCTTGATGCAACATGGTATGGTTATCGCTTATGCTTTGAGTCAACTAAGGAAGCACGCGAAGAATTATCTAACTCATGATTTAGAGTTAGCTGCAGTGATTTATACGCTGAAGATGTGAAGGCATTACTTATACAGTGCTTATGTCGATATATACTGATCATAAGAGACTTCAGTACATTTTCAAGAAGAAGGAGTTGAATTTGCGTCAGAGGCGATGGTTAGAGGTATTCAAAGATTATAATGTTGACATTCTATACCATCCAGGGAAGGAAAATATAGTAGCCAATGCCCTTAGCCACAGATCCATGGGTAGCTTATCTTATTTGCGGGCAGAGAAATACGAGTTAGCTCATGAGCTTCACCGGTTGGCTAGTCTAGGAGTTCGATTATTAGACTTAGCCAATGCAGGAGTTGCTATTCAGGATTCATCAACCTCATCATTAATAACTGAGGTTAAAGAGTGCCAGTATGAGGACCCCATGCTAGTCCATTATAAAGATATAGCTCCTCAGAAGGATAAGTTGCAATTTGAGATTACTGGAGATAGAATTCTCAGATATCGAGGCAGATTGTGTGTTCCAGATGCTGCAGGGCTACGCTGACAGATTATGGAGAAGTTCATCATTCTTTCTCTTCTATTCATCTAGGGACAACGAAAATGTATCATGATATCAAGGAATTACAGGCTTACCTCGTTCTCAACGTAAGTTTGATTCGATATGGGTAATTGTTGGTAGGCTTACAAAGTCTGCAAATTTTCTACCTGTCACGGCTACTTGTTCTACTAAGGATTATGCGAAGTTGTATATTAAGGAGATAGTGTGACTTCATGTTGTTCTTGTATCTATTATTTCAGACAGAGGTTCAAAGTTCACAGCTAACTGTTAGGGATCTTTCCAGAAAAGATTGGGGACACAGGTAATTCTTAGCACAACATTCCATCCCAAGACAGACGGACAGGTTGAGCGTATGATTAAGACACTTGAGGATATGTTATGGGCATATGTGATAGACTTCAGAGGTAGCTGGTAGGGGAACCCTTACCCCAATCAATCTTAAAAACATGAATAAATAAATAAATAAATAAATAAATAAATAAATAAATAAATAAATAAATAAATAAATAAATAAGCGAAAGAGATAGAAATACGTAAGTCTGACATATAATAGATGAATAATGCGGAATACATCAAAACCACCCCAGTATTTGGTTTGGTCATACAAGAGCAACTAACTAGAATCTACGAGTCTGGAAATATCAATAATACATCACTAGTCTGAATATGTCTCGTAATATCAAATAAGACATAAAATAAATAAAGAATCTCCAAGGTGGCGGACGTCCCCGTGCTCACCCTGTAAGACTCACAGCAGCAACCCTTGCGCCACAAATAGCCATGAGAAGCAGAGGTCGATCCTACCTGAAGCTCTGCATTCATAAAAAATACAACAAGTGTAGGTCAGTACAAACAAAAAGTACTGGTAGGTATCATAGATCGACTAAGTTTAGCGAACACATATCAAGTTAATAAAGTAAGAAAAACAGGTAAATCAATAAGGTATACGTCAAATATGAGCCAGAATCCAAGTGCATGTCATCACCTATGTTATACCATCTAAATCCAATTGTGTCGAGTCTCAAATACTCAGTCTGAATCCGTATATCACAAATACATCACAAGAATATCACAATGGAAGCCATAGTGCAGTGCAATGCAATGCAATAATGCATGGAATGTGAATGCAATGCAATGTTGTGTACATATATACTCCGATGATGGAACATCAATCTCGATAGCACAACCCATGGGGGACCTGTGAAGTCCATGTACCTCACGGAACCGTTACCTTATGATTCCTGCAACAACCTCCGCAATCGCTATGCACAACCTCGATTCTAGAATAACTAACGGATATCAGTCCTCACGTCACTCTCATCCAACTGAGCCTAACTCCAAAAAGTGTTTCCTCAAGTATCATCAGTGTATCAACAGTATATCATAAAGGATGAGAATGCGTGCAATGTGTGAATTCAATGTCAATAAGTAGGTCAATATCAATGGTACCACGCAAGGGCACACCAATAATATCATGAAAAAGGCTGCACAATAAGCCATAACAGAACACTATCCTCGTACAAACGCCAACAAGTAAGATATTACAAAATCATTGTCTAATAGTCTCCAATATCTACTATCTCTACGTGGCATCGAGCCAACAACAATAGAATAAGATAATTCACAACTTAATAGGGTGGCTAATCCCAATCACACAACAAGGCCCAACCTAGGACAATATCCAACCCAACTTCATACCCAAAGGTTTACATGCTTTCTCTGATAATATCGTCTAAATATATGCTTCGCTAAACGAAGTCTCACCATAGGGTAAATCGTAACCTACCTGGAAGGCCAAATAACAATATAACCAACAACCACACCTTAGCCTTTCCTTTGATAGATCAAGAAAGTCTAAGCATACTCGAAACATGGAATTAAAATCAAGAAGAACATCAAACAAACCCTATTTCTATTTAAGATCCAAATCCTCAACCTATGGAATAGGGCTTATGAACTAGAAGGGTGAAATTAGGAATTTAAAGGTCCCAACATGAAATTAAACCTATGGGTGATCAATTCCCATCAATATCCAGCTATAATAATCAACAATTCACCCAATTTCGGATTCTAGGCAAAACCCCCAAATTTTGGTATAAACCCTAACTTCCAATTTCATAAATTAGCTACTACTTAGGAAGAAGTTATGAAATAAAGTGTTCTAATCATCAATTCAATGCTTAAAGAACCTAACCTAACCTAACCAACAAATCATAATTTAGAAGCCTAGAAAAAATAACTCATTAAACCCACTTTTAATCTTCAATCACTTAATTAACTAACAAGATAATGGATTCTAAGGTGATTAAGGACAATGGAAAAGTAAAGGGATTAGAAGGACTTACCACTAAGAATCTCCTCTAAGAATACCCTAGATTTGCTCCCAATAGCTCAGATCTTAGAATAGTAATAAATGAGAGACTAAAGGCTTTTAATACATAATAAATGAACTAACCAGGCCCGATACCGTTTCTGCAGCAGCGGTCCCGCCTCGACAGTCTCTCAGACTGCTGTGACGGTCTGCCCTCAAATGCACTTGGCCGCTATGGTAGCCCATCCTGCTGTTATAGCGGTACCGCAGAGGTGGTGAGGGTGCCGGCCAAGCGGACACTAGCACCAGATTTTTCCTAAAAATAATCACAATCTTAATCTGAAATCCCTACTAATACCTGAGGCCATCTACTCACAAATCACACACAAAGACTCATATAAAAATACGCTACGAACACACTCGTGGCCTCGAAATTCCCAATAAAGGTCTCGTTAACCGAATCAACCCCCGACACCTCAATTTCAACTTACCAACCCAAGTCCCAAAATGAACCTAAGTGCATTGGGAACCGAATCGGATATACACACAAGTTCTAATTAACAATCCGAACCTTTCTAAATTGACGAATTTTCAAAAAAGGTCTGTTTACCCAAAAGTCAACTTGAGTCAACTCTTTTTCACTTAAAGCCAATTTTTCCCAAAAGTCACCCAAATCAAATCCAAACACCTCAAAAAACGTGTCAACGGTCCCTTCCGATTAAAAGTGAGCTAACAAGCTTGGGGAAAGGTCAACAAGTACTGAAAGGACAATAACGACCAAGCAGGTCGTTATACTTTGGTGGTCATTGAGATCAATTTTTGCCTTTGGCGGAGTTTGCATAGAACAACAGTTACCATTTGAGCATTGAAATGGCACCACTAAAGGCATTATAAAGAAGGGAATATCAACCTCCCGTTGGTTGGTTTCATGTATTTGAGGTGAGGCCTTGGGGTACAGACTTACCTTGTGATTCTTTGGATAAGGTCAAGTTGATTCAGGAGAGACTTCTTACAGCTCAGAGTAGACATAAGAGTTATGCAGACCGAAAGTTTCATGACCTACAGTTCATGGTGGGTGAGTGTGTTCTACTGAAGGTTTCACCCATGAAGGGTGTGATGAGGTTTGGGAAGAAGGGAAAGTTGAACCCTAGTTACATGGGTCTATTCGGGTTCGTTTCATGTATTGGTAAGTTAGCTTATGAGTTGGCTTTGCCTCCTGTGTTGTTAGGTGTTCACTCCGTGTATCATATTTTCCATGCTCAAGAAGCATCATTTTTATAGTTCTCATGTGATTCAATACGATTCGGTGTTACTTGATCAGAATTTGACTTTCAAGGAGGAGCCAGTTGCTATTTTGGATTACATATCTTAAAGTTGAAGTCCAAGCAGATTGAGTTAGTAAAAGTTCAATGGAGGCATTGTTAGGTTAATGAGGCAACCTGGGAGACCGAGTCAGTTATGCGGATTAGATATCCTCAGCTTTTCCGTGATTCAAGTATTTCTCTTCTCTTTCATGTTCGAGGATGAACATATGTTTAAGTGGTGGATAATGTAATGACCCGTTAGGTCATTTTGGTTATTTTGACTATTTTACACCATTGACCCTTCTCCGAGCTTCATTAGATGATATTTGACTTGTGGAGATGGGTGACGCGATTCTCGAGGCTTTTGAATGTGATTTAAGTGACTAAATAGAATTTGTGAAAGTTTCATCGATTCCATTAGGTTGGGAATGTCGTTTATGACTTAGTTTGGTTCCGGAGGACTCGGGGGTATTTTGGTCTTTCTGTTAAAAATATAGTTTTGAGACATTTGGTGTTGACCAATATGACTACTTTTGGGAATTCCGAGAGCGCGAGTGAGTTTGTAGCTTGTTTTATGATTGAAATGCATGTTTAGTTTGTGTGAGGTCTCGGATGGGTTTCGGGTGTTGGATTGGAATTTCAAAGTTGCATCGTTTCTCTAGTTTCTGACAGGGTTCATCCACGTGCATAGGGCCGCACCTACGCATAGTGGGCCACATGTGTGAGGTTGGCTATTTGTGCTTGAGCCCGTATCTGCAAGAAAAGTATCGCAGGTGCGAGGTCGCATATACGTGCAATGGGTTGCATCTGCTGCTTTAGGCGAGAATAAGTGAATCTCGCCCCTGCACGATTTGGGCCACCGGAGCGGGCTTGCAGGTGTGAGTAATTGGATGCAAAAGCGCTAATCACTTGTCAGAAACATATTAAATTCCCCATTTCGAGTTGGGTTGTAACGACCAGTTTGGTCGTTATAGTCTTTTTGGCATTTTTATCCCTTTTTGAGATTGGTTAGATCATTTTGGCAAGAGGGGATCATTGACACGCTTCTCGAGCTTGTGAAATTTGGGCTTTAAGTGAAAAAAGTTGACTTAAAGTTGACTTTTAGGTAAACGGACCTTTTCAAAAATCTATCGATTTCGAGAGGTCCGGTTGGTCGTTTAGAACTTGTGTGTATATCTGGTTCGGTTCCCAATGCACTTGGATGCATTTGGGACTTGCATTGGAAAATTGGTTGACTTAGTCAACGAGGCCTCCATTGGAAATTCTGAGGCCACGAGTGCGTTCGTAGCGTGTTTTTATATGTGGTATGTGAGCAGATGGCCTTAGGAGTTGGTTGGGATTTCGGTGGGAACTTGGGAAAATATTTGGGATTCTAGTACCTGGTGTCCACCAAAGCGGCACCAGTGCCGTCCCATCGGCACCACCGTGCGGGGATGGTTGCTGGGGCGGCCAGGTGTGTTCAGTCCAGACCGCCCCGACTGTCTGGGAAGGCATGGGGGCGGTGACGCCATGGCGGCCCCGATGCCGCCGTGGCGATATCGGGCCTGTTATTTCATTAAGTGTGGATTACAAATCCCATAGTCTATCATTTATCACCATTACAAAATTTGAGCTCTTGGGGACTGTGCTAGAAGATTATTGGGGGAAATCTTGGTGGTAAGTCTTGGTAATCTCCTTACTAATTCATTACTCCTAATCATTTTAGAATTAATCTTTCCATATTAGTTCCTTAGTAATGGAAAATAAAAAGTGGATTTAATGGATATCCTACTTAGGCTTTTAAATGATGAAATTGATTGGATTTATGCTAGATTATGATGTATTTAATGCTATTAATCATGTATCTTCCATTATTAGCGTTGAATCTTTGAATCTAAGAGTTAGGGTTTATACCTAAAATTAGGGGTTTTACTTGAAATTTGAAATTAGGTGAATCCTTGCGTTACTTATCAATTAGTTGGTGGGTTTTGACCACCTAGCGCATAATTTGATATTTTATTCCCGAATTAACCTTTTTGACCTTGTGGGCCCCATTTTCACAAATTCTAGGGTTAGTTTTGACCTAATTTTAATGATAGAAATATAGGTATCGTTCTTCAAGATTTCTTATCTAGATTTCGAATATGCCTAGACTTCTTTGATCTTAGGGCTCAGCGAAAGGGCAAGGCTAAAGAGTGATTGTTGTTCGCCCATCCAGGGAGGTTATAGCTTACCCTTGGTGAGACTTTGTGTAGCAAAGCATAGATTTAGGTGATATTATCGGAGACAGCATGTAAATCTTCGGGCATAAAGTTGAGTTGGATATTGCCTTAGGTTGGGCCCTGTTGTGTGATTGGGGCTAGCCACCCCCTTGTGTTGTGACTTGATTATTCTATTGTGTTGGTTTGATGCCACGTGTTGTTAGTAGATGTTGGGAACTGTTGTTCCGTCTTGATTGTGATATTGTTGTATCTTATTGGTTGATTTTGATACGAGATAGAGTTCTACATGACTTGTGTAGTCTTTTATGATATTTGTTGGCGAACCCATAGTGTGGTACGTGTGATATTGATCTGATTATTGATGTTGACACATACATTGCACGCAATCTCATCCTTTATGATATACTGTTGATACATTGTGGCACTTGATGAAACACTGTGATGAGCTGATCTCGCTTTTTGGATGAGAGTGATGTGAGAGTCCAATATTCGATGTTTGTCCCGGAATCGTGGATTGAGTGAGTGCATGGACTCCGCAGGTCCCTAAGAGTTGCGTCAGTGAGAACTCTCCGTGAGAAAAGATCCGGAGTCTCGTCTATCTGTTGGGCAAAGATCCCGGGAGAGTGGCACTTAGACTTTGCGAGTCACCTTAGGTTGTGCTACCGAGACATGGAGGTATTCCGTCCAAAGTACATGTGTACACAACATTGTATGGCATTGCATTTGTATTCATACATTATTGCACTACATTGCATCATGGCTTTTATTGAGATGGTTTGGTGCTTTACTTGTGATGTTGGTTTTGGATTGGACATATTGAGACTTGGCACATTTGGGTTTAGATGCTTTACTTAGGCAATGACGTGTACTCAATTCCGATTATGTTTGACTTATACCTATTGATTTATCTGCCTATCTTGCTATATTGTCTGGATTATGTTAGCTATACTTAGTCCACCTATGAAATCTACTAGTACTGTGATTTTGTACTGATCTGCACTTGCTTCATTCACTATGAATGTAGAGTACCAAGTTAGGTCTTCTTCCGTCTCCCGTGGCTGATAGTCGTTATCAGTGTCACACCCCAACCTTCGGGGCTTCTTCGAGTCGTCAACTCAAATTTTTTTTTTTTTAAACAAGAATGAAAATTGTAAATGAAGTACCAAAATCGACACGTGGCTCGAGGCATCTCAAAACATGATATATATATACATACGACATAAAGCAAGGCGAGCGAGGCCTCTTTCGTACAACAAAATAGGGCCGACAAGCCAAACGATGACCACAACTCCCACGACGTTCGCGACTTCTAAAGAGTATGACCCGCAAATATATACACGAATTATACCAAAATCTCGGGAGCCCTCTCTATTATGCCAAATCGCGCCTTGCGGGCATGAAACTTTATGTCTATGTAAAGCATCAAAGCAAGAAATAGGAGAGTTCATTTAGATTACATCGAAAAAGTACAACGAAAGATTTGATTACACGTATATATCTAAATAAAATAGTCCTTCGGACGGCCGACTTAATAATAATAACAAATAGTAATAACAATAGCAATATCAATGACAATAATACTAGTAATCCCTTCGTGTACCGGTCTTGTATCCCGGCCCTACGACCGTCCGGAATAAAATGATGGCCCCCGGGGGTCCAACATTTATCCTTAATCCTATTCACTCGCGGCATACGGCTATTTGCCACTCGCGACATAATACTATATTATTAATAAGACTTAATAGTCTCACACCCCCTTCGATTATTTTTGGAAAATCTAATAAGATACCGCACCCCGCCGGAGTGGTTTTGAAAAGTTTTATAAAATATCACTTATTTATGGAAGATTCAAGGCAATTCGATTACATTCCGGCAAGTTACGGACGTTTGAGCATTTTTCCAACAAGATATAAGGATTCTAGCTCAATCGCATCAATGAATAGTGCTCAATTTAAATCGGATTTCGATGAACGAGAATAACCCCCGAGGCTCAAGTTCAACCCTAGTATACCTAGGACATGCCAAAAGAAGGAGAGGGATAGCGTGATAAGTTGATATCGCAAAATGGCCACCTTTACCGCCATGAAAGTTAGCATTTCAATAATGAGTTCATACTTGACTACCGAAATTCTATAAATATAGCATCCCCGAGATTCAAGTAACAACAACCAACCCAACAACAACATCAACAACTTCAACAATTACAATAGAACACACAACTAGTCTTCTTTTTAACATAATGCAATCGCTTTCATTCCGACTTCAAATTTCAAACCATCACCATCGTACTCACATTCACTACTAATCATAATCATTATAATACCATACGAAGCGTTTCATAATATTTCTACAATATATATACAAAGTATACAAAATATGCAACTCTCCAACATAAGGCCATAATTCCCCCAACACTTCCAAATCAATACAAACTTACATCATTTTTCCTCCGTTTAGATTATAAGAATCATGACAATACATCCAACATATCAAACAAAACAATTCATCACTATCTCGGTTCTTCCCTAGCCACGGCCAACATGCATATTTTCCAATTCAACACAATTCATTCAACTTTCATTTCCAATCTAAATTTCACAACATCCATAACTAGAATACAACATAAAATTAACTCAACCTTGCCTACACCACAACACACATACACGGCCATACACACTACACACCCACGGCCAAACTTCTACTTCCATATTCATCATAATTTTCATGATTTCCATTCAACTTCATTAACTCTAACATCCATAAATCATCTATAACATAAAAGGAACAAGAAATTCTTACCTTATTCTTCAAATTTCAATTTGCCGCAAACGTCGTTCTTTCGCTTAACTAATTATATCACGGCTTAAGAGCGTCTTGAGCTCTCACTAATTCAAAGAAAACAAGATTTTTGGATGAAGCCAAAGGACTTGGAATTTTTTTTTCTTTCTTTCTTCTTCTTTCTCTCTTGAGCCGAGAGCTATTCTTCTTTTTTTTTCTCTTCTTTTCTTTTAATTTCTTGAAGTTTTTTTAAGGGCTTATCCCTATATAATTAATCATGTGATTAATTACATGGGTTGGGCCAAGGCCACCTTATGGCGGGGCCACCCCCTCCTTTTTTTGGGCCTCTTTTTTTTTCTTATTTTTTTGAGCCAATAGCTTAGAAATCATATTTTGCAATTTCTGAAACAAATTTCCGAGATTCCAATTTTGCCCTTGGCCCTCTCCAATGTTCTCGTGTCAACACTTTCCATAAGTGACAACATACACTTCACGTAAAATCAAAGCATGGCCTTATTCTTACAAATCACAATTATGTCCAAATTTTCCGAACGTGCAAAAACACGGGATGTAACAATCAGGACTGCTTCGAGTCTACAGGGTGAGCACAAGACGTTCTCTGCCTTGAAGAGTCCTCTTATTATGTCTTACTTTTCTATTATAAGACATAGATAGATTTGATGTATATTTATATTCTAGACTTGTATATTTTCACTTAGATGTTCTTGTATGGCTAAGACCATACCCTGGGGGTATTTCCTTATATTCCATACTATTTCTATTATATATTATTATAAGACTTACGTGATTATTCACTTCCGCTTGATTGATTATTTATTTATGTCCTTATTTCTGTTAGGTTGAGGGTTCGCTTACCGATGTAAAAAAGGTAAGTGCCTGCATGACATAGCCAAGTTGGGTCGTGATAAGTTGATATCAGAGCCCTAGCTTACCCGTTCTATAATGCAAGAGTGTGTCTAGTAGAGTTTTTACGGATCAGTATGATAAGCTCCGTATTTTTCTGCGAGAGGCTACAGGGCATTTAGGAAATCTCACCTTCTTTCATTCTTTCGTGTTACTTTATTCTAATTAGTATCTGGATGCGATCATACCAGCACTAACCAGCCCGATCCGTGGTGCAATGGTAGCTCGTCTGACTCTTATTTATTCTCTCACAGATGGTGAGGACTTGAGCCTCGGCGGCCGAGGTTAGGTGCAGGCCAAGTGCGGACCGAGAGAGCGACCTAAGGACGTAGCGAGCTAAGGAGGCTACGGGGCTACCCGGACGGGGGCGGGGCTCTGCGGTAGGACACGCGAGAGATCCCGTCTCCGAAGCACGAGTACCGGCCCGGATCGAGACCGAGGAGCCGCGGGGATGGCTCCCCGGCACGAACACGGCTGACTTCTAATCGACTATCCGTCTATGGCTTACTTCGTCTAGATGCCCGGCGATGACTACTCTTGGTGGAGGTTCACAGACCAGTGTTGGGGTGCAGACCCCTGAGCAGAGACCTACTTGGGTAGCACACCCCGCTGCAGCTATGGCTCCCCATATTGATACGGTACCCGCTCCTGGTGATGATCTGAGGCTCATGGAGGGCACTGTTATGATAGTGTCTGATCAGGATCTTATTGAGAGGTTCAGGAAGTTAGAGTCGCCGAGGTTTTCGGGTACTCCTTCTGAGGACACTTATGAGTTCATCCTGGATATGCATGAGCTGCTGCATAGGATGGGGATCGTAGAAACCCATGGAGTTTACTATGTGTCCTACCAGTTTCACGGCAACGCAAAAACTTGGTGGAGGTATTTTGTTGCTTGCAGACCTGAGGGCTCCCCTCCCTTAACTTGGACTCAGTTCTATCTGGTCTTTCTTGAGAAGTATCTTCCCCGGTCTTTGAGAGAGACACGTAGGGAGGAGTTTCTATATCTACAGCAGAGGGGTATGACTGTGGAGGCTTATGTGACTCGTTATCTGTATCTGACCCGTTATTCCACCCCTTGATCCCAACTAAGCCTGACAGGATTAGGCGTTTTGTTAGTGGGTTAGTCAGTCCTCTTCAGATTCCTTACCTTTAGATGGAGGCCATGGAGGCTTCCTTCTAGTCCAACTTCGAGCATGCTTCTTTGGTTGAGGCCACTAAGGTACATACATTTGGAGGTAGTGGTAATAAGAGACCGCGTTAGACTGGGAGTTATCGTGGTTCTAGTTCAAAGGGCACCGGCCAATCTTCTAGGCCGCATCAGCCATATTTCGGCTGCCCCGTTCGCCTCACTATGGGGTTCGTCCCAAGTGAGCCACCCGGAAGTTAGAGCTCTTGAGAGTTCATTTTCTCAACCAGTAGACAGGGTTGCTCCATCCGAGTCCTCAGCTTCAATTCATCAGCCTTCGTCCCCTCTGATATGTTTTTCTTATGGAGAGGTTGGACATATTTCTAAGAGGTGTTCTCGACCCAGACGGGATTATCAGCCACAGAGGACTCTAACATCGTCTTGTGGTCGAGGTGGTGTTGTAGAGAGGCGGCGCTCAGTCAAGCCGCGGTGGTTCTTAGAGTTCCAGAGGTGGATCCTAGGGAGCTAGAGGTGGGTCCCATAGTATGAGAGGGGATCTCAGGCTAGACGTGATGGGGCCCATTGTTACTCATTTTCGGGTAGGCCCGAGGCAGAGGCCTCAGATGCTATTATTGCAGGTACCATTTCCGTCCGTCATAGAGCAGCATCTGTGTTATTTGATCCTGGATCCACCTATTCATATGTATCTGCATATCATGCCATTGGTTGGGATTTGCATTGTGATACCATAGATATACCTTCTCATGTGTCTACTCTGATTGGAGATTTTATGATTGTTGGTCGAGTTTACCGGTCTTGCTTGTTTACTTTTATGGGGTATGACACTTGGGTAGATTTGATGATTCTCGATATGGTGGATTTTGATGTTATATAAGAGATGTCCTAGCTTTCTCCTTATCACGCGACCTTGGACTGTCACGCCAAGACAGTTACCTTAGCCATGCCGGGCATTCCTAGGCTTTTGAGTGGAGGGGTACTCCTAGTCTCACTTCGAAGAAGATTATTTCCTTCCTTCAGGTGAAGAACTAAGTCAATAAGGGGTGTTTAGCCTATTTGGCTCATGTGCGAGACACTACTGCTGCATCTCTACCCCTTGAGTCTATTCCTATTGTAAATGATTTTGCGGAGGTATTCCTGTCTGATCTGCCGAGTATCCCACCCGATCATGACATTGATTTCTCTATTGACTTGGATTCGGACACTCACCCTATTTCTATTCCGCCATATCAAATGGCACCTGCCGAGTTGAGAGTGCTTCAGGAGCAGCTACAAGATTTATTGAGCAAGGGGTTCTTTAGGCCGAGTGTCTCCCCTTGAGTTGCTCTTATCTTATTTGTGAAGAAGAAAGATAGGACCATGAGGATATGCATTGATTAACGCCAGCTGAATAAGGTTACCATTCGAAACAAGTGCCCTATGCCTCGTATTGATGATCTATTTGACTAGCTTCAGGGTGCTTCAGTATTTTTAGAGATTGACTTTAGTTCAGGCTACCACTAGTTGAGGATCAGGGCTGAGAATATTTCGAAGACAGCCTTTCGGATGAGATATGACCACTATGAGTTTTTAGTGATGTCTTTTGGGCTTACCAATGCCTCGGCTGCATTTGTGACTTTGATGAGTGGCATTTTTAGGCCATTCCTTGATTCCTTTATGATTGTGTTTATTTATGATATCTTGGTGTATTCCAAGAGTAGATAGGAGCATCATCGTACTGTTCTTCGGCTATTGAAGAAGCATAGCCTGTTTGCTAATTTTTCTAAATGTGAGTCCTGCTTGGAGTCTATGGCATTCTTGGGCCACGTAGTGTCTAAGGATAGATTATGGTTAACCCAAAGAAGATTGAAGCTGTGAGGGGTTGGGCGAGGCCTACTACTGTTACTGAGGTTCCTAGTTTTGTGGGTTTGGCCAGCTATTACAGTCGCATTGTCAAGGGTTTTGCTGTCATTGCTTCATCTTTGACAAGATTGACTCAGAAGGATTTTTCCTTTCCAGTGGTCAGATGATTGTAAGAAGAGCTTTCAAAAGCTCAAGCTTCTTTTGATTTAAGCTCTGATCTTAGCATTACTCGTGGAGGGTAAGGATTTTCCCGTTTCAACCATGTGCCCCCCCATTTCCCTAATTTCTCGGGTTGGTTTTGACCAAATTTGAATGATAGCAATATAGGTATCGTTCTTCATTATTTCTAATCTAGATTTCGAATATGCTTGGACTTCTTTGATCTTGAGGCTCAACGGAAGGGCAAGGCTAAAGAGTGATTGTTGGTGTTTATTGCTCGGTCATCCAGGTAGGTTATGGCTTACCCTTGGGGAGATTTCGTGTAGCGAAGCATATATTTAGGTGATATTGTCAAAGACAGCATGTAACACTTCGGATATGAAGTTGGGTTGGATATTGCCTTTGGTTTGGCCCTGTTGTGTAATTGGGGCTAGCCACCCCGTTCTGTTGTGACTTTATGGTTCTATTGTGTTAGCTTGATGCCAGGTGTTGTTAGTAGATGTTGGGAACTATTATTCCATCTTGATTGTGATATTGTAGTGTCTTACTGGTTGATGTTGATAAGAGATAGAGTTCTATATGACTTGTGTAGTCTTTCATGATATTGTTGGCGTACCCATGGTGTGGTACTTGTGATATTGATCTGATTATTGATGTTGACACATACATTGCACGCATTCTCATCTTTCATGATATACTATTGACACATTGTGGTACTAAATGAAACACTGTGATGAGCTAGGCTCGATTTTTGGATGAGAGTGATGTGAGAGTCTGATATTCGATGCTTGTCCCGAAATCGTGAATTAAGTGAGTGCATGGACTCCGCGGGTCCCTCAGGGTGGTACCGGTAAGAACCCTCCGTGTACAAATATCTCTAGTCTCGTTTGTCTGTTGGGCAAAGATCCGGGGAGAGTTGCACTTAGACTTCGCGAGTCACCTTGGGTTGTGCTACCGAGACGTGGAGGTATTCCGTCCAGAGTACATGTGTACACAGCATTGCATGGCATTGCATTTGCATTCATACATTATTGCATTGCATTGCATCATGGCTTACATTGAGATGGTTTGGTGTTTTACTTGTGATGTTGGTTTCAGATTAGACATATTGAGACTTGGCACATTTGGGTTTTGATGCTCTACTTAGGCGATGACGTGTACTTGGTTCCGATTATGTTTGACTTATACCTATTAATTTATCTGCCTAGCTTGCTTTATTGTCTGGATTATGTAAGTTATACTTAGTCAGCCTATGATATCTACCGGTACTGTGGTTTTGTACTGATATGTACTTGTTGCATTCTTTTATGAATGCAAAGTACCAGGTTGGGTCTTCTTCCGTTTCCAGTGGCTGATAGTTGCTATCAGGATTGCTTCGCGTCTACAGGATCGCTTCCTCGAAGACTCCTCTTATTATGTCTTACTTTTCTATTCTAAGACATAGACAGATTTGATGTATATTTATATTCCAGACTTGTATATTTTCACTTAGATGCTCTTGTATGGCTTAGACCAGACCATGGGGGTATTTCCTTATTTCCGCACTATTTCTATCATATATTATTGTAAGACTTACGTAATTATTCACTTCCGCTTGATTGATTATTTATTTATGTCTTTATTTCTGTTGGGTTGAGGATTTGCTTACTGAGGTGGAAAAAGTAAGTGCCCGCACGACTTAGCCAAATTGGGTCGTGACATGGTTTCTTTCATTCACATATTTGGGAGTTGGGGAGCTCGGTATAGGACGATTTTGTGGGGTTTTTCAAGAATCTTTACTTGGGTAAGTTTCTTGTCCTCTTACGGTGATTATATCCTTGATTAATTAGAAGTTTCGTGTTAGAAACCATGTTTTAGAATGGCGATTTTATGGATTATGAACCCTAAGTTGAAAATGGAGTTTATCTAATAAATCATGGTGTGTTTTGAGTAAATTTCCTAATTTTGGATTGTTTAAGCTTGTATAAACTAATTCTAATATGAATTTCAATTAAAAGCGGAATTGGGGTTAGAATTCCATGGGACTTAGGATTATGACTATCTAGACTATGGGTAACATGTTTCTAACTTTAAATTCTGATTTTGCCCTTGTGGGCCCAATGTCACTTTTTGAGTTTCGTTTAGAGGTATAGTACTATGGGTGTTCATGGATTCGTATTTAAACATAGAATATGTATTTGATAGACTTTGATTGTTCTGAGGCTGTTCGAAAGGGAAAGGTGTTAGCTTGAGGTTCGTGGCACCTCTTCAACCTTCTAGGTAGGTTATGGCTTATCTTCTTAGACTCCGATTAGAGATTTGTATCTAGTTTGTAGATGTTGAAGGGAAAAACATGATAGGCCTTGAAGCATGGTTGTGGTGATGAATCCACTGGTTTGGTATGAATGTTGTTACGTGGGCTTGTCGCCATGGTTACCAATAATTGTGATTTGTATTGAAGACATGTATCTATTGATTTTATGATGTACGATGTTGTTGATATTGATTTCATACATGACATTGCTTTCATTTTCATATATGACTGATATGATGGTTGAAGAGTGATTAATAACCTCCGAGGTATTTTCCGGAGAGCGAGAGTGATTGATAGCCTTGTTAAACTGGCAGTAATCAATGCACATCCTCATAGTCCCATCTTTCTTCTTCACAAATAACACAGGAGCACCCTAAGGGGAGACACTCGATCTAATGAACCCCTTGCTCAACAAATCCTGTAACTGCTCCTTAAGCTCCCTCAACTCAGCAGGTGCCATCCGATACGGTGGAATGAAAATAGGACGAGTGCCCGGATCCACGTCGATACAGAAATCAATGTCGCGATCAAGTGGCATACCCGGCAGATCCGACGAAAATGCCTCTGCGAACTCGCACACAATGGGGATAGACTCAAGGGGTGGAGATGCAACATTCGTATCACAAACATGCGTCAAATACGCTAAACACCTTTGCTTACTAACTTCTTCGCCCGAAGGAAGGAAATAATCTTCTTTGAGGCGGGACTAGGAGTACCTCTCCACTCAAGCCTAGGGATGCCCAGCATAGCTAAGGTGATTGTCTTGGCGTGACAGTCCAAGATCGCATGATAGGGAGAAAGCCAGGACATACCCAATATAATATCAAAGTACACCATATCGAGAATCATCAAATCTACCCAAGTGTCATACCCCATAAAAGTAACCAAACAAGACCGGTAGACTTAATCAACAATCACAAAATCTCCGATCGGAGTAGACACTTAAACATGTATATCTATACTATCATAACGCAAATCCCAACCAATGGCATGAAATGCAAATACATATGAATAGGTGGATCCAACATCAAATAATACAGATGCTGCTCTATAATAGACATAAATAGTACCTGAAATCACAGCATCTGAGGCCTCTACCTCGGGCCTACTAGGAAACAAGTAACAATGGGCTCTACCATGCCCAGTCTGAGATCCCCTTCTCGTATTCTGGGAACCACCTCTAGAACCATGGGGAGCACCGCGACCTGACTGAGCACTGCCTCTTTGAAAAGTCCCGCCTCGATCACCAGATAACGTAGGAGTCCTCGGCGGCTAATAATTCCGCATGGGTCAGGGACATCTCCTAGCAACATGTCCACCTCCCTACAAGAATAACAGGTAGGAGGAGTCGAATGCTGAAACACGGAAGCTGAAAACCCGGATGAAGCATTCCTGTCCACTGGTCTGGAGAATGAACTCTCAGAAGCTCTCTACTTGGGTGGCTCAATAGAGGAAGCCTGTAACACTGAATGCATGGGACAACCGGAATATGGCTGAGGTGGCCTCAAAAACTGACTGGCGCCCTTCAAACCAGAACCCCCAAAACTGCCAGCCTGATGTGGCCTCTTGTCACCACCAAAAGCACGGTCCTTAGCGCCTTCAACCATAGAAGCATGCTCGATAATGGACTGGAAGGAAGCCCCCCATAGACTCCATCTGAAGACAGGGAATCTGTAGAGAGCCTACTAATCCTCCAACAAAGCACCCGATCCTATCGGCCAGGTAAAGAAATCGAGTCACATAGGACTCCAAAGACATGCCCCTCTACTCAAGGTGTAAAAACTGCTCCCTACACGCATCTTTCAAAGATCAGGGCACATACTTCTCAAGAAAGGCCCGGTAGAACTGAGTCCAAGTCAAGGGAGGAGAACCCTCTGGTTTGTAGGCGACGAAATACCTCCACCACGCCTTCGCGTCGCCGCGAAATAGTAGGACACATAATCAACGCTGTGGGTCTCCACTATCCCCATATGGTGCAGCCACACATGCATATCAAGAATAAAGTCATAGGCATCCTCAGGCGAAGTACCAAAGAACTTCGGTGGCTCTTACTTCCGGAATCTCCCAACCAGGTCCTGATCAGCAGCAGTCATAACAGCGCCCTCTATAGGCCGAATATCCTCACCAGGGCCAGGTATCGCATCAATGTGAGGAGCCATAGCTACGGTAGGATGTGCTGAGCATGTAGGCCTCTGCTCAGGGGTTTGTGTCCCAACCCTAGTCTCCGGAACCCCCGCTGGGGGTAGTAACACCGGCGGCCGCCTGCTGGGCATCAAGGTGGAGTAGAATCCTGGCCATAGTGTCATGCATGACCTGGTCAGAAGTAACCTCAGGCTGTGTCCGCGCTGGGGCCACACCATCCTCTACGGCCTGGTCTCTATCCAGCTGATACTCGAGCTCGAGAGATGGAGACCTCTCTCACCGCTGTCCTACCGCAGGAGCTCTGCCCTTAGCTGGGGCAGCCTCTCGCTTTGCCGCGTCCCCTAGCTGTAGCCCGCCCTCGGGTTCCAACCGTAGCTGCGGGCTTTGGCACCTGACCTTGGGCCATCGTAGCTCGAGTGCTCAGCTTTGGTGAGAGAAGAGATAAGAGTCAAATACCAATTTGATCTTTCCAGCTACCAAATTGAATAAGGGAGCACGAAGAATGAAAAGAAAGTGAGATTTCCAAAATGTCTTGTAGCCTCCCACAGATAAGTATAGAGCTCAAAGATACCGATCCACGAGATTCTACTAGACACATTCTTGTATTAAAGATCGGGTAACCTGGGGCTCTGATACCAACTTTGTCACGACCTATTTTGCCTAGGTCATATGGGCACTTAACTTTTCACCTTGGTAAGCGAATCCCTTAACCCAACAATGAATAAATACATAAAAGAATGAAATTAAGCGACGGAGTAGAACAAATACGTAAGTCTCACGATATATATATATATATATATATATATATATATATATATATATATATATATATATATATATATATATATATGTGTGTGTGTGTGTGTGTGTGTGTGTGTGTGTGTGTGTGTGTGTGTGTACGGAATACTAATACAAAAAGTGACAATAAACACCCCTAGGGTCTAGTTTGGTTAATACAAGAGCATATAAAGGGAAATAATACAATCTGGAATACTAATACAAAAAGTGTCTATGTCTCTGAATAGAATAGGACATAATGATAGAAAGTCATCAAGGCAACGGACGACCATGCTCACCCTGGAAACTCAAGAGGAAGCTGAAATGTCGATCAGCCACGCGTCACAGAAGTGGATCCGACCTGATACTCTGCCTTCATAAAAGAATGCAGCAAGTGCAGGTCAGTACAAATAATATTACTGGTAGGCATCATCGGTCGACTAAGCGTAGCTAACACAATTCAGATAATAAAGCGGATAAGCAAATAAACCATCAAGTATAAGACAATGCAATCAATTCCAAATATCCGTCATCACCTATGTAAAGCATCTAATCACCAATTGTGCCAAGTCTGAATATATCCAATCCAATCCAACATCATAATATAACACCAAAACATCTCAAATCAAGTCATAATGCAATGCAATGCAATGCCATGTAAATGCGGTGTACACATGTACTCTAGACGAAAATTTCGACGTCTCAATAGCACAACCTAGCGTGACTCGCAAAGTCTAAGAGCCATCCATCCCAAATTTTTGCCTAACAGACAGACAGGACCCCAAATCTTTTCTGGGGAGGGGGGGGGGGGGGGAAGGTTTCACCGGCACCACCCTGGGGGACCCGCGGAGTCCAAGCACTAACAATGATTCTGAAACTAACATCGGATATCGGCCATGCAACAATGATTCTGAAATTGATCGTCGGACATTGGCCTCTCACATCACTCAAGTAAAATAGTTTCATCAAGTATCCATTTCACACAATCAACGATTCCGGGATGAACATTGGATATCGGCCATGTAGTAGTGTATCGTGAAAATGAGAGTGCATGCAATGCATGGATCAACAATCGATAATCATGCCCTATATCACAAGCACCAACAATGGCTAAGCCACAATACATCCAAATCACAAATACCAACAGTGGGTATGCCAATAATATAACCGAATCACTAATACCAACAAATGGGTATGCCAATAATATAACAGAATCACAAGTACCAACAGTGGGTGCGCTAACAATATATCCAAGTACAAATACCAATAATGGGTAAGCCAACTATATCATAATCAAGGTGATAAATCAGAATCCAATATCTATCAACGACTCATGGCATCAAGCCGACATAACAGAACAATCAAATCACACATAACGAGTGGTTAGCCCCAACACACAATAGGGCCCAACCTAAGGCAATATCCAACCCAACTTCATACCCGAAGGTTCACATGCTATCTCCAACAATATGATCTAAATATGCGCTTTGCTATGTGAAGCCTCACCAAAGTTAAGCCATAACCTACCTGGATGGCCGAACCGCAGTGCCAACAACTCACTTCTTTGTCTTGCTTTTCCGCTGAACCTCAGAACCAAAATAGTCTAAGCATAATCGAATTCTAAATTAAAAATCATGAAGAATGATACTAATATCGCTAATATTCAAATTAGGTCAATTCTAGCCCTAAAAATTAGGGAAATAGGCCCAGAAGAAAAAAAGGGAAATTTGGGAGCAAAATATCAAATTAAGCACTAGGTGATCATAACCCGACCACTAATTGCTGATTTTAACTCAAAGATTAGCCGAATTTCTGATTTCAAGCAAAATCTCAATTTGGGTATAAACCATAAGTCTTTGATTCAAATATTCAACACTAGAAGTGAAAGATATATGATTAATAAGCTTAGATTCGTCAAAATCTAACATAAACATCATCGATTTCCTCATACATAAGCCTAAGGAAAAGTTCATCAAAACCCTCTTTCAACTTCCATCACTAAGGGATTATTAAAGGGAAGGGGGAAATCTAGGAGGATTGTGATTAAGGAATATTAAAGGAATAGACAAGATTTACCTCCAAGAATGTCTCCAAAATATCTCCAAGAACTGTTCCCCAAAGCTCTAATTTCGAAATCGGAAATAATGAGGGTCTAAGGCTTATTTAAATCACACTTAATGAAATTACTTGACCCGTCACCGCCATGACGGTAGCGGGGCCGCTACTGCATCTTTAAGGCCGCCACAGCGGCCTGGCCAGTAATACACGTGGCCGCCCTAACGGTGCCGCTGGGACCGCACTGGTGCCGCCATAGCAGGCATCAGGTACCAGAATTCTCTGATTTTCTATGTCTTCAATTGAAATCTCAAGCCATTCCCGAGGCCATCTGTTCACAAACCATACACACAGACCCATACAAAAATACGCTACAAACGCGCTCCTTGCCTCAAAATTTCCAACAGAGGACTCGTTGACCGAGTCAACCCCCGACGCCTTAGTTCTAATTTTCAATCCAAGTCCCAAAATGCATTGGGAACCTAACCAAATGTACACACAAGTCATAAGCAACCATCCGGACCTTTGGAAATCGATCGATTTTCGATAATGGTCCGTTCACCCAGAAGTCAACTTCTTGTCAAAATGCACTAATCAATGCTCGGAAAGATGAAAATGCCGAAAAGACTATAACAACCAAATGGGTCGTTACAGCCTTACATTACATTCCTTTATCCACTCATGACTGCTTATTTGATAAATTACATGCTCTTTCTTGAACTGTAACTGAAGATTGATTTCTTGAATGTACTTGATTGCCTTATCTACTTTACTTGTTAATTTCTATATCTTGTTTGCTTAATCTAATTGTTGTCGGCCTATGATACCTACAATTACTAGTGTTATACTCATACTACTCTTACTACACTTCTTTTTTGAGTGCCAAGTTTGATCCAGGTTCCAGCTCGCGACCTCATGACTGATCCCAAGGCTATCCATCAGAGACTTAGGGTGAGCTACTAGCTGGACCTGGAGCCCTAGATCTCTTCTTATGTCATTCTGTCTATTTCCTATTCGATAGACAATATTCTGTTCCAGTATTTTGAGGCTTGTATTTCTAGTATTCAGATAATGTATGTCATTTTAGAAGCTCTTGTACAAGTTAAGACTAGGTCTTTGGATTGCATATATCCAGTATTTTCTTTACGTATTATACATATATATATGGAAAGACTACTTAGTGAGCATTCTTTAATTATTTCCGCATTTCTTTCTAAGTTTTTGATTGATATTGGGGATGGTTAACCAAACTGGGGGATAGTGTAGGTGCCATCATGACAAGTGAATTAGGTCGTGATAGGTGCGTCCCTGGAACTTCGGGTATAGTTCAGGGGGTACTGATGCCTTATCCCTTTTTATTCTCTTATTAAGTTTATAGAGTCATTTGGTTTTTTCTACCATTACCATTTAACCTCCACTAATCACCTTGTGCTATTCGATGCACCAAAATAGGATTTTTAGGGTAAATCAAATACCCAAAAATATACCCCCGGTCTCAAAAGAAGAATAAATGAAAAAAAAAATGGAAAGAGAACTTTAGAGGAAAAATATCAATATTCTCAAAAATAGATTCATATGTTTACATTCCCTTCAAGAAATTATAGATAGAAACTAAGCAAAATTCAAAAATCCACATACAAACAGGATCCAAAATGGAGAAATTTTAAAATAAATCGAGAATGCAAGGCCAAAAGCAGGAGCAAAGTATGGTAAGGTGGGACAAAAAAGAGTTACAATATCTATGTTTATTTAAAGTGGGCGTATTTTGTGACATGCATTTAGTACACGTGTTTTTGTGGAAACTAATAAATATCGAATTACTCATTTCCCCTTCAATGAAATAATAATTGGTAAACTGCCCCTTCGTCGTACCTTTTGGCTCACACTTATTGTAAAGTTAAAAATATTATTTTTATTATATTATTTCCTTTATGATAATGATTTAATTTTGTAAAGAATTTAGATGCATTGATAGTTATGATTCTAGTGTCATCGTTCTTTTTCAAACGGATAAAATATTATCTTGCCAACAATAACTAAATGCATGAATATGCTTGTTTGGCATAAGTTACCGAATCAAGTTTATCAGAAAAAACCTCGTTGAAGTGCAAAGATTGTGCTAGAAGTTCATAATAGAGTTGTTACTACTCCCACTAAAAGTGACTTGTGCCTGGAAAATAACATTAATTTAGACTTGATGACAACATTAATTTCTTTCTTCCAATTTCTAATTGTCACAACCCCCTTTTAATCCATGAACAAAATATATACATATACATATATATACAAATCGTATCTCTGATTGGCCAAACGTATGTGAGGGATTTCGTTGGACATCTACTATCATGTTATGTTGTTCGTTTTATCATGTAAGACAAAAATAATAGGGGAAGTAAAAAAAGTATATCTCGTTCTCTTTAAGAAATTAGTTTAATTCACTGCACGTTTACCTGAATTAATGCATTATAAAGAAAACTATTACCTGCATTAGGTTATAAGGCGATGGGTATCTATTCCAATAAATTGGGGTATAATAAAAGCAAGGAGTTGAATTTATATTCAACTTGTGGACAATGTTTAACTTTTGTTGTTGTAGTTTACGTTAATGGGAAAATTTCATAAATATACAATTTGCTCACTTACATTGCAAAAAAATAGCCCAAAACTTACATTGCAAAGTTTTAACCCAAATACATCCATATACAATATTATACAATATAATAACCCATATACCCATATATACCATATACAATATTATACACAAATATAAAATATTATGGATACACACATATACAATATTATGCACCCATATACAATATTATGCACTTATATACACCCGTATACACCCATATTGTAATGACCCGATTGGTCGTTATAGTCTTTTTGGCATTTTCGCCTTTTCCGAGCATTGACTAGCGCATTTTGACCTGAAATTCACTTCTGGGTAAACAGAGCTTTTTCGAAAATCCGCCGATTCCGAGAGGTCCGGATGGTTCTTATGACTTGTGTGTATATTTAGTTCGGCTCCCAATGCACTTGGATGCATTTTGAGACTTGGGTTGGAAATTGGAACTAAGGCGTCGGGGTTTGACCCGGTCAACGAAACCTCCATTGGAAATTACGAGGCCACGAGCGGGTTCATAGCATATTTTTGTGTGGGTCTGTGTATACGATTTGTGAGCAGATGGCCTCGGGAATGGCTCGGGATTTCAATTGAGACTTAGAAAAATTGGAGGGATTTTGGTAGCTGGTGCTCGATATGACGGCACTAGTGCGTCCCAAGAAGACCGTCACGGTAAGATGTTGGTCGCTGGGGCGGCCATGTATATTGTTGGCCAGACCGCTATGGCAGCCATATGGGCGCTGTAGCGGCCCCGTTACCATCGTGGCTGTGACGGGCCAGGTATTTTCATTAATCGTGTTTTAAATAAGCCCTTAGACCCTCATTATCTCCCATTTCCAAAATTAGAGCTTCGGGGAACAGTTCTTGGAGATATTTTGGAGACATTCTTAGAGGTAAATCTTGCCTATTCCTTACTCTTCCTTAATCAAAATCATCCTAGATTTCCCCCTTCCCTTTAATAATCCCTTGGCGATGGAAGTTGAAAGAGGGTTTTGATGAACTTTTCCTTAGGCTCATGTATGAGGAAATTGATGATGTTTATGTTAGATTTTGACGAATCTAAGCTTATTAATCATATACCTTCCATTTCTAGTGTTGAATTTCGGAATCAAAGACTTAGGGTTTTTGCCTAAACTGAGGGTTTTGCTTGAAATCAGAAATTAGGCTAATCCTTGAGTTAAATTAGCAATTAGTGGTTGGGTTATGATCACCTAGCGCTTAATTTGATATTTTGCTTTCAAATTTCTCGTTTTTACCCTAATGGGCCCGTTTTCTCAATTTCTAGGGTTAGGATTGACCTAAAATAAATAGTAACAATATTTGTATTATTCTTCGTGATTTCTAATTTAGATTTCTATTATGCTTAGGCTACATTGGTTCTGAGGTTCAGCGGAAAGGCAAGGCAAAGTAGTGAGTTCTTGGTTTGCGGTCGGCCATCCAGGTAGGTTATGGCTACTTTTAGTGAGACTTCGTATAGCGAAGCACATATTTAGATTATATTGTCGAAGACAGAATGTGAACCTTCAGGTATGAAGTCGGGTTAGATATTGCCTTAGGTTGGGTCCTGTTGTGTGTCTGGCCTAGCCATTCCGTTACGTGTAATTTGATTGTTCTATTGTGCCGGCTTGATGCCATGAGTCATTGGTAGATATTGAATTCTATTTTATCATCATGATTATGATATAGTTGGCATACCCATTGTTGGTATTTGTGATTCGGATATATTGTTGGCGTACCCATTGTTGGTGCTTTTGATATTGAGCATGATTATTGATGCGATTCATGCATTACACGCACTCTCATTTTCATGATAGACTGTTGAGATATTGATGATATCTGATGAAACATTTGATGAGCTGGGCTCAGTTTTACTTGAGTGATGTGAGATGGCGGATGTCTGATGTTCATCCCGGAATCATTGATTGAGTGAAATTGATACTTGATAAAACTCTTTTATTTTAGTGACGTGAAATGACCGATGTCTGATGATCAATTTCGGAATCATTTTTGCATGGCCGATAACCGATGTTAGTTCCAGAATCATTATTAGTGCATGGACTCCGCGGGTTCCCCAAGGTGGTGCGGGTGAGAACCCCCAGTGGGCAAAGATCCGGGGTCTCGTCTGTCTGTTGGGCAAAGATTCAGGATGGGTGGCATATAGACTTCGCAAGTCACGCCGGGTTATGCTAGCAAGACGTCGATATTTCCGTCCAGAGTACATGTGTACACTGCATTTGCATGGCATTGCCTTGCATTCATACCATTATTGTATCAGTATTACATTATGACTCTGATCGAGATGTCATGATGTATCGGATGTTGGATTGGATTGGATATATTTTGACTTGGCACATTTGGGATTAGATGCTTTACAAAAGCGATGACGGATACTTGGAATTGATTACATTATCTTATACTTGTTGGTTTATTTGCTTTTCTGCTTTATTATCTGAGTTGTGTTAGCTATGCTTAGTCGACCGATGATGCCTACCAAGATTCTTTTCGTACGTACTCGCACTTGTCGCATCCTTTATGAATGCAGCATCGTGTTGGATCCACTTCTGTGATGCGTGGCTGATAGTCGCTTCAGCTCTATTCTCGAGTTTCCAGGGTGAGCATGGTCGTCCGCTGCCTTAAAGTCTTTCCTAGCTTTACGTCCTATTCTATTCAGATACATAGACACTTTATGTATTAGTATTCCTGATTGTGTTATTTTCCTTTTAGGTGCTCTTGTGTTATTCAGACTAGACCTTGGGGGTGTTATTGTCATTCCGTACTTTTCTACTATATATATATATATATATATATATATATATATATATATATATATATATATATATATATATATATATATATATATATAGTGAGACTACATATTTATTCTAATCAGTTGCTTAATTTCATTCTTTTATGTATTTATTCATTGTTGAGTTAAAGGTTCGCTTACCGAGGTGGAAAGGTAAGTGCCCGCACGATGTAGGCAAAATAGGCCGTGACAAGTTGGTAACAGAGCCCTAGGTTACCTGATCTTTAATACAAGAGCGTGTCTAGTAGAGTCTCGTATATCGGTAAGATGAGCTCCGTACTTATTTGCGGGAGGCTATAAGATTGTCACGACCCAACCCGATGAGCCGTGACTAGTGCCCGAGTTGGACACTCGTATACGAACCTGTTAGATATAGTCAAACTGAAACTAAGGACAATACGAAAAATTTGTAAAAGCAAGCTATAGACTCATAACAGCATATGTCATAATGAACCTGTCTCCTGAGGAGTCACAGCTAAGCAAAACATAACATAATGTGCAAGCCGACAAGGCTGCCACTATATACGGGAATATCCAAAATGAACCATATCGATATAGCTAACCAAACTCTATATACAACCCACACATGTCTACAGACCTCTAAGAGTATAATAGTGAAATATAACGGGACAGGGCCCACCGTATCCCTGGATATGCATAAGTCTATATCAAAGGATCTGTACCAAAATGACTTAGGCTCCGAACAACGGAGCTCTCCAAATGTACCGAGCGTAAGTCCTAGGCTGGAGGATCACCAAACTGAGTGTCTGTACCTGCGGGCATGAAACACAACCCCCGAAGAAAGGGGGTCAGTACGAAAAATGTACTAAGTATATAAAGCATGAAATACAATAAATAAGATCATGACTGAATAAAAGATGATGAGACAAGTATGATAATCAAAGATGTACCAACGCACTGCCTTTGGCGAGATGAGAGTCATGCATATCTATATAATATACCGTACCCGGCCCATTATGGGACTCGGTGAATGAAGTCATATACTTATATACGCACTGCCCTCTGGCGAGGGTCTCGTTGAAATAATCATATATATATATATATATATATATCGTACCCGGCCCCCTCTCCCGAGGGACTCGTGAACAACGCACGAAACCGTGCACGGATACATACCCGGCCCGGGACTGGTGAAATGATGCAATAACGCTATGCACGATTAGAATATCATGAGCAACCATATGCAAGCTAAACCATCTATCCCTCGAGACTCAATAGAATAATTAGAATGAACCAACACTTGAGAATTAAAGAAAATCGTCATGTCAGTACCGAGAGGACTAGAATTCATTGGAATCATGTATGTTCATCGTTCGCTTCGTTTATGTAATTCATGCCAAAAAGAAGGAAGGGACAGCTTTACATACCGTAAAGCGCGTCTATTCGTCTAAAATCTACTGTCCAAGTTTGTAATCTATAACAAGGCAATAATTACGCCACAATTAGATGAAAGTCATTCTTTACTACTCATTGTAAGCTAACAAACAATCTAACGAAATCCGACAACATTTCCCTTATTTTCTCATACTCCGTCCCAACTCACCAACAACCCAAAATAATCACAACAATATCAACAACACACACAAACCACGAAAAATCATACCAAACAAAATTTCAAAATATCATCACAAAACAGCCACAAAAATCATACCAAACAACCCCAAAATATCATCACAAAACAGCCACGAAAATCATACAAAAAAGCCCCAAAATATCATTAACAACATTAAAAATAGTACCAACCATTATTATACATCATAACTCAGCTGATTCCATCCATTTAATCCAACTAAAATAGCCCCCGATCCATAAATCCCGACAAAGCAACAAACGAGTTTATAACGCTATTTTCCTGCTCTAATCCGTTAAAACCCTAATTAAACTTATTAACAATGAAAAAGGGACCTTAATATTACCTTAAGTATGCAGAAACCCCGTCAACACTCCTCTTTTTGGCTGATTTTTAGCTCAAACCGAAGGCACGCGACGCACAACGCTTCTTCTTCAGCGAGCGTGGATTCTGAGTTCGAATTTCGATCAAAACGGCTCTCGTAGCCTAGAAGCTCTCTCACTCTCTCTCTCTAATATTCTTGGAAGCTCCTAGATGCAAAATGACCAGACCTCAAATGAATTTCCATATATATTAACGTTAATGGGCTTCATGGACCGAAATATACTCATGGGCCGAAATGTAATTGCTTGGGTCGGGCCTCAACTTGCTGCCCCGCTAGCCCAACTTGAATCGTCCATATCTCCTTATCCCAATATCATTTTGATGAGCGGTTTATTGAATTGGAAACTAGACTTGATGAACTTCATTTTAGGCTTTTGAAACACGTTAAAACTCCTCATATACTAGGAGATATGCTTCCAACAATATGGGCTAAAAATCTGGTCCGAAATTTTACTGAAGTTGTTCCGATTCATTTCATTTAGATTCGTTTAACTTCTAATCCTCTTCCAACCCTCATATAACCTCTTATACATACATATACATACTCATATACATACATAACAATCCATACACATCCTCGAAGGGTCCGAGAATCACAATAACCTTAAACATAACTAGAGAACTTACGAAGCTTCGACGAACCCAATCGCAAAAGTATATTCATATCTTTTGTCCATCTTCTATATCATTACTAATAATCTCAAATACTTTAAAAGGGCACTCACATTACCTCATACGTACTCATAACATGATTTGAAACTCTTTAGGTTACCATGTCACCTCTGGATACTTAAGGCAACCATATATAACGATATTCTTACTAACTCGATTAACTTTCCTTGAACTTTCTTAACTCATTCATTCTTGTCTTAATTCAAGTAGCACAGACTCTTACGGGGTGTAACAAGGACATTTAGGAACTTTCACTTTCTTTTCATTCTTCGTGCTACTTTATTCAATTTGGTATCTGGAAAGATCAAATTGGTATCTGACTTAATTCTCTTCTCTAACAGATGGTGAAGACTCAAACTACAATGGCCCAAGGCAGGTGCTAGAGCTCCGGCAGCTATCGGCACCCAAAGGCACGCTGGCAAACGGGACTCGCAGCGAGAGGCCACGGCCGCCCCCACCCGTGGGCCGAGCTCCCCGCCGCGGGGACGGGGCCGACAAGGCCCTCTATATCCCGAGCCTAAGTATCGGGCCTGGATAGAGACCGTGCCGCGTAGGATGGTGTGGCCCAAAGACCGATACCCCGAGGTTACTTGACGCCTGGGCAGCTAGCCGGCCGCCGTTGTTACTACTTCCGGCGGGGATTCGTCGTAGAGCCGTGGGGGCACGGCACTCGAGCAGGGATCCATAACAGCAACATCCCACCGCGCCAGCGGCTCATCGCTTTGATGCGATACCCATCCCTAGTGAGGATATTAGGCCCATGGAGGGCGCCATGACCGGCCGATCAGACCGGTTGGGGAGATTCCTGGAAGTTGCAGAGACACCAAGGCTCATCGGTACCTCGTTTGAGAATGCCTATGAGTTTATTCTTGATATGCATGAGTTGCTACACTATATGGGGATAGTAGAGACCCACAACGTTGATTATGAGCCCTACCAGTTTTGCAGCAACGCGAAGACGTGGCGGAGATATTATAGCGTTGCGTACTGCAGGTTCTCCTCCTTTGGCTTCGGGACTCCGCCCCCACCGAGCCTCTCTCGAGAAGCATGTGCCCGCCCGAGAGAGGCGTGTAGGAAGCAATTTTTACACCTTGAGTAGAGGGGCGTGTCTTTGGAGTCCTATGTGACCCGCTTCCTTTATCTGGCCTGTTATTCTACTCCATTGATCCCCACTAAGGCCGATAGATCAGCGCCTTATTCGAGGACCAGGGGTTTTCTGCGTATTTCTTGTCTTTATATGGGAGTCTATGTGGCTTCCTTCCAGTTATTATCGAGCATGCTTCTATGGTTGAGGGCGCCAAGGCCCATGCTTTTCGGTGGTAGCATACGAGGCCACGTCGTACCGGCGCTTTAAGGTTTTCGTCGTAGTGGGCGCCTATCAATTTTTGAGGCCAATTTCGCCCATATTCGTCGCTCTGCAGCATTCAACAAGCCCTATTTATGAGCTAATTAGCAGAGAGCTTCTAAAAGTTCATTTTCCAGACCGGTGGAGAGGGCTGCTTCATCCGGGTCATTAGCTTTCGGGTTTCAGCATTGGACTCATTTTACACACGTTATTCTCGTGGAGAGGTTGGGCATGTTGCTAGGAGATGTCCCCGACCCAGGCGGGATTATTAGCCGGTGAGGACTCCTACGACATCCTCGACAGTTGCGGGGGACTTCGGCAGCAGGGCGGTGCTCGATCCAAGCCGCGGTGCGCGTTCACACTAGAGGTGGTTCCCGGCCGGCTAGAGGTGTTCCCCGAGCAGGGAAAGAGGGACCTCGGGCCGCGCGTCGTGGGAGCCTCACTTACTCATTTTCTGGTAGGCAGGCGCAGGCCTCCGCATGCCGTGATTTCGGTACCGTTTAAATTTCGTCGCTAGAGCAACGTCTATATTATTTGATCCCCGGATCCACCTATTCAAACGTATCTTCATTTTATGCTGTTGGTTGGGATTTGCCTTGTGATAGCATAGATATACTTGTTCATGTGTCTACTCCAGTCGGAGATTCTGTGATTATTGATCGAGTTTGCCGGTCTTATTTGGTTACTTTTATGGGGTATGACACTTGAATAGATTTAATGATTCTCGATATGGTGGACTTTAACATTATATTGGGTATGTCCTGGCTTTCTCCCTATTATGCGATCTTGGACTATCACGCCAAGACAGTCACCCTAGCCATGCCGGGCATTCCTAGGCTTGAGTGGAGGGGTACTCCTAGTCCGCTCTGAAGAAGATCATTTCATTTCTTCGGGCGAAGAAGTTAGTAAGTAAAGGGTGTCTAGCTTATTTAGTTCATGTTCGTGATACAATGGTTGCATCTCTACCCCTTGAGTCTATCCCTATTGTGAGCAAGTTCACGAATGTATTTTCATCGGATCTGTCGGGTATGCCACCTGATCGTGACATTGATTTCTATATCGACATGTATCCGGGCACTCATTCTATTTTCATTCCACCATATCGGATGGCACCTGTGTCGGAAAGGCTTAAGGCGCGCTTTGCAGATTTATTGAGCAAGGTTTTCATTAGACCTAGCATCTCCCCTTGGGGTACTCCTGTGTTATTCGTGAAGAAGAAAGATGGGACCATGAGGATGTGTATTGATTATCACCAGTTGAACAAGGTCACTATTCGAAACAATTGCCCTATGCCTCGTATTAATGATCTATTTGACCAGTTTCAGGGTGCTTCGGTGTTTTCAAAGATTGGCTTGCATTCCGGCTATCACCAGTTGAAGATCAGGGAGGAGGATATTCCAAAGACAATATTTCAAACGAGATACGGCCACTATGAGTTTCTAGTGATGTCTTTTTGGGCTTGCAAATGCCCCGACTGCATTTATGACCTTTATGAATGACATCTTTAGATAATTTCTTGATTCCTTTGTAATTGTGTTCATTAATTACATCTTGGTGTATTCCATGAGTAGAGAGGAGAATAAGAGCATTTTGTTGTTTTGGGGTTTTAAAAAAATAAAGTTAGGCTAAATTTTTA
>NC_081347.1:18781856-18851103 GCF_029784015.1 Lycium ferocissimum
GCTAGAAAGCTTTAGATCGATCATTTTCGGTGACCTACCTGAGCTAGATCTCGATTAGTATTTACCGGAAAGTTTCAGATCTGAGGTCTCTGGTGACCTTGTGATGGCGGCGTACGGTGGTGACAGCGGCGGAGCAGGTACAGGTAGGGCGGTGACCTCTGTCTCTATATTTTTCAATGGTACTGACCGCCGGCAGCGGCATTGTAGGGATGCCGGTGAAGCGAAGAAGAGAGAGGGGAGGGAATGGAGTGGGTCATTTTTTGAAAGGTTTTAAAATGTGGGTTAATTTTTGTAGCATTAGTATCCTAATTGATATGGGGTGTAATTAACTCTACTTTAATTTGTCGGGTATGACTGTTGTTCACATGTAACCTAAACTGATGTGTTTTTTTTGGTAATGAGGATATTGGGGAGATGTCAATAATTGTTACACACACACAACAGTTGTCCGTGTGTTTCTTAAAGTGACGCGCGCATGTTTCTAGGTTATGATTGTATTTCAAAGATGTTGATAGACTCCCTTAAAGTACATTTAAAACTCTATATGAAAAGAAATAATTTTAAAATAAGCACATTTTGGAGATTTGACTAAATTGAGATTGTTGAGAAAGTGATATTTAGATTAGCTAGTTTAAGGATTTTCTAGGTTTTAGATTTATTTCTTAGCTAATCTACTAATGCCTTATTTTTATTTATATTTCTCAACTTGTGGACAATGTTCAACTTTTATTGTTGTAGTATAGTTTAATATGTCATGTACGAAGGTTGTTATCATGTGCCTTGATGTGTATTTTTTGGTACTAGGTATATTGGGGAGATGTCAACAACTGTTACACATACAACAATAGTTGTTCCTGTGTTCCCTAAATTGATGCAAACGTATTTCTAGGTTATCGTTATATGTCAGAGATGTCGATAATGACGATTCTAACTTGTGAGAGATTTCATAATTAGGGTTTAGATTTAGAAAAGTGCAAAGTAATACATAAATACAAAAAAAACTTGTTTTGACCTACCTATGCAATTAATTACGGCTAACCTGCCATGACTTACAGTCCTTTTAATAGCAACCCTTTAAACACATGCACAAAATATTTCAGCTATGCATGTGCTTCGGAGGGCGCCACTCAAAATACCATTTGCTTATGATGACAGACAATCCCTAGAAACTTTTGTACACATGCATACATAATTATATATATCCCCTCAAACTAGATAGTGAAGAATGTGTAACACTTCCAGCTAGCTAAGAAGATGAAGATGCGTTGTCATCCCAAATCTCCTTGCGAACAAATCTAGTGGTTCTTGCTCCCTTCTATTTAAGTATTATTTTTTTTTATCGATCCTTCTTGAGGCTTTTTCAACACAAAATAAAGTGTCTTGTAAGTTTATGGTAAATATTCTTGGTGGTTATTTGAATGGAAAGTTTACTAACGTAATACAATTATTCTTCCTTCTTTATTTGAGTATCAGTCCCCCAAATAATCCAACTGCCAAAGTAATTTCTGCCAACTCAATTTTAGCTTGATTTATGGAAATAGTATGATAATGTATCTTTGATTTAAATTAACTCAAAATCCATCCAACTTTCATCATATCAGTAATAGATATTTTTGCAGGGCATGTTGCCTGATTTTATTCATATAGTACCATTAACACATTTGTACTTGTAACGACCCATTTGGTCGTTATAGTGCTTTTGACCCGTTTAACCCTATTGACCCTTCCCCGAGCCCTGTTAGTAGGATTTTGACCCACGGGGATGGGTGGAATGGTTCTCGAGGTAATCGAGCGAGATTTATGTTGACTTATGTGAAATAGAGCCTTAAAGTGAAAAACATTTGACCATAGTTGACTTTTGGACAAATGGACCTTTTCGGGAATCTATCGATTTCAAAGGGCCGAGATGGTCGATCGGGCACTTTCATATCATAATCATAAACAGTAGGGGAGCTCAAGGGTCATGAAATGGAAATCCAATAGACAATATAAGAAATATGTTGAAAACGGGATGAGCCCGAAAAGATATACCATATAACTATCTTTGGAAAAATCTATGCAAGCCTACGAGGCCATCATGAAATGCTATACAACAAGAATATAGGCCGAGGGGGCCATACAATGTCTAACTAACCCATGACTGTCTACAAGCCTCTACTGGAATATATGACATAATAAGGTCGGGACAGGGCCCCACCATACCCGTATGTACACAAAAATATAACGTACTAAAAACACAACAACAACTCCGAAACAAGAGGAGTGCTCCAATATTAGTTGAACAGCAACCTACAAGGGCGAATCGTCAACTTGTCTACCTGAACTTGCAGGAATTAAATGCAGTGCCCCAGAAAAAGGACGTCAGTACAGGCAAAGTACTGAGTATGTAAGGTATGAGAGTAACACGAAAGAGACATAAAAGTACATAAGATGAAATGAATGCAACCTGTATGTCTGAACTGCCTCTGAGGGCCAATGATATGCATAAATGTTATGTGCATCCATGTATGCTTATATAATGCTTGTGGGGTCATACATATCTATATTCGTATATAATCCTTCCAGAAGGGTTTGGGATGATCACTTACCGCTTATTGAGTTCGTGTTTAATAATAGCTATCATTCTAGTATTCAGATGGTCCCGTATGTGGCTTTATATGGGTGAAAGTGTAGATCACCAATTGGATGGTTTGAAGTAGGGGAGACTAAGTTAGTAGGGCCAAAATTGATTCAACAGGCCATCAAAAAGGTCAAGCTTGTTTAGTACCGATTATTGACTGCCTAGAGTCGTCAGAAGTCTTATGCAGATATTCACTGACGAGATTTAGAATTCCAAGTTGATGACTAGGTATTTGTGAATGTGTCACCAATGCAAGGAATTATAAGATTTGGTAAGAAGGGTAAACTTAGTCCTCGGTGTATTAGGCCTTACAGGATTGTACGAAAAGTGGGCCAAGTTGTCTACAAATTAGATCTACCTCCAGATTTAGAGTCAGTCCAATCGGTTTTCCATGTATCAATACTTCACAAGTGTATTGGAGACCCTTCCAGAGTTGTACCCATAGATGATGTTCAAGTTACCGAGCAATTATCTTACGAAGAAGTTCCCATTGCTATCATAGATAGATAGGCTTGGAGATTGAGGACTAAAGATGTAGCTTCAGTGAAGGTCCTTTGGAGGAACAAGAATAAGGAAGAAAAGACTTGGGAAGCTAAAGAAAATATAAAGTCTCGGTATCCATTTTTTTTTTCCACTCCAAAGGAGGTTCAGACAGAGACACCATTATCTTCAGGTGCGTAACGCTTTCTTTTTGTGATTTCTTGGTCGTGTAGGGCCATTATTGTTACTATTGTTGTGGCCCTATGAGGCGTTGTATATTTTGGGTTGTTGTGATAGGATGGTAGTGGTATAGTTATAGGGGAAACTCTGCCGAAATTTTTATAAAATCCATAAGAGTCTAACATTTGAGGACGAATGTTCCTTGGGGGGGGGGGGGGGATGTTACACCTAGGAAAATTTCACGCCGTTTGCATTATAAGTAAACTAGCGTAAGCTCAAAAGTGGACATGAAGCCCTTACGAGTTGCTCTACCAACTGAGCTATAGCCCTTAGTACTTGTGATACATTGCAATTGCTCAGGATAGCCTTTTTTAGCTTCTAGGGTCTATTTCTTAGTGCAAGATAAGAAGCAAGGTATTGTAATATAGCAGGGGAATCTGCCGTTTTGGCTACCATAATAGTGTATTCCATCGCTCCCCTTTCCGGTAAAGTAGTTACTACCTGGGCCACAGAAGATGTTTTTGTCCAATAGCTATATAAACACATATTAAATTTTGACCTTGTTGATTGAGAATCGTATCTGTCTCTACTGCCGTTTTACCGGTCATATCTAAAAATATCAAATTTAGATATTTGTATCCTGTCGAAGTAAGGAACCATGACATATATGTTTGGAATAGATTCTATTTTGAGAGAGTTGAAAAAGCACTATCTAGTTGAAAGGTTCTATGGTTTATTTTACATTGCTTCATATCTGAATCTACTACTTTCTTCATTATTTGTACCAAATTTGATACCAGAATATTCGGTTTGATACCCTGCAACTAATTCTTCTTCTGCTTCGGCTAAATCGAAAGGTAATCTTTCACACTCGGCTAGAGAAGAAATTAGAAAAACGATAAACCTGATGGGTTGACGCCACAAATTCCATCCCTAAAAACCATATTTTGACTGCGCTTGCACTATATCAACCACGTGAGTAGCCATGAGACATTACTAAGAGACATCCCCGGTATATATATATATATATATATTTAGTGATTCGAGGGGTTTTTTTTATTTTTAATAATAAGAATTTTGTTTAATTTAATAAAAATATAATAAAAAGAAGTCTATTTTGTACTCTATCTGTGTATCCTTTTTAATTCCTAAAAGATAACAGATGAAATAGAAGTGAAATAGAAGGCTTAAAAGGGAGATCCCACTACTTCTGGTTCTGGGGTTTCCATGCTTGAAAAAAAAAACCTGGGGCGTGTCGTCCAAATCATCGATCCGGTACTAGATGTAGCCTTTCGCCCAGGCAAGATGGCGAATATTTATAATGCTCTGGTAGTTCAAGGTCGAGATAGTGTTGGTCAATTCATTTGATTACTTCACCGGAATATGAACCATAAAAGAAAATACGAATTAAACCGATTACAAGAATACTAGCTACAGTACCTATTATCCAAAGAGGAATCCTTCCAGTAGTATCGGCCATTTACCCCACTTCCCTCCAGATTTCATCAAGTGGTCATGCTAGAGACATAAAAACAGTCATGGATAATTAAATTATGTGTTCCTCCCTTTTTCTCTTGATTCTTTTCCGATCGAGATGTATAGATTCTGTTCATGGATTAACAAAAATGTGCAAAAGCTCTATCTGCCTCTGCTATTCTATGAGTCTCTTCCTTTTTACGTATGGCATCACCACTTCCTTTGGCAACATTCACTAATTGGGAACCTAATGTGAAAGCTATATTTCGACCCGAAAATTTTTGGGATGCCGCTAATAACCAATGAATGGCAAGTGCTTTTCCTTGTGCGGATCCTACATTTGGGACCCTGTAGATCCACTCTTTTTCCTATTCAAAGATCAGCCTCCTGGCTCTGTGTTTTCACATTGAGAATTATTTGCAGATAAAGAGATGCCAAAGGGGCTTCTTACTTCCCAAATAGAAAGCAACCGATCGGGATCATTCAATATAACGTATGAACATGATGCCAAGTCAAACCCATGGAAATACCCCTTATATCAAAGATAAATGGACACTGCTCAACTTTATTGCATTATAAAAGACTATAATATGACTATCCTATGGACCACTCTTGTGAAGTGTATAAGAAAAGAAGGTTTTTCAACTGAAATGGAATAAATGGTTGAATAATTGAAAATTGAGATTATTCAGGAATACAAATTGAATGCTGAGATTACGCATTGAATTTCTGGTAGTAGATCCATAATTCCAAGGTATAACTTGTATCCATGCGCTTCGTATTTGCTCGGAGTGCGCTCCTAGAAATATAGCCATCCTTGCCTCCTCACGTCAATCACACAAGCCTCTTGTCCATTCTCATTGAACGATGTTGGAAGAGCAAATCCAACTAGAAAAACTCACATTGGGCTTAGGGATAATCAGGCTCGAACTGATGACTTCCACCATGTCAAGGTGACACTCTACCACTGAGTTATATCCGTTCCCCGCCCCATCGAGAAATAGAACTGACTAATCCTAAGTCAAAGGGTCGAGAAACTCAACTCCACTAGAGGGTATCATCAGCAACAACTGGTTTTATTATAGGACAACTCATGATGTTCATATCAATCTATTATGCGCCTCTACATCTAGCATTGGGTAGGCCTCATACAATAATTGTCCTAGCTCTACTATATCTCTTGTTTCGTTTCTTCTGGAACAATCACAAACACTTTTTTGATTATGGATCTACTACCAAAAATTCAATGCGTAGTCTTAGCGTTCAATTTGTATTCCTGAATAATCTCATTTTTCAATTATTCAACCGTTTCATTTTACCAAGTTCAATGTTTGCCAAATTAGTCAACATTTATCTCTTTCGATGCAATAACAAGATATTATCTGTAACAAGTGATTTTGTTGGTTGGTTAATTGGTCACATTTTAAGCATGTACCTTACGGTTTTGGAGTTAAATGAATCGGCAGAAGTAAGTTCGTTGAAGGTTAGAATTGGTGTTATGTTTTTGGGAAGATTTCGCATCATTTTTGCCATACATTGTTTAGAATTAGCTTGAGAGAGAGTTATAGGGCTCCTTAGATGGTTAATGAAGGTTTACATAAGTGTCAAGAAGGTATCATAAGGATTAGAGGTGAAATGAATTGAATAGAATGCATTTTCAGGAAAATTGGAGTTTGTGGGCAGTTTGCGGCCGCATACCGAGTTTGAGGTGCAGCCTACTGGCCAAAAACTTGCCATTTTGTTTGATCTTACTGTCCAGAACCACCCCCATGTTGTGGAGGAAGTATGCAGCCACGCATATTGAGTTTGCGGTGCCGCATCCTCCCCGTAACATGGGGCGGTGGGGCAGTTTTCAGCCCTTTTTAATATCCAAAAGATCCCATTTTTCATATCCACTTTCCACACTTTTCTGCCCATATTATTAGAGTGTTCTTGAAGGTTCTCTAACATTCCCAAACCTTCCAACCCATCAAAAGAAAAAATCAAACTCGAAAATCCCAAGCTAACTCATGGAAGATGATTGTTCTTGCTTCTATTTGAGATTGTGGTGAATTTGGTCTTGGAAGATGTTGAGTGAGGTAAAGTTCTTCTAGTAAGAGGTATGTTCTTCATCTTATCTGTTCTTCATCTTATCTCCTATGATTGAGTTGACTTAAAGGTTTAACAAGTCTTGGAAAGGAAAAGAATCATAGTGGAGAACTCACAAGGTATTAAATTGAAGTTGATGGCTATGAGTTGAATTTGAAAGGGAATTTTGGATTGATTCGAGCTTAGTTTGAATGATATCTTTTGATTATTTCTTTTTTGATATTGTTATTGTGGTTGAGAGTTAATTTGGAATTTGTTGGAAATAGACAAAATAGGGGAGTGCTGCCCAAATTCCGCTAGCTCACTAATTACTCTAGTTTGAACTATGAGTGTTTTCAAGACTTAAATCTAGTATAAATCCTCTTGAATGTAGATTTGAGAGCTTGGGAGAAAATAATGTTAAATAGTTAAGGAGATGAAAAGGTATGTTAAGGCTAACCCTTTTCTTCTTATGGCATGGCCACTTCGATACGAACATATATGCAAATGTCCTCCATGATGACTCTATTTCTAGAAATTCCAAAGCTTATAGTTCTTGATGTTCTTATGATATTATTCATCTTTGTTTCATTATTATTGATCTTGTTCATTGTTGTGGATCTCATCTTATGGTAATTGTTCCATCAAGGTAAGATATAGCAATAATGATGATTCCATAATGGCAAATAAGAGGTTTACTGATCTTATGTCACTCCGATAAGAGTTATAGCTTTCATTTGGGCTCTCATGCATGCTTTATATCTCACACAGCGCCGCGCTATAGTCGGTTAGGTAGGCAAGTAGATGTGCACACCACTACAGTGGGCAGGTTATGATATTACTCTGGACGTGGGATGCCCCGGACGTGGGATGTTAATGATATGATGATAACACTGAGCCTAAATGGCCGGGCAAGATACAATATTTATATATGTATGAAAATATTTTTTTTAAAAAGGCTAAGCATGCATGACATCCACCTTAAGAGGCATTCAGAGGTACAAATTGATCTCTTTATCTTATGTTACCTGCATACTTTCATTATTTTGTTACTCATGCCTTACATACTTGGTACATTATTCGTACTGACGTCCTTTTATTAGTGGATGCTGCGTTCATGCCGCAGGTAGACAGGGGGACGGACCAGACCCCTAGGTTGTTGTATCAGTAATTGTACAGGAGCGCTCCATTTGTTCTGGAGTTGCGATTCAGCTGGTATGATTCTTTTATGTACATACATGGGCATGGCGGGTCCTGTCCCATCTTTATAATGTTATACACTCCATGTAGAGGCTCGTAGACAGATGTGTATGGTTAGATGTCCTATGGCCTCTTCGGTTCATATTTTGTATATCATTTTTGGCAGCTTTTCGGCTTGCATATATGGCCATAGTTTGATGATAAGTATATAGATGTGCATGTATTTCTTGGACTAGTGTCCCTTGCACATCGTGGTATTTGCGAGTTATCTTTGTGGCCCATCTAGATATGATTGTGATATGTATGTCAAGAGGTGCTTGGTAAGTTTGCTTCGGGTGCCCGTCATTGTCCTCGGCGGGGTCGTGTGTATGTATATATATATATATATATATATATATATATATATATATATATATATATATATATGCAATGCATGAATATGATAATAGTACATTCTGACTCTGTCGGAGCTCCGAACATTATTATGAGATAGAATTTTCATTAATAAGTGACTCTATGAATCATACTGAATATGAAGAAGTACTTACTGAAAACAACATTGTAGAACATGAATCAACATAGAACATCCCTAACTGCTAAGAATGGAATCATTATGGAGTAGCATTACGTTTACGTTTCTTTCATAAGGATTATGCCAAAAGAAGGAAAGATAGCCTTAACATACCTCAAGTCATTAATAAAGATCCCATAATGAAATCGCCGGCTAGTATTCCAATCTCCTTAGTCACGACAGTACACTAGCAGCCAACAACACAACAACAACCTCATATAATTCTATTTAATTCTACATCACTACTCACCCCAAGATTTACATCAAAATAGCCCAAAATGCGCTTTGTATACAACACTTATACACTTTCTTCTTCCAATTATACCAAGTATCACATCCTCAATACAAACTCAACTCCAACTACCATTCTTAAAACAAGGTTTTGGCTTGAAAACACATTTACAACGTGACTCCAGTTAAATTACATCTCAACATAAGCTCAAATTCAAGTTTGAACCTTTCTTCCAGTTCTTTTCCCTCCAAACCTAGCATAACCATTATATAAACTCATAAACATGGAGTTAAGATAGAATCTTACCTCAAGAACTCAAGAACACTCCAACTCCAAGACCACTTCACTTTGAAGCATCCTGCAAAGTTTCTACAAGAGAAAGCAAACAAGCTTCAACAATACTTTAGAAGCATTTAATACTTGATTTCCTCTTTTGATCCTTGATTTCACTTAGGAGTTTGATAGATATGTTAGAAAGAACTTTCTAGAAGGTAAGAGATCAGGGGATGTGGAAAAAATGATATAAAATGAAGGGTGTACAAATTATATAAAAAAGAATAACTGAGCCGAGTTAAAAATATGGCCACAAGTAAGGACCGTATTTTTTAATATGGTCTGTAATTCCCAACATAAAAATCATCTACTCTGTCTAAGGAAGTATGGACCATATTTCCAAGTACGGTCCATATTTTCCATATACAGTCCTTAATGCAGTATTACAATTTATAGATTGGCGAGTAAGAGATGATGAAGAGATATTGATATTGAAAGGAAGTTAACGAGTAGGGAAAAGTTTTACTCCAGAAGTTTATATATATATATACACACACACACACACACACACACACACACATAAGATCAGGACGGGCTGATGACAGGAACTCAGACTCGCTTTAACAGACTTTCCTATATGATGTGCGTTTACATTGGATTTAGAAGTCACCAGTCATTCGACTTCAAGGGAATTCTGAGTATTTGATAGTTGGTACTGTTATGAGAGTCATTATGGCCAAGTTACTTTGGGTATTAATGATGATCTTGAACTTAAGAATGAGAAATGGTTAGGTAAGTTGGATTGCAATTATGATTATCTTCTGGAGTGTTTATATAACTTCTAAATGTGATGTTGCTTGGCCGACGAAGGAAGTAGAGATTGTATCAACCTTAGGAATATGCGGTGTATTTCTAGCTAATCCTTATAAGAAGGTTTCTCCTCATATTTTTCTTCAGACGGGTGTTGTGAAGATTATTGATGATAGAGAAATTAGGTGTGATGTCGGTTTATGTGTAAGGAGAGAAGAGTAGGTGTACAAGTGAAGATAAAATATCGCAAGGATCGATTCGATTGCTACAGGAAAGTAAATGATGTGAGGTTGATTATTTTAAACAAAGAGGCAGGGTACAAGTATGAGTAGAGATTTTTAAGTAAAGTTATATCGCCAGGAGTTACAATTAGGACGTAGGAAGGTATGCGAGGAAGGCTTACAAATTTAGACATATAAAAAAAGAATATGAGAAACCAGAATAGCCCGAGGAAAATTAGGAGCATATGAGCGTTACAATTAGAATTCTTTAGCTAGCTAGGCAAAAAGAGAGGGGAGATGTATTAAAGCCATAGACTTAGGACAAAATCAAATAGCAACGGGATATCTCGCAAGAAAAGGTCTTTGAAAAGCGATAAAAAGATAAGTCACGAGTGGTTACATCGAGTATTATGTACACCCTTATGATTGATGTTACGACATGTTAAAAATATTGATTGTGTTGTGTGTCAAAATTGAGATACAAGTGCTACAGAGAGAATCAAGATTGGGTTTTCTCAGGAATTGAAGTCATATAGCGGTAATGCGACCAACTATGTAAGCACGACCATTAGGAAAAAGAAGGTTATGATATCATGATGGGGAAAAGGTTAGCATGAAAGCAGGAAAGCAAACGATAGGATCAAATTTAAATAATTCAACGAGAGATAGAGTAATGTTGTACGTGACAAGGGATGAACGTGAGGACCCCGTAACCGACCTATACGTTTTTCATAACTAGAACCAAGAAGGTTATAAATAATGAATAGAGATGCATCTTTGAGAAGAAATAAACAGATCTTAGAAGAGTGATGAGAAAATTTTAAACTCTTGAGATTTAACCAGGAGAATAGATGTGAACCCATGATTGGTACACCTATTTAAGGGAAGAAAATACCTCAAGAAGATATTTTCAGCGTCAAAAGGGATTCGCGCTCGTAACGGAACACTCCAAAGTTTCCTAACCTAAGAGTAAAGGATGACTAATGGAAACAAGCATTTTACAAGTAAAAGAAACTATGAGGACTAAAGGAAGGAGGAGGTGTCAATGAAATGGTTAAAGGGAATTTTGTGGCCGCCGACAACAAGGAGAAGGTTAGTGAGTCAGTAGGCTTGCCTAAGGAAAAGCAAAATTGAGATTATAAGACAATGGTTATGTGAAAGATGCAAAGATGTCATTATGAAGAAAATCGAGAAAATTCGAGATATATATCTATATATGTGTGTGCAAGTTGTAGTATCATAAAGGAAGATGAAAACTCGACAAAAGAAGAAAGGAAAGGGCGTGCTTTGTGAGGATTTCATGATAAGAGCAAGAACTGACAGAACACTAGAAGGACCATGATGCATAGTTGTGATGCAAACAAGTAGTTAAGGAGAATTATGGGACAAGATGAGCTAAGCTAATGAAAGAACGTGTCGTGGGAATGGATGGCGTGGAATACCAACTTTTAATGGTATAGCATAGACATAAATCGGAATTGGGAACCCAAAGCAAGGAGAATTTCTAGGATATTAAGAAGGTAGTATTGGAGAAAGACTAGGGCTTAAGGAACGTGGTATAGTCGGTAAGTCCATAAGGGGCCTAATGAATTTTGATGTCCCCATTAATTCATTAGCCTAGGGTACTACTAGTTATGAAAGGTAAAAGTGAACGAACAACGAAGAAGGCATCAGAATTGTATCCGATATGTATAAGCATTTTGATTTGATACAAGAACTCAATTAGCAAAAAGGAGAATAAGTTAAACCGTGCGATGGAAAGAACTTCGGCATTATAAGGAATAGAGGAGTTGAAGGATCACTAAGGTCAGCCAGATGACTATCAAAGACGGTTAACATTCAAAGGTTACGGGTATATGAGAACATCCTTTAAAAAAGGGGAAGAAAAAATTCAGTTCTATGATGAGCTACAATATTCCCAAGCTCAAAAGAGGGAAATATATTGGATTGAAGGAGTGAAATTTTGAGATGAACCAATATGTCAAGAATGATGAGACTGGATTAAATACAAGTATATCAGGAGACAAACATAGGAAGGAGAATAAGTTTCACCAATGCGGTACGTTGTATTCCGGATTATGACTTGAATCACTCGCACTGAAGAAGTTTAGCTACATTTATATATGCAGTAAAGTACTCCAAAGGGTAGCAGAAGGAGTGAGGAAGGACGCATGTGACAAGGGATAAGTATAAGGGACAATCGGGATTACTAAAAAGAACTTGTAGCACTACAAGAGATGAAAGCTTTAAAAGAGGAATATTAATAGAAAGTTCAATAATCTTAAAAGGAAAGGAAGATAGCGTGCCTATGGATAGCAAGACAGCAGTACTTCCTGAGATTAGGAAGTACCTCGTAAGTTATAAAATTCCAAGCTGCTGGTTATATCAATTGTGAGAGTGTATGACATAGAACTATATAAACAATATCCATAATGAAATGGCTAACAGAATGGTGCAAGGAAAACAATAAGGAGCCGAAGAAGAATGGAGGTTAGTTTAAGTATCAATTAGTCACCGGTCTTAAGAGCCAAGGACTTAAGGAGGGAAGAATACTCGTATTGGAAGGAAATTATGATTAAGTAGGATTTTATCTTAGTTCCATGTTCATGAGTTTATTTTGTAGTTATGCAAAAACTAAGGAGAGGACTAATACAAAAAGGGATAATCTAAACTAGCACCAAAGAAGCAAGCAAGGAAGGGTGCCATATCTGAACAAGAGAATTTGTTTACTAGTAGAGAAACAAGGATCAAGGCAAAAGAATACAACAATTAAGAGTGCTCGTAGATCGGCAGGGAGCCGCAACAATCATGAGTTAAGACCATCTTAATGGCAACAGGTCCCTGGACGATAGCTAGCTATTAGTTGACCACTGGGTACATACATAAGAATATGAGGATATGGAACTAATGAATGAGCTCGACAAATAATTGGGAGAATATGAAAGAAGACTAATGATCCCATTGTATAAGAGCATAGAGATTAGAAAGTAAAGGCGGACAACCATTTCAAGAAATTAATGACAACATCGTATGCTCACAAGCAACAACATTCGAGGATGAATGTTTCTAAGGGGGAAAGGATGTTACACCTCGCACTTTTAGAGCATGAACATACTATGTACTTCATCATATTAATGGAGTATCGTATACATCCCATGAAGTTTCGGAAGGTACAAGCCATGGGAAGTACGTAACAATGAAGTAAAGGATGAATTACGATCTTGTAAGTCGTAACCGGGAAGTAAAATATTGGAACCAAAGGAAATGACCATTATCAAGAATTATTAATGATAAATATCATGTATGGAGAGTTTCGGAAGATTCCGGGACCAAGCAAATCAAAGAAAATAAGTTTGTCGAAAATTTGAAAAAGTTGACAGAATTTTGGGCAGATTTTTGGTCAACTTTAGAGGGGTATATATCTAGGTATATCAAGAGTTTTGGGTGTTTCAAGAGCCTAAAATAAAGTTCGTCGAGTCTAGTTTCCAAAGCAACAAATCGTTCATCAATAAGACATCGGAGTAGGAAGTTATGGGCGTATTAAAATAGACAGCCAGAGGAATACGGAGCTAGGTAGAAAATCCAGAAAGCTCATTTAAAAGCCCACTTTAGTGGTGACCCAACCCAACTCGAGTTTGGCACCTATAAAAGGGCCCCTACACTTCATTTTATTCATTTTTCTTCAACTCCACAACCCTCTAGAACTCTCCTAACATCTCCACCCCTCTCTAGAATTCCCCACACTTCTCTGTCCATTATAAGAGTGTTCTTGAAAGTTCTCCACCATTCGAAAACATTCTATACCATCACAGAAGAGGATCAAACTCCAAAACCCCAAGCTAATTCATGGAGAAGGATTGTTCCTGTCTCTACTTAATGTTGTGATGAATTGGGTCTTGGAAGAAGTTGAGTACGGTGAGGTATTCTAGTGTAAGGTATGTTCTCCATCCTATTTCTCATGATTAAGTTGATTTGAAGGTTTATCAAGTCCTATAAAAGAAAAGAATCATAGTAGATAAGTTGCAAAGTATTAAAGTGAAGATAATGACTATGGAATGAATTTGAAAGGAGATTTTGGATTAATTTGAGATTAAATTGAATATAATTCATTGATTATGGTATTGTGGATACTGTTATGGTTGGTTGAGAAATTGGGAAAAACATCGTGTGGGATGTTTTATGGAGTATATTGGTGTCGATGGTGATGTTGTTGATATTAGTATTGCTATTGTTGTTGTTTCGTTAGTATTGTGATTTCGGGCTAGGGATAAAAATAGGGGAGGTCACCTCGATGCTATTGTGCTCTCATGCATGCTTATGTTATATATGATTATACTATTCCTATAATTTAATTTTAAGAGGAATTAATTCAAAGACTTAAGATAAGCATATGACGATAAGCCTAATAGTGGTATGAATTCTCTTGAATGTAGATCTACGAGCTTGGAAGGACAAGCATTAGGTAATAGGAGACCAAAAAGGTATGTTAAGGCTAGTCCCTTTCTTTCAAAAGGCATGATTCCTATGTTATGATTCTAGATATGTTTTCATAACCTTCTTACTTCCAAAAGTTAGAAGTTCATGATTCTTAAAAGCTTCTTATGATACTAAAGATGAGATGTTTTCTATGATGAACATGATGATGATGATTCCATTTCTAGAAATTTCAAAGCTTATGATTTTATTGCTATTATGAGATTATTGAGTTTATTTCATGATTTTCTTGAATTGCTTATTGTTGTTGGTCTCACCTGATGAATTGTTCCTTCAAGATGAGATATAGCGGTGATGATTGTTCCATAATATAAATCGGAGGTTACCGACCTTACGTCACTCTGATAGAGTTGTAATTTTTTATTGTGCTCTCATGCATGCTTATGTTATATATGATTATACTATTCCTATATGGCTGGGCAGCACCACTACGGTCGGTGTAGTGGGCGGCTATGGATAATGATAGTAACACCGTGCCTATATAGCCAGGCAGCACCACTACTGGGCGGCGTAAGATGGTTACACGGGACGCGGGAGGCCTGGACGCGGGCTAATGAGTATGTTATATATGTATATGAGAAATGTTTTTTGATAGCTATGCATGCATGGTTTTCGCCTTATAAGGTAATCAGATGTACATGTTATCTTTATCTCCTGTTATGTTCTATATTTCTTATTATGTTATTATTCATGCCTTACATACTTAGTACATTATTCGTACAGATGTCTTTTCTTGTAGACGCTGCGTTCATGCCCGCAGGTAGACAGGTAGATGGATCTAACCCCTAGGAGTTTCATCAGCAGATTCTCAGGAGCACTCCACTTACTTCGGAGCTGCAGTCTATTTGGTATTGGTCCTTATGGTCACTTGTATTCTATGTAGAGGCTCATTGATATGTGTGTACAGTTAGACGTTTCATAACCCTACCAGTTCCTATCGTTGTGTAACCTTTTAGTAGCCTTGTCAGCTGGTGATGATAGGCATAATTGTTGAAGAATATATAGATGTGCCGTTATGTTGTGATATATGTCCTTACAGATTATGATATCCATGAGCTACTTTTATGATTCACCAGAGATGATTATGAGATGTATGTTTAGAGGTGCTTGGGGTGTTAGCTCCGAGTGCCCGTCATGGCCCTTTGGTTGGGTCGTGACACATACATGGTAGAATAGACTTAAGGGTTCAGTGTTAAATTGGTATGTTTGGATATGCCGTGGGCCAATGGGATGTAGTGGTTAACTGGTAAATATGACTCTAGTGTTGGACAAGTGTGATGTTTTGGTACTCAAAGAACTATTGAGTGTTGCATCTAATATTGGATTAGGGTTGAGAGCTTTGTACCTATTGTGTAAGTTTTGGCTAGCTCCTGCTAGTATTGGTGTTACTATTCAGTTGAGTTGATTAGATGAAAGGGATAATCGTGTGAATGGTTAGAGGTGTTCTGGTTCGACAATTAGGATATTCGAAGTGGTAAATCAATGATAGTTATGAAGAACATTTCAAAATTTGAACAAAGGTACCTTGATGGAGATACATGAGGACATTAGTAGGATTGTGTATGTGATACGCTGGATTTAGAAAGTAATCGGTTTAGAGTTGAGTGAGTTAAAGGAACTCTAGTGTGTAGAGTGTGTGGCCTACTACTATCTCCAAGATTGACACGGCTAGTTTGCAAGACCTACAATTATACGGTATTCTATTGAGCAGGTTCAAGAAATAGTTAGACGGTGATAATGATTGTGATTTGATTGGGATTGGGGAATTGAAGAGTCAAGAAAAGTATAGTTGATCAAGAATCCGTAAAAATAAGGTACATTTTCGGGATTACTTGGGTCGATATAGGTTGTGGAGATGTTGTCTAACATATTTCAAACGAGGTGTGGTCGTGAGTACGCTTGAAGAAGGAAGTCTACATAAAGAGACTAAGTGATATGATGTAACGACCCGTTTGGTTGTTATTGCGTTTCGACCCTTTTGATCCCTTTTCGAGCTTTATTAGCTCATATTTGACCCACGGGGACCGTTGGCATGCTTCCTAAGGTCATCGGAGTTGATTTGGGTAAGTTTTGGGGAAATTAGCTTAAAAGGGAAAAATGGTTGGCTCAAAGTTGACTTTTGAGTAAACGAACATTTTTCGAGAATCTGTCGATTCCCAGAGGTTCAGATGATCTTCTAGGACTTGTATGCATATTCAATTCGGTTCCCAATGTACTCGGATGCATTTTAGGGTTGGAAGTTAGTTTTTAGGTATCGGGGGTTGACTCGATCAACGAGACTCCGATGGGAATTTCGAGATCACGAGTGCGTTCGTAGCTTTTTATATATGTCTACATACCTAGTTTATGAGCAGATTGTCTTAGGTGATAGTCAGAATTTCTGGGTGAATTGTGAACTTGAGTTTGTGATTCTGGTGTCAAGTGTCCGCTATTGCAACACCATTACCGCTATAGCGGCACCGCAACCGCAAAAACAGCGTAGAGAGAATCAGGGTGAACTACTATAGCAGTTTGAGAAACCGCCATAGTGGGACCGCTGATGCCGCAGAAGCGGTGATGACTGAACCTGTAACTTAACGGTGATTAAAACCCTAGCCTCTTGTCATTATTTCATATTCATATCTTGAGGCTTAGGAGGCGATTTTTAGAGGGTTTTGGTTATTTCTTCACAAAGGTAACTTCCTTGGTCTTAGCATCCTCTTTTTACTTCTAATAATCCTTAATCTAAGGCTAGAATTCCTAGAATCAAGAGGAATCAATTTGGGTTTTTCTCTTAAGTTCATAAAAATGGTTTAGACTCATTAAGTGGTTATGTTGATGAAAATTGGTTGGGTTATTATAGAATTTGTTATATCTAAGGTTGTTAATCATGAATCTTCTAGTATTAGCGATAAATTCTTGAATTTGAAAAGTTAGGGTTTATACCTGAAATTGGTGGTTTCACCTAGAATATGAATTTGATTATTTCATGAGTTAATATAGCTTCTAATTGATGGGAATGGATCACCTAGAGTATGAATTTCTTGTTGAGCTTAGAATCCTTAATTTCTCCTTTTTAGTTCATAAACCACATTGTATAGGTCAGGATTTGGGTCGTGAATTGAAGTATGGTTTGAATGATGTTCTTCTTGCTTCTAATATCATGATTCAGATATGTTTAGACTTTCACTGTCTCGAGGCTCAAAGGAAGGGGAAGACTAATGTTTGATTATTGGAGACTTTGCAGTTCGGCCCTCCAGGTAGGTTATGGTTTACCTTATGGTGAGACTTCGACTAGTGAAGCATATGTTTAGATGTTATTGTTGGAGAATGCATATAATCATTCGGTTATGAAGTCGGGTTGTATATTGTCTTAGATTGGGCCTTGTTGTATGATTTGGGGGCTAGCCACCCCATTGTATTGATTTACTTATCTTGTTATATTTATTTATTGGATCATTGCCACATTAATACATTGGGTATTCGTGACTAGTGATTTATCATGGCCATGACATTGCGATACTTTACTTGATTGATACTGAGATGAGAATGGTGATTTCATTATGGCCTATTTTGTAGCGTTATCATTGATATTATTTGTGTGCCTTGGGTGGTACTATTTGGGATTGAATTGGTTGTTGATATTACATTACATCGTATTCATACTCATTTTCATGATTCATTGACATTGCATTGTTATGGTACTGATGATGGAAGTGAGAGAGTGTAGCCTCCGAGGCCTTTGCCGTAAAAGCGTAATAGGGATATGAGTGTTCAGTACCCGAGGTCTTTGCGGGGATCGTGAAAGTGTCTGATGCCCGAGGTCTTTGTCGGGATCGTGAGAGTGTTTGATGCCTGAGGTCTTTGCCAAGATCATGAGAGTGTCTGATGCTTGAGGTATTTACTGGGATCATGAGAGTCGTACATGGACTTCATGGGTCCTCATGGGTTGTGTTTCCGAGATGTGATGTTCTATCGTTGGAATACATGTGTGCGGTGCATATGCATTGCATTCATCATACATACATTATTGCATTACATTGTACCTTTGGTTACTGGTGACTTATTGTGATATTGTGATATACTGGTTCAGATTGATTATACTGAAACTTGGCACAGTTGGGCTTAGATGCTATAACATAAGTAATGACTTGTTGTGAGATGATTGTGATGTACTGGTTAAGACTGATTATAATAAGACTTAACACAGTTGGGTTTAGATGCTATAATATTAGTGATGACTTGTACTGTGGATATGGGGTCGTGTTGACTTGTACTTGTTGGCTTATGTTTTTATCTTACTTGTTGTCTTTATATACGTTAGGTAGTCTTAGTCAGCCTATGATACATACCAATATTTGTTGTTTGTACGGACCTACACTTGCTGTATTCTTTTATGAATGTAGAGTACCAGGTGGGATCGACTTCTACTCGTCGTGGCCAATATTCGAAGACAGCTGATTCGAGTCTTCCTGGGTGAGCATGAGGATGTCCGCTACCCGAAGTCTCTTCCTTCTATTATGTCTTTATTTCCCGTTCTAAGACATCATTTTGAGACTATTGAAGTATTATGATTATTCAGACTTCTACTAGTTAATTAGATGCTCTTGTATGACCAGACCATATACTTGGGTTGGATTTCATTTACTTCTGCATTTTCTTATATTATTATAGTTAGACTTATGTAATTCTATCTTCTTCCGCGTTATATATGTTTTTATGATTGTCGGGATAAGGGTTCGCTTGCCGAGGTAAAAACGGTAGGTATCCGTACGACTTAGTGAAAATGGGTCGTGACAAGTTGTTATCAGAGCCCTAGCTTACCCGGTCTATAATACAAGAGTGTGTCTAGTAGAGTCTTCTAGATTAGTACGATGACCTCCGTACTTATCTACGAGAAGCTATAAGACATTTAGGAAATTTCCAATTCTTTCATTCTCTCATATGACTTCACTCAAATTGGTATCTAGTCGATTCCAATTGGTAGATGGACTTTGTTATCTTGATCACCCACGGATGGTGGAAACTCGTCCTTAAATTCATATGCGAATGGTTGATCTATAATGTGTTGTGGCATGTACGAGATGTGTTATTTTGACTCGGACACGTGATCAAGTTCAGTCTCTAGTTATGGCCCAAGGATTCGATTGTGTGGAGTCGCGATTAGACTCATTTATTATGGGTGTTCGTCAGAAATGGGAAAGATAGTTTAGAGGGTTACATGGTCTCCATGTTCTAGCGTTGGGTTGCTTAATGATATGATCGCTTTGGAAAAAACTTCAACTTCTCAAGGCCTTATGATGGTGTACGTGACACTAGTGTACCAATGGCGGGTCGACATTTCAGCAGCTGTAAAGTATTAGACATTGGTATGTGATAACAAGTGCATGTTCGGTAATGACCATCAAATTTGGGCAAACGTATTGTGATTGCGGTTAATAAAGAAAGGAAGTTGACAATAAGGATATAAAGGAAAACTTTTGTGAAAAGCATGTAGGGGAGTGAGACTTCATAGAATATCTTAGACATAGGTAATTTTTGTGAGACTAGAAGGGAAAAAATGGTAACTGACATGGCTGTCAGGATAAGGTTGCGACTGGTGCTAAAGATCATTCATGTTATGGGCTCGTTGGTGTTAAAGGACTACTCGACTATGAAAAGAATGTTATGGGCACATTTATTGATCGGTAAATTTGACCGAGTTGTAGGCTTCTGAGGAGCTAGTAATCGACTGATAGAAATGACTTCAATTATAGGCATATGCGATGACTTAATGACTTGGGGAGTTACTGGATGTCACACTTAGATTCGAGGAGAATTTTTCATATTGTTTGTGGTTCGTTCGGCTTACAGGGATGATTAGTTTAAAGGATGGAGCGAATTTGAGTGTTTGTTGGTCGATAAGGATAAAAGTGATTTGAAATGAAATACGAGAACTGAAGAATTACAATGAGGCATCTTGCTATCGAGTTCAGGGGAGTAAGGTTCGTAAGACTTGAGGTGAGGTAATATGGGTACTTGAGTCATGTTTGGATTGCGGGGGGCATTATATTATAACCTTCAGTAAAAGATGTGACTGAGGAGGTTGATTGGTGTCTTCGAGGTTAAGGGTAAAAAGGAAATCGTTAAAGCAAAAATTAGTGATGTGAGAACTCGGTTGCGATTGTTCAGTGTAGAGTGGGCTTCAAAGTTTAAGGATGAGTTGGAATTTTCAATTGAGTCGTGAGCTAATAGGGCTAGTGATTGACTAATGGAATGACTATCAGTGTTGGGCCAGTTTAATAGTTTAGTACTCGGGAGGGTTAATCAAGTGTTGCACCTAATGTTAGACTAAGGTTGTGGGCCTTGTATTCATTCTGCAAATTTGACAAGATCCCGCTACTAGTGGTGTTATTACTCAGCTTATATGATTGAATAAAAGGGATAGTTGTACGAGTGGTTAGAAGTGTTCAGATTCGATAAATGAGGTAAGAGGTGATTCTTTAAGGGCTAGCAATGATAAAGATTTTAAGTAAGGGGTTAGTAAACAAGGATGCTTGAAATGGTAGATCAATGATAGGTTAACTGAGTTATGTTCGGGATAACATTTCAGAGATCGAGTAAAACAATTCTGGCAAGGACAATTCAGTAGGATACATGAGGATATTAGTAAGACTATTATGTGATACGATGGATTTAGAGAGTGTCCAGTCTAGAGTTGTAAGTGTTAAGGAAACTCTAATGTGCAGAGTGTGTGGCATGATTCTATCTCCAGGATTAATTCGGCTAGCTTGCAAGACTTATGATTAAGTGGTATTTGATTGAGTGGATTCGAGGATTGATTACAGTATCGATGATCGTGACTTGATTAGAAATGTCACGACCCAACCAGAGGGCCATGACGGGAACCCCGAGCTAACACTCCGAGAACCTCTAAACATACATCTCGTAATCATCTCTGGTGGACCATAAAGATAGCTCATGGATATCATAATCTGTAAGGACATATATCACAACATAACAACACATCTTTGTATAATCTTCAACAATTATGCCCATCATCACCAGCCGAAAAAGCTACTAAAATGTTATACAACGATATGAACCTGTAGGGCTATGAAACATCTAACTGTACACACATGTCTATGAGCCTCTACATAGAATACAAGTGACCATAAAGACCAATACGAATAGACTGCAGCTCCGAAGCAAACGGTACGCTCCTGAGATTCCGCTGATGAGGGTTCTATGGGTTAGATCCGTCTACCTGTCTACCTGCAGGCATGAACGCAGCGTCCACAAGAATGGACGTTAGTACAAACAGTGTACAGATTATGTAAGGCATGAATAACAACATGACAAGAAATATGGAACATAACATGAGATAAAGATAACCTGTACATCTGATTGGCTCTTAAGGCGGATACCATGCATACTAGCTTTAACTTTTTAAATAAACATATGTATATATATATATATATAAACAAATTGCTAGACCATATAGGTATGGTGTTATGCTGCCTGGCTATGTAAGCGAGGTGTTATCCTGCCCGACCATGTAGGCGCGGTGTTATCTTACCCGGCCATGTAGGTGTGGTGTTATCATCATTATATACCCATATATCCAGCGTCCGGGCATCCCGCGTCCGGGACGATATCATAGTATACCAACTAATCAGGTGGCTATGCGTATATAACGCCATCACCTTTTTCCCATACCCCATATACATATAATATACACGTATATAACGCCATCATCTTTTCTCATATCATATATACATATATAATATAAGTAGCATGCATGATAGCCCAAATAAAAGCTACTACTTTACCAGAGTGATGTAAGGTCGGTAACCTCCGATTTATATTATGGAATAATCATCATCGTTATATCCCACCTTGAAGGAACAAGTAACATAAGGTGAGATCAACAACAATGAATAAAATCAAGAAGGTCATGAAATAAACTCAATAATCTCATAGTAGCATCAAAACCATAAGCTTTGGAATTTCTAGAAATGGGATCATCATCATCATCATTATCATCATAGGAAACATCTATCTTTAGCAATATAAGAACTTTGAGAATCATGAACTTCTAGCTTTTTGGGAATAAGGCTATTACGGAAGATATGTATGGGTTCATAAGAAAAGAATCATGCCTTTATAAAGAAAGAGAGTAGCCTTAACATACATTTTCGGTCTCCTTAACCACTTAACGCTTATCCTCCCAAGCTCGTAAATCTACATTCAAGAGAATTCATATTATTGTTAGGCTTATCATCATATGCTTATCTTAAACCTTCAAATTAAACCCCTTTAGAATCTATCAAAATTCGGGCAATATCTCCCCTGTTTATATCCTAGCCCGAAATCACAATACCAACAACCAACACAACAACAACAACACTAACACCAACAACATCATCATCAATACCAAAATATTCCATAAAACATCCCACACGATGCTCATCAATAACAATATACACTTCCTTTCTTCCCAATCAAGGAGCATAATCTTATCAACACACCAACAACATTAGATACCATCCATATACATGGAAATTATCCCAACAACATGGCTACAATATGCTTAAAAAAGTCCATAACTCAACAACTACCACACAATATTTTATGACCTTTCCTCCAAAATTATTTTCACTTTTAAGACTTTCTCCAACTTTCATTAAGACCAAACTCACCACAACATCAAGTAGAAGCATGAACAATCACTTTTTATGAACTAGTTTGGTGTAATCTTGTTGAATTTTTTACTTAAGGGGTTATAAGTGTTTAAGAGAAATGTATTAATGTGTATAGAACTCCGAAGAATTTTAAATGATGAAAAAAGTGAAATAATAGGGTATTTATATCCCTTGAGAGTCGGTTCCACTGACTTTCCAAGTGGGGCCCGCAGGGAGCCATTTGGCAACTTGGAGGCTTATCTTGAAATGCCCATAACTCTCGATTCTGACGTCGTTTTGACAAACGGTTTCTTGCATTGGAAACTAGACTTTCTGAACTTCAATTTAGGCTTTTGTTTGACTTCAAAAATCCTGATATACTAGGAGATATACTTCTCTAAATTTGACCCAAAATTTGTGTCCAAAATTCTGTCGAATTTTTTAAATTTTTGACAAACTTATTTTTTTCTATTTGCTTGGTCTCAGAATCTTCCAAAACTCTCCATAGATGATATTTATCATTAATTATACTTGATAATGGTCATGTCCTTTGGTTCCAAGGTTGTCCTTCTTGGTTACGACTTACGAGATCGTTATTCATCTTTTACTTTATTGTTACGTACTTTCCATGGCTTGTACCGTTCAAAAAATCATGGGATGTCTCCGATACTACATTTAATACAGTGAAATATGTGGCCTGCTCATGCTCTGAAAGTGCGAGGCATAACATCCTTCCCCCCTTAGAAACATTCGTCTTCGAATGTTGTAGCTTGCAAGCATATGATGCTATCTTTTATTTCTTGGAATGGTTGTCCTCCTTTAGTTCCTGATCTCCATGCTCTTATTCTATAGGCTCATTAGTATTCTTCCATATCCTCCCAATTCTTTGTCGAACTCATTCATTAGTTCCATATCCTCATGTTCTTATATATGTATCCAATGGTTAACTGATATCTAGTTACCGTCCTGGGACCTGTTGCCATTAAGATGGTCTTAACTCATGATTTCTACGGCTTCCTATCGATTTATGAGTGCTCTTAATTTTTGTACTCTTTTGCCTTGCTCCTTATTTCTCTACTAGTAAATAAATTCTCTTGTTCATATATGGCACCTTTCCTTGCTTGCTTCTTTGGTGCTATTTTAGATTATCCCTTTTTGTACCAACCGACCTTGTATACATACCATATCGTCTCCTTTTAATTCCTTGGTCGGACCCCCCTTAATTCCTTACAATATCATCATAGTTCCACCTATAATAGCGTCCAGATGATTTGCAATAGCATTTTCTTGCCAGTGACTTATTATTCTCAGTGATTATTTTATTTCAGATTGTCCCTTATACTTATCCCTGGTCGCATGCAGCCTTTCTTACTCCTTTTATTATCCCTTGGAGTACTTTACTGCATATCTAAATGTACTTAAAATTTCTTCAGCGTGAGTGATTCGTGTCATAGTCCGGGATACAACGTATCGCGTTGATGAAACTTATTCTCTTTGATTCGCTAGACCTTTATCATCTTGTCATGCCTCCTTTTTCACATTTGTCTCATAATATACTTGCATTAGTCCATTCTCACTTTTCTTTAGCACATTCTTGATATATTGGTTCATCTCAAATTTTGACTCCTTCAAGCCAGTACATTTCCCTCTTTTAAACTTGGGAATATTGTAGTTCATCTTAGAACTGAATTTATTCTTCCTATATTTTAAGGGATGTTCTCATATACTAGTAACCTTCCAGTATTAACAGTATTTGATAGTCATCTGGCCGACCTTAGCGATCTTTCAACTCCTCTATTCCATGTAATGCGAGAGTTCTTTTTATCGTATGGTTTAACTTATTTCCTTTTTGCTAGTTGAGTTCTTGTATCAAATCAAAATGCTTATACATATCGAATACAATTCAGATGCCTTCTTTATTGTCTTTTCACTTCTACCTTTCATGATTAGTAGTCCTTTAGGCTAATGAATTAATGGGGACATCAAAATTCATTAGGCCTCTTATGGAGTGTCCGACTATGCCACGCTCCTTTAGCTCTAGTCTTTCTCCATGACTATCTTCTTAATGTCCTTGAAATTCTCCTTGCTCTAGGTTTCCAATTCCGATTTATGTCTATACTATACCATTAAAAGTTGATACTTCACAACATCCATTCCCACGACTCGTCCTTTCATTAGCTTAGCTCATTTTGTTCCGTAATTCTTCTTAACTACTTGTTTGCATCACAGCCATGCATCATAGTCCTTCTAGTGTTCTATCGGTTCTTTTCCTTATCTTGAAATCCTCACAAAGTACACCCTTTTCTTTCTCCTTTCGTCGAGTCTTCATCTTCCTTTATAATACTACAACTTGTACACACACACACACACACACACACACATATATATCTCAAATTTCCTCGATTTTCTTCATGATCGCATCTTTGTATCTTTCGCACAACCATTGTCTTAGGTATCTTTCACACAACCATTGTCGTATAATTTAAATTTGTTTTCCTTTGAGAAACCCTACTGACTCATTAACCTTCTCCTTGTTGTCGGCGGCCACATAATTCCTTTAACCATTTCATTGACACCTCCTCCTTCCTTTCGTCCTCATAGTTCCTTTTGTTTTCTTTTACTCGTAAAACACCTGTTTCAATTAGTCATCCTTTATTCTTAGGTTAGGAAACTTTGGAGTGTTTCGTTATGAGTGTGAATCCCTTTTGTCGCTGAAAATCTCTTCTTGGGGTACTTTCTTCTCTTAAACAGCCGTACCAATCACGGGTTCACATCCATCCTCCTAGTTAAATCTCAGGAGTTCAAAATTTCCTCGTCGCTCTCATAAGACCTATTTATTTCTTCTCAAGGATACACCTTTGTCCATTATTTACAACCTTCCTGGTTCTAGTTATAAAGACCTACAGGTTGGTTCCAGGATCCTCACGTTCATCCTTTGTTATGTACAACATTACTCTATCTCTCATTGATTCATTTAAATTTGATCCTATTGTCTGCTTTCCTGCTTTCATCCTGATCTTTTCCACAAATATATGTATTACTTGACCCTCAATGGGTATATGTTTTCCTTGTCCAAGTTTCTCTCTCTTTCATGATATCATAACCTTCTTTTTCTTAATGCTCGTGCTTACATATGTGGTCAAGTTACAACTATCTGACTTTAATTTCCGAGAACACCCAATCCTAATTCTCTCTGTGGCGCTTGCTACCTCAATTTTGACATACAACACAATCAATACTTTTAACATGTCGTAAAATTAATCATAAGGATATACATAATACTCGATGTAGCCACTCGTGACTTATCTTTTTATCGCTTTCAACACCTTTTCTTGCGAGATATCCCATTGCCATTTGTTTTTTTTCCTGAATCTGTGGCTTTAATACATCTCCCCTCTCTTTTTGCCTAGCTAGCCAAACTCATACCTCGCAATCATTTTCAAAATTCTAATTGTAAAGCTCATATGCTCCTAATTTCCCTCGGGCTATTCTAGTTTCTCATATTCTTTTTTTTGTATGTCTAAAAATGTCGGTCTTCCTAGCATATCTTTCTACGTCCTAACTGTGAATCCCGGTGATATAACTTTACTTAAAAATCTTTACTCGTACTTGTACCCTGTCTCTTTGTCTAAGATAATCAACCTCGCATCCTTTACTTTCCTGTAGCAACCGAATCGATCCTTGAAATATTTTATCTTCACTTGTACACCTACTCTCTTCTCTCCTTACACATAACCGACATCGCACCTAATTTCTCTATCGTCAAATAACCTTCACAACACCTGTCTGAAAAAATAGAGGTAAAGCCTTCTTATAAGGATTAGCTAGAAATACACCACATATTCCTAAGGTTGATACAATCTCTACTTCCTTCGTCGGCCAACCAACATCATATTTAGAAGTTATATAAACAATCCAGAAGACAATCATAATTGCAAACTAACTTACTTAACCATTTCTCATTCTTGAGTTCAAGGTCGTCATTAATACCTGACGTAACTTAGCCATAATTATCCTCAGAATAGTACCAACTATCAAATACTCAGAATCCCCTTGAAGTTGAATAACTGGTGACTTCTAAATCCCAATGTAAACCCACATCATATAGGAAAGTCTGATAAAACTAGTCTATGTGCCTGTCATCAACCCGTCCTGATCTTATGTGTGTGTGTGTGTGTGTGTGTGTGTGTGTGTGTGTGTGTGTCTCTCTCTCTCTCTCTCTCTCTCTCTCTCTCTCTCTCTATATATATATATATATATATATATATATATATATATATATATATATATATATAAATATCAACTTCTAGAGTAAAACTTTTCTCTACTCGTTAGCTTCCTTTTCCATATCAATATCTCTTCGTTATCCTTTGCTAACAAGTCTAATCTATAAATCGTAATACTGCATTTGAATTCTTAGCGTCAACTTTCCCCATATCTTCAATAAGTCTCAATTCTCCGAAATCTAGAATGCAACTCATTCCAGTTCCTTTAATTACTAATCATTTTTCCCCTCCAGGGTTCTTCCCTTAAATTAAATTAAAATCATTCTAAAACTTCTCTTTAAAAGCGTCTCATAATTGCTCATTCAATCATAACTTATCAAACATCCGATTGTCACATTTTCCTTTTATTCTTTCTCTATAGCATAGATACTCAAACAAGTCAATTTGTAAGAATTTCGGCAGAGCTTCCTCTATACTTCTTCTTTGCCTCATTCCTTTTGGAGTATCAACTTCAATTCTCATCAATTACCTCATAGCGGCATAATCAACTACTTATCCACAATCAAAACATTTAGGGTTAGAATCAGGGGCATCACATCCTACAATTTAGCTCTAAGGCACGATCTAAGATGAGAAGGAAGGGTCCATAGTTCCTAAATGCCCTACAACCTCTTTTTTATAAGTGTGGCACGTTTCACACCCATAAACAAGACTTTACTAGACACAGCTCGTAGACATACCCTAGGACGAACTGCTCTGATACCACTTTTATCACGACCCAACCAGAGAGCCATGATGGGCAACCGGAGCTAACACTATGAGCACATTTAAACATACATCTCGTAATCATCTCTGGTGGACCATAAAGATAGCTCATGGATATCATAATCTGTAAGGACATATATCACAACATAACGACACATCTCTGTATAATCTTCAATAATTATGCCCATCATCACCAGCCGACAAGGCTACTAAAATGTTATACAACGATATGAACCAGTAGGGTTATGAAACACTTAACTGTACACACATGTCTATGAGCCTCTACATAGAATACAAGTGGCCATAAAGACCAATACTAATAGACTGCAGCTCCGAAGCAAATGGAGCGCTCCTGAGATTCCGCTGATGAAGCTCCTATGGATTAGATCTATCTACCTATCTACTTGCGGTCATGAACGCAACGTTCACAAGAAGAGACGTCAGTACGAATAGTGTATTGCATATGTAAGACATGGATAACAACATGACAAGCAATATGGAACATAAAATGAGATAACGATAACATGTACATCTAATTGGCTTTTAAGGCAGATACCATGCATCCTAACTTTAACTTTTTAAATCAACATATATATATATATATATATATATATATATATATATATATATATATATATATATATATATATATATATATATATATATATATATATATATATATATATATATATATATATATATATATATGTATAAAAGCGCGGTACCATATAGGTACGGTGATATGTTGTCCGGCCATGTAAGCGCAGTTTTATCCTGCCCGGCCATGTAGGCGCGGTGTTATCATCCTTATATACCCATATATCTCGTGTCCGGGCATCCCGCGTACGGGACGATATCATAGTATACAAACTGATCAGGTGGTTACGCATATATAGCGCGTCACCCTTTTCCCGTACCCCATATACATATAATATACGCGTATATAATACCATCATCTTTTCTCATATCATATATACATATGTATATATGATATAAGTAGCATGCATGCGAGCCCAAATAAAAGCTACTACTTTATCGGAGTGACGTAAAGTAGGTAACCCCCAATTTATATTATGGAATAATTATCATCGTTATATCCCACCTTGAAGGAATAAGTGACATGAGATAAGATCAACAACAATGAATAAAATCAAGAAGGTCATGAAATAAACCCAATAATCTCATAGTAGTATCAAAACCATAAGCTTTGGAATTTCTAGAAATGGGATCATCATCATCATTATCATCATAGGAAACATCTATCTTTAGCAATATAAGAACTTTGAGAATCATGAACTTCTAGATTTTTGGGAATAAGGATATTCTAGAAGATATGTATGGGTTCATAAGAAAAGAATCATGCCTTTAGAAAGAAAGGGACTAGCCTTAACATACTTTTTCTGTCTCCTTAACTACTTAACGCTTATCCTCCCAAGCTCGTAAATCTACATTCAATAGTATTCATATTATTGTTAGGCTTATCGTCATTTGCTTATTTTAAGCCTTCAAATTAAACCCCTTTAGAATCTGTCAAAATTCGGGCAACATCCCTAACCCGCAATCACAATACCAACAACCAACACAACAAAAACACTAACACCAACAACATCATTACCAATACCAAAATATTCCATAAAATATCCCACACGATGTTTATCAACATACAATAACAATATACACTTCATTTCTTCCCAATCAAGGAGAATAATCTCATCAACACACCAACAACATTAGATACCATCGATGTACATGGAAATTAGCCTAATAACACGGCTACAACATGCTCAAAATAGTCCATAAACTCAATTACTATAGCACAACACTTTATGACCTTTCCTCCATAACTATTTTCACTTTTAAGACTTGCTAAACCTTCAAATCAACTCAACATAAGAGATAGGATGAAGAAAATACATTATACTTGAAAAACATTAGCAACACCAATTTTCTTCAAGAACAAACTAACCACAACATCAAGTAGAAACAAGAACAATCACTTTTCATGATCTAGTTTAGTGTAATCTTGTTGAATTCTTAATTTAAGAGGTTATAAGTGTTTAAGAGAAATGTATGGATGTGTCTAGACCTCCCAATAAGTATCAATGATGAAAAAATAGGAATATTAGGGTATTTATACCCCTTGAGAGTCGGTTCCACCGACTTTTCAAGTGGGGCCCGTGGGAATCCATTTGGCAGCTTGGAGGCTTATCTTGAAATACCCATAACTCCCCACTCCGATGTTATTTTGATGAACAGTTTGTTGTGTTAGAAACTAGACTTCCTGAACTTCAATTTAGGCTTTTGTTTCACTTTAAAACTCCTGATATATTAGGAGATATACTTCTCTAAATTTGACCTAAAATTTCTGTCCAAAATTCTGCCGAATTTTTTAAATTTTTGATAAACTTATTTTCTTTGATTTTCTTGGTCCCAGAATCTTCCAAAGCTCTCCATAGATGATATTTACCATTAATTATACTTGATAATGGTCATGTCCTTTGGTTTCAAGATTTTTACGTTCCGGTTACGACTTACGAGATCATAATTCATTCTTTACTTTATTGTTACGTACTTCCCATGGCTTGTACCTTTCAAAAATTCTTGGGACGTCTCTGATGCTCCATTAATATGGTGAAATACGTGACGTGCTCATGCTCTAAAAGTATAAGGTGTAACAAGAAATTGGAAAATTTATGAGTCGATAAAGGGTATAGTTGATCGAGAGTCGGCAAGAATGAGATATATCTTAGGATTACTTTAGTCTATTTAGATTGTGCCATCATTGTCCTACATATTCAAATAAGCTGTGATTGTTGCGTGAGCTTAAGGAAAGAAGTCTGCAAAAAATGGACTAAGATATATGGAAAATTTTGTGAGGTTTGTGATTGGCAACTAGTGATAACCATATTTCAGTGAACCAACATGTTGAGGTTTATAAGAAGTGTCTTGGTGGTACACTGTTGGGTAAGTTTCGTAACATTCTACAGTGGATGAGTTAATTTTCTTTAAGAGAAAAGATTTGTGGAATCCCTATTATGTGAGGGCTAGAGTTATATTTTCGAGGTGAGACCCTTCTCGTGGTAATATATTATGTTGCAACTAGTACTGACTGGACAATTTGGGTAAGCTCTTTTGATTATCAAAGACTTAAAGGTAGTTGTGCGAGATTTAGAGCTCCAGTGTAAGATTGGATACTTCCAAAAAAATTTATAGTCATATCGAGATGATACAATGAGAGGTTAGAAGGTTAAATGATTATTATATAAAGCTTCAGGTTTTGGATTGGAAAGTTCAGGGTTGTATCGGATTTATATGTCGGCTGAAGGTTGAGAAGAATGAAGATTTGAACTGTAGGTATATCTCATTGGTACTAAGTTGATAACTTAGATAGGGCTCAACATATGGAGTTGAAGGTAACGGACAGGATTTGTTATGCCTGAGTAAAAGATTAGAATTGGCAGCCACAGATATGTGGTATGACTGTGATTGGTTTTAAAAATTCGGAGTCAGTCAAATGATTATTGTTGGTATTCGAGAGTTGTGCATTCGTTCAGGGTCGACATTGTTTGAGTTAAGCTTAATGGTTTATGTATACATTTCAAGAAAGGTATTTAAAGATTCGATGCGTTCCGGCTCAAATTTGAGATATGACAGATTTACTGACCTTTGTCAGGGTTTTTCAAATGGATATGATGATATTTTCTGAGAACAATTACTTGAATAGAATAATGGTTTATAATGAACTTAGTATAGATTTGAGGAGGAACTGTTGTGCGAGAGGTCTTTATAAGGACCAGTTGGGTTCCAACGGACTTTTCTCGACGAGGCATTCAGTGGCATGGTTCCTGTATTGTGATTTAAAGGTTTAAGAAGACTTGGAACTAGCCAAGTCAGCTGTCAGTAAGATCAGTTTTGATGGAATGGCGTTGAGATCTCACATCGATCAAGGACTCTTTCTAGCGAGAGTAAGTCATGGTTTCAGGTTTTTAGTGTGTATGTTCATGTGTTTCTAAGAAATCGCGGTGCAAAAAATGGCATTAGCAAGTGCGAAAGAAGGGTTAGCGGAATCAAAATATCATCCCGGTTCAGAATGGGCTATGGTTTGTGGCCATGTTTCAAGGAATTGCGTGGGTTTGGAAAAGTCTTTGTGGGCCTTATTGATCGCGTTCAGAGTTGTGCTTTTATCAAATCAGAGGATTCGAGCAAAAGCAACTCATTTATTTGAGGATCAATTGCAAGGGAAAGTTGAATGCGGAGTATGAGAATTGGAGCTTGAGCTAAGTATATATAGTTGGGACTGGTAAAGTGAGTGATCAGGTTTTTCTGGATGTTACACCCAACAAGGATGTCATGCGATGTGGGAAGGAGGTCAAGTGAGCCCGAGTGTATTGGCCTATTTCTGACTATCCATTATATTAATCCTATGTTTTATGAGTTAGTTTTTCATCAGGCCGGTGAGGTATTTATCTGGAGTTCCATGGTTTTATGTTGAAGAAGTACCATTCTGATGGTTCCTACATCATTCGTGGGGTTTCAGTTTTGTTCGATGAGAATCTTCCCTATAAGGAAAAGTTCGACATGCATAGCCGATATCCTCAGTTATTACCGATTTAGGTACTTTCCCGCCTCCTCTTCTGTGTTGCTCGAGGACGAGCAATTATTTAATTCGTATCTGATGTAATGACCCGTTTTGGTCGTTATTGCGTTCTGACCCTTTTGATCCCTTTCGAGATTTATTAGCTCATATTTGACCCGCGGAGACCGCTGGCAGCCTTCCCGAGGTCATTGGAGTTGATTTGGGTAAGTTTTTGGAAAATTAGCTTAAAAGCAAAAAACAGTTGGCTCAAAGTTGACTTTTAAGTAAACGGACCTTTTTCGGGAATTCGTAGATTTTGAGAGGTCCCAATGCACTGGTCTTTTAGGACTTATGTGCATATTTAATTTGGTTCCCAATGCACTCGGGAGCATTTTGGGACTTGGGTTGGGAAGTTATTTTTGAGATATCAGGGGTTAACTCGGTCAACGAGACCCCTAACAGGAATTGTAAGGCCACGAGTGCATTCATAGAATGTCTTTATGCATGTCTACATATTTGGTTTTTGAGCAGATAATTGCGGGTGATAGTCGAAATTTCGCGATGCATTGTGTACTTGAGTTTCAGATTTTGGTGTCTGATGTCCGCTATGGTGACATGGCCGCAAAAGCGGTGTAGTGAGAATCTAGGTGGACCACCATAGCATTCTAAGAAACAGCTATAGCGGGACCGTCGTAGCTATCCCGATGTCGCAGAAACGGTGATGACTGAAACTGTAGCTATCAAGTGATTAAAACCCAATCCTTTTATCATTATTTCATATTCATATCTTGAGGCTTAACATGTAATTTTTTGAAGGTTTTGGCTATTTCTTCACAAAGGTAACTTCCTTGGTCTTAGGATCCTAGTTTTACTTCTAGTAATCCTTAATATAAGGCTAGAATTCCTAGAATCAAGAGGAAGCAATTTGGGTTTTTCATGAGAGTTCATAAAAATGGTTTAGCTCTCTAAGTGTATTATGTTGATGAAAATTGGTTGGGTTATTATATAATGTGTTATATCTAAGGTTCTTAATCATGAATCTTCCAGTATTAGTGATAAATTCTTGAATTTGAAAGTTAGGGTTTATACCCGAAATTAGGGGTTTCAACTAGAATCCGAATTTGATTATTTCATGAGTTAATATAGCTTCTAATTTATGGGAATGGATCACCTAGAGTATGAATTTCTTGTTGAGCTTAGAATCCCTAATTTCCTCTTTTTAGTTCATAAGCCCCATTCCATAAGTTGGGATTTGGGTCTTGAATAGAAGTAAGGTTTGAATGATGTTATTCTTAATTCTAATATCATAATTTAGATATCTTTAGACTTTCATTATTTCGAGGCTCGAAGTAAGGGGATGACTAAGGTTGGATTATTGGAGACTTTGTTGTTCGGCCCTCCAGGTAGGTTATGTTTTACCTTATGGTAAGACTTCGACTAGCGAAGCGTATGTTTAGATGATATTGTCGGAGAATGCATGTAAGCCTTCGAGTATGAAGTCGGGTTGGATATTGTCTAAGATTGGGCCTTGTTGTATGATTTGGGGGCTAGCCACCCCGTTCTGTTGATATACTTATGTGGTTCTATTTATTTAATGGTTCATTGCCACGTTGAGACATTAGGTATTCGTGACTAGTGATTTATCATGGCTATGACATTGCGGTACTTTCCTTGATTGATACTAAGATGAGAATGGTGATTTCATTGTGGCTTATCGTGTAGCCTTATCACTGATATTATTTATATGCCCTGGGTGGTACTATTTTGGAATTGAATTGGTTGTTGATATTACATTGCATCGAATTCATACTCATTTTCGTGATTCATTGATATTGCATAGTTAGGGTACTGATGATGGAAGTGAGAGAGTGTAGCCTCCGAGATCTTCACCAGAGAGCGTAATAAAGAGATGCGTGTTCGATACCTGAGGTTTTTGCCGGGATCGTGAGAGTGTCCGATACGTGAGGTCTTTACTGGCATAGTGAGAGTGTCCGATGCCTTAGGTCTTTGCCGGGATTGTGAGAGTGGTACATGTACTTCGCGGGTCCCCCATGGGTCGAGATGTGATGTTCCATCATCAGAGTACATGTGTACGATTCATATGCATTGCATTCATCATACGTATATTATTTCATTGCATTGTACCTTTGATTGCTGGTGACTTATTGTGATACTATTGTGATGTACTAATTCTGATTGATTACTAAGACTTGGCACATTTGGTCTTAGATGCTATAACATAGGTAATGATTTGTTGTGAGATGATTGTGATGTACTAGTTCAGATTGATTATACTAAGACTTGGCACAGTTGGGTTTAGATGCTATAACATAGGTAATGACTTGTACTCTGGATATGGGTTCGTGTTAACTTGTACCGCGTTTATGTGTTAATCTTGTTTGCTGTCTTTATATACGTTGGCTAGTCTTAGTCGGCCTATGATACCTACCGGTACTTATTGTTTGTACTGACCTGCACTTACTGCATTCTTTTCTGAATACAGAGTGCCAGGTGGGATTGACTTCTACTCCTCATGGCTGATATTCGAGGATGGCTGATTCGAGTCTTCCAGGGTGAGCATGAGGACGTTCGCTAACCCGAAGACTCTTCCTTCTATTATGTCTTTATTTCCCGTTCTAAGACATGGTTTTGAGACTATTGAAGTATTATGATTATTCAGACTTATAGTCGTTCTCTTGTATGACCAGACCAGATACTGGGGTTGGATTTCATTTACTTCTGCATTTTGTTATATTAATATAGTGAGACTTACGTTATTCTATCTTCTTCAACTTTATATATGTTTTTATGATTGTCGGGATAAGAGTACGCTTACCATGGTGGGAACGGTAGGTGCCAGCACGACTTAGTGAAAATGAGTCATGACATATAATGGATTAAGTGATATGACGAAGTTCCATGAGGTTTCATGATCAGCGACTAGTGAGAAGCAAATTTCAGGTAACCTACATATTAAGGCTTGGAAGTGGCTTGTATGGTCCACAGTTTGGATAGTTTCGTAACACTCTTCAGCGGATGAGTTCGTGTGGTTTGAGGGATATGAATTGTGGAAATCCCTATAATGTGAAGGCTAGAGTTATAATTTCGTGATGAGACCGTATTCGTGGTAGTGTAATATGTTGCAAGTAATATTGACTAGATAGTTTGGGTGAGCACTTTTGGATATTAAGGATTTGGGAGTATTTGCGTGTGGTTTAGAGCGGTAGTTGTAAGTTTGATACTTTCAGAATTGTTATGGGCATATCGAGATGTTTAATGGGAGATTCGATGGTTAAATGGGTATTATATGAGGCTACAGGTTTTGCATCGAAAAGTTCGGGGATGTATTAGATTTGTGTATTGGGTAAAGGTTGAGAAACATGAAGATTGTCATCACAAGGTATAGTTCTTCGGTACTAAGTTGACAACTTGGATAGGACTTAGCTTTTTGAGTCGAGTGTGACAGAAATGATTGATTATGCGTGAGGAAAATATTAGAATTGGCCACCATAGATGTGTGATGAGACTGTGATTGGTTTCGCAAAGCCGGATTCAGTTCGAGCAACTATTGGTTGTATTCAAGGTTTGTGCATTCATTCCAGGTAGAATTGTTCAATTAGAGCTTGAAGGACTATGTTTATATTACTAGAGAGACTTATGGGTTCCCAGTAAATCACCTTCATGGATTTGATGAGTTTTAGTTCGAATTTGATATATGACAAGTGTATTGAGCTTTATTAGGGTTTGTGAGTGGTTTTGATGATATTTTACCGAGAATAACTATTTGGAAAAGTATAATGGTTTATATCGGTACTTGGTAATGATTTGAGGAGGTACCATGATTGTGAGAGGTCTTTAGAGTGATTAGATAGTTTCCTACAGACTTAGCCCAGGGAGGTACCCAGTGGTATGCTTCCTGTATTATGATTTGGCAGTTTAAGAAGAATTGGAACTAGCGAAATCAGCTGTGAGTAAGATTAGTTTGATGGAATTGCTTAGAGTTACTCTGATAAAGCAAGAATTCTTTCTAACAAGAGTAAGTCATGGTTTTGGGCTTGTGGTTATGTGTTTCTAAGAAATTATGGTATGAAGAAAGGCTTTAGAAGGGTGAAAGAAAGTTTAGCAGAATTAGAATATCTTCCCGGTTCAGAGTGGGCTATGTTTGTGTCTATAACAAGAGGCCTCTGTTGTTATGGGAAATGTTTGTGGGACCAATCGATTGCGTTCGTTAGGTATGGTCTTATTGAATCAGAGAATTTCAGCGAGAACAGTACTTATATTTGGGGACCAGTTGTGAGAGAAATTAAGTGTGTGAAATATGAAAAAAATTGGATCTCTGAGCTAGATTAAAGGAAGTTTGATTGATAAGGTTAACGGGTACAAATTATGGTGTACTTCGTGTTGTGGGGGCTTCCGTGTTATTATATTGAGGATTCCCTTGTTACCATCAGCTTCCGTACTTTCTTCCTTCGTTCGAGGATGAACGATTGTTTAATTGGTATCTGATGTAACGACCCGTATGGTCATTATAGTTTTTTTGGCCCGTTTACCCCTGTTAACCTTTCCCCGAGTCCTATTAATATAATTTTGACCCACGGGGATGGGTGGCACGGTTCCTGAGGTAATCGAGCAAGATTCGTACTGATGTGAAATAGAGCTTTAAAGTGAAAAACGTTTGACCAATAGTTGACTTTTGGGTAAACAAACCTTTTTCAAGAATCCATCAATTCTGAAAGGTCCGGATGGTCGATTATGACTTGGTGGGATGTTCAGTTTGGCTCTCGAGGCACTCCGAAGCATTTTAGATTATTGGTTGGAAAGTTGATCTTTGGCCATTAGGTATTGATCCCGTCAAATAGAACTCCATTTGGAATTCCGAGGCCACGAGCTTGTCCGTAGTGTGTGTTTTATGTGAGAGTGCATGTCTGGTTTGTATCTAGGAGGTCTCGAATGATTGTCGAATTTTGGGTCTGAGTTAGTGAAAAACTAGAAGATTTCTGGTGTCTAGTGTCCACCTTAACGACACTATATACGCGGTAGCGAGGCCTAGCCACTATAACGAGTGTCTGAGGTTTGTGGTAAGTCACTACAGCAGACGAGGATCTGCTGTGGCGGACTCATGCTAGTGAGAGGAGGGCCGCTGGCGCGTGCCTTTTGTAACGAATGCTTGACCGCTACAGCGAACGACGTGGACCAGATTAGTATTTGATGCTAAGTTAAAACCCTTTATTTCCTATCCTTACATTTATTGTTCCTAATCATCTTTGAGGTGATTTGAGAATGTTTCAACCAGATTTCTCTATAGGGTAAGTTCTCTAACCTAGATTTCATTCACTTACCTTCTTTAAGCATGAATCCATGATAGAAAACCTATAGAGTTTAAGAAGCAAGATGGGTTTTGATGGTTACTTAATTATTTGAGTTTTAGTCTTTCAAAGAGATCTGTTGGTGGATTTGACGAATCTAAGCATGGAATTTGTTGAATTAGTGACTAATAGGCCTGAATCTTCTATTTATGTTGATGAATTGAAAGATTGAAAGTTAGGGTTTATACCCAACTTAGGGTTTTTTATTTGAATGATGAAATTGGCCTATTCTTGAGTTAATTTAGCAATTGAGGAGTAGAAGTGAACTTCTAGAACGTTGGGCTTCCTATTCCATCTTTGAAATACCTATTTTATCCTTTTCCACTTTTACTTAGTTGTTTTTTATTCGAGCGATAGTATAGCAATATGGGTATCGTTATTCCTCATTTGTAACTTAGAATTCAATAATGGATAGACTTTGACTACTCGAAAGCTTTCCGAAAAAGTCAAGGCTAAGGTTTGATTGTTCGTGGCTCCAGCTCGGCAGCCAGGTAGGTTACGGCTTACCCTTTGATTAGACTCCAATTAGCGAAGCATATGTAGGAGTTAGTTATTGACGGAGAAAGCATGTTAAGCCTTCGGGTATAAAGTTGGGATGGATATTCTTAGTGTTGGTATTGTTGACTTATCTATGGGCTTGTTTCCTCTTTGTAGTTTATTGGCTTGTTACCATGTGTGACTTATACTTAGTTGCCATATTGTGATTATGATGCGATTGTCTCTCACTGTCACGACCTAATTTGCCTAAGCCGTGCGGGCACTTACCTTTTCCCACCTCGGTAAGCGAACCCTCAATCCAACGATAAGTAAAACATGAATATTTAGATCGAGCAACGTAAAATCGAATAAATACGTGTCTCATGATATTATATAATAGAAATAGTGCGGATATAACAAATACCCCTAGGGTCTAGTCTAATTCATACAAGAGCATCTAAAGGAATAAATACAAGTCTAGAGCAATAATACATAAATTGTCTATGTCTCTAATAAGACATAAACGATAGAGAAGTCTTCAAGGCAGTGAACGACCATGCTTACCCTGGAGACTCGAAACAATGCTGAAGAAGATGATCAGCGACAGGAGATGCAAGAAAAACTAACCTGATACTCTGCATTAAAAAAGGAATGCAACAAGTACAGGTCAGTACAATGCACCGGTACTGGTAGGCATCGATCGACTAAGCATAGCTAACACAATTCAGATAATAAAGCAGATAAGTAGATAAACCAACAAGTAGGAGTCAAACATAGTAGAAACCAAGTATACATCATCACCTAGGTAGAACATCTAATCCCAAGTATCCCAAGTCTCAATCCAAGTATGCCAAGTCTTAATGTATCAAATCAGAATCTAACATCACAAGTACAACATCAAATCATCTCCAAATCAATCCATAATGCAATGTAATGCAATAATGTATGAATGCAATGCAATGCCATGAAAATGTTATGTACACACATACTTCGGACGGAAATATCTACATCTCGGTAGCACAACCCAAGGTGACTCGCGAAGTCTAAGTGCCACTTATCCCGAATCGTTGCCCAACAGGCAGACGGAACCCCAGATCTTTGCCCACGAGAGGTTCTCGCCGGTACCACTCTGGCGGACCCACAGAGTCTATGCACTTACTCAATCCATGATTTCGAAGCTAACATCGGACATCGGACTCTCATATCACTCAAGTAAATTCGAGCCCAGCTCATCAAAATGTTTCATTAAGTATCATCAGTATATCATAAAGAATGAGAGTGCGTGCACTGCATGTATCGTCATCAATAATCATGCTCAATATCATAAGTACCAATAATGAATATGCCAACAATATATGCAAATCACCAGTACCAACACTGGGTATGCCAACAACATCGTAATCAAGATGGTAAAACATAATCCAATATCTATCAACAACTCATGGCATCAAGCCAACAATATAGAACAATCAAATCACAGCACGACAGGGTGGCTAGCCCCAATACACAACAGGCCCCAACCTAAGGCAATATCCAACCCAACTTCATACCGGAAGGTTCACATGCTGTCTCTGACAATATAATCTAAATATGTGCTTCGCTATACGAAGTTGTAACACCCCATAATTCTCAACGTTGTACAACTAAGATGAAGTCGATGAACTTGCTTGAATATAGAGGAATATGATTATAATAGTCGCTTAAGGTCCAGGTGGAAACCTTAAGTCTAGATAAAGTGAACAAGTTTTCATGAACGTGTGAGATGTCAGGCAAAGGTAATGCGACCTACTAGCTTCACCGATGTGTGTCACCTATATGCTTCATCCATATGCTTTGCCTACTTTCTTGGATGTCTTAAGTGCTTGAGCTCTTTGTTCACCCATCCTACTTACTCAAGCTACTTCCTTACATGTCATACTTGCTTATATGTCCTAAGTGCTTACACGTCCTATTTGCTTAAGCTACTTCTTTACACGTCCTGCCTGCCTGAGCTACTTATTCTTCGTCCTACTTGTTTCACATCCTACTTATTAAACGAGGATGATACACGTGTCTAAAGGAAATCAACAACCTTCTAGCTTAAGTAATTAACAAGTAGGTGTATCACCTACTTAATAAAGGAAAGTATCAGATTTTGTTTAATGAAAAAGTAGGTGCATCACCTACTTAGAAAGTAAAGTCTCTTATTTTTCCTAAATATTCAAATAAGGGGTGGTCTTGGGATGTATATATAGCCACAAATCAGATTGTTCTTTTCATTTCTTTCTCCCTAGACATCAACAGCATTTTCTCTCCCATTTCTCTCTCTCTCTCCTAATCTGGTTAAACTGCTAAAACACTCCCAAAGAGTTCACACATGATCCTAGAGCAAATCCTAAGGCAAGTCACATATATTCTCATTCCAAATAATCCATGACAAGTTAGCTCGCATTGATGTTCTCCTCATAGTTCTTTGGATTTGAGCTTGCTTTGAGTTGAAGTAAGGTCTTGCGAAGGTGTGAATCTGGATACTTAAGGTAAGTGTCATCTTATCCTTCATATTTATAGGTTAACTTGAGTTCTGGATGTGTTTAGTTGATGTGAAGTATGAATTGGTATTTATATGTTTAAGTTGAGTTAAGAGGTGTTGTTGTGCGAAATTGTGGGTTGTTCTTGTCATGCTTTAGATGTTGGAGGTATTAAGATGTTATATATGAGTTAGCTTGATATTCTGGAGTTACTTACTTACAACAGGTTGGAAGTTGTTAGTTGAATAATGTAGTTAAGCGTTAATGATGTTGTATAATATGTTGGGACTAATTTTACGATATTATGGGGCTTTTCTTGTTATGATTTAGATGCTGGAGATATTAGCATATTGTATATGAGCTGGTTTGATATTTTAAGAATGACTTAGTTGCTGCAAGTTATGTCTCGATATTGGAGTGATGTAGCTGAGTTGTTAATTGTATTGTACAGCATATTGGGACTGTTTCATTGTGTGCAGATGCTGGAGGTGTAGTTGTTATGAACTTGAGGAAAGTAAAAGAAGTAGAGGAGGTGCTGCCCGATTTATAATAGAATAAGCTTGTCGCTTGTTAGCTAATTGGGAAGTTGAAGATTGACTGATGTAATTGAGTTACTAGTCATGTTGTATGGCATGTTGGGGGCTATTCTTGTTGTGTAAAGGGGCTGGAGAGGTTGAAATGTTAGTGTCCATATGTTGTTGATGGTGATATAAGGAATAGAAGGGAACTAAGTGAAGGCATAGGCCGTAGAATCTCGTATATCGTGAGTTGCCATTGTTGGCTAGTTGTTATGTTTCCCTTTGTTCATGGTAGTGTTGTTTCATGTTGTAGCTTGACTTGTAAAGGAGGTTGGTCTTGCCATCTCGGTGGAAAGGTCAATTTAAGGCTATTCCTTGACTCGCCACTAGGGCACGACGTATGTTAATTTCTGCTTATATGACCATGAAGTGTAGAGCTTATAGTGTGTTGATTCCATGTTATAAGTCTTATGTGTTTCTTAAGAAATGTTGTATGTCCAAAATCAGTTGTCACTCTAGTGTATTACTTTTCGAGTTGAGTTCTAAGCTATCATGATGGAAGTAGAGTTTCCCCTTAGGTGGAATGATATTGATAACTTGCAGATTCCGTTAATATTCCCTTACATGTATTATGGAGTCCAGAGTTACAAAAGAAAGCATATCGTTTCCACGTTATATGTCTCATAAGCTGAATAAGAATATATGTCATATGTTTCGATATCGGTATTCCGTTTGAATGGTTACCTCCCAAAGTAAGTTTCAAGACATTATCCAAAAAGAGGCATAGAACATGTTTAGGATCAGGGGTGTGGAGAGTTCTTAGAGTGTCATTAAAAGGGGTTGTAGAACATAGCATAATATGAATGGATATTGGTAGTTCTACTTAGTCATTGTTTAAGTGTAGAGTTAAATAAGACCAATCATGTGGCAGCTTGTAAGGATCGTAAACGGTTAACTTTTATGAGATCGTTGATTGATGATAGATTATAAAGTAAAGCATGTTGTTAGCTATGAGTGTATTAGTGGGGCCAGTAGGGTGTTAGTTAAGAGGAACACCACCCGATGGCTAGTGTTCATGTGATGGTTAAGAGGTTATAGAGGGTAGCGTAAGATGAATCATGATTGATGATACTCACATTACCGTTGTTGGGTGGTTGAGCATCCCTTAAGATAAGTTATGACAATGTGATTAGGTAGAGTAATGCTGATGGTTTCTAAAGTATGGTTAAGGGTATTATAGGATTTTAGATAAGATAAATAGTGTCGATAGTTCTTTATGGTCAAAATTGGGTATAGAGGGATCATTTAAGGTGAACTATGTTGATAGCTTCTAAAGAGCACTAATGGGGAAATGATTGATATGTAAAACGAGTTGTATGGCCAGTTTATGGTGGTAGTTGATGGGATGTTAATTTGAAGTTAAGATGAATCGAATGATTAGTTTTGGCCTATCGTTGATGAGTCATAAGGTTTATTGTAGTTAAGTTATAGGTATGAGGTTCAAGAGGTATCGTGGAAGAGTTCTAGAGTTTCTGGAAATACATTAACTCTATGGCATAAACTCCGTAAGTTAATTAAGGAAATACATTATATTCATGATCAAGTTTATCATTCGAGCATAATACTCCCTAGTTCAAGTCACTAAGTGTTCATTAAAGTATTAGAGTCTCTCCCTTAAATGGATTGATATTGATAAGTTGCAAGTAAGCTAAAGGGATTATAGATCACACTGCCTAAGATAGACATAATGTCGATAGTTTCTAGATGATCGATAAGGGGTTGTAGAGCATAATGCAAGATGAATATTGTGTCGTAAGCATTCAGATTCCACCATTGATTGTATAGAGCTTCTCCTAAGACAAATCACATTGACGTAGTCGACCACAGTATTTCCAAAATAGGATGGATCGTAAGATTAGAGGATGGTTTCTGAAAGTATCATAATAAGGTCTGTAGAACTGTAACTGCGTATGTCTAGATCATATTCATCTTCTCCGATGTGAAGTACTATCATATGTTTCTCTCTAATGATGAGTTTCAAAGAATGGAGTGTCACAAGTCTTCTACTTCTACACAGTTATTCCCTCCATAAGATGTTATTAATCAACTCCTCGTAAATGATTAGACTCTTATTATTATGGAGTCATATGTTCCCAAGGGTGTTAGGTCTATCATAAGAGCAGAAAGTATGTTAAGGCTATCCTTTCTTTCATTTTGGCATGATCCTTATGATATGAACGAATGAACGAATGAACGAACTTCCACATCACTCTACTCTTAGAAGCATTAGGAGTACTCTAATATTTGATGTTCTGATGATGTTTTATGGCTATTCCTTAATTCAGCGGGTCTTGAGATAACGCATATTGATGATATTAGCTCAAGGATGTTTATCGGAAGTAGAACAACTTTATGTCACTCCGAGAGTTCTATTTACTCATCTCACTTATGCATTGCATTCATTTATACATACACACATTGACCATGACCAGAAGGCGTTATATACACGTATATTATATGCATGTGTGGTATAGGGAAAGGGATAGGCGTTATATACCTATTACCACCTGATTAGTTAGTACACAATGACAATGATGATGATGATAATGCCCACAGAGGGGCCGATATGATATGATATATGGATCGGACTGGATGTTCCGCATCACTAACATTTATGGATCGGGCTGTACGTTCCACAACACTAACAATTATATTATGATATATGTATATGATCTTGAAAGAAAGTATGCATATCATACGCCCTCAGAGGCATTTTCAGATGTACAGAGATATGCATATCACATATGCATATGCATGATATTATGTATTTCATGATTCACAGAAATATTCAAATGTGCAGGTTGTTTCTTATCCTCTTTAGATTGATGTCTTTACATATGTTTCATGTCTGCCTTATGTACTTGGTACAATCTTTTTGTACTGACGTCCCTTGGCCAGGGGCGCTGCATATTTTCCACATTGTAGGTTCAGAATTACAGGTTGGCAGACCATCTTGGTAGGCAGTACATGTCACACCCTTAATCCGATAGGGTGTGATGGGCACCCGACCCTTATCTAAATAGTTTAGCGAACCCGCTAGCTATCGTAATACTCATAATCGTACTGGGCCCTTAACCATAGCATAAATACATAATAAAAGTTTTTCGGAAATCAAATATGCTTTTCATCCTTTTCAAGTCAAATAAAAATTTGTAACATATGAAACTTATAACACAATGCGTAATAATACATCGGTTTAGATAGTCAGGTTACGTAACCGACATCTTATACCCACGACACCTGTTTCGCAAAGTCTCTAACACGTAACACAAGACCATAACATAAATAATCGACTCGGTCGCACTCCGAGAAAGTGGGGCTCGCCAATCCCGCCGGATCGTCGCTAATATCTTGGTCACTCCGGTGTACCTACGGTACGAAACGCAAGACCCGAAGAAAGGGGCGGGGTCGCACGGAATATGTACTGAGTATGTAAAGCATGGAATACAGGAAACGAGATCATAACTGAAATGAGGAGTACAGAAAATGTGCATAATAGTCAGAATACCGAAGTACATGCACTCGTAATACAAATAGTGCATAAGAGGTACGAAGACAGATATAATAATCGAATGCTCAAAATACTTAGATTTTGAAAAAAATATTTCGTCTCATATGTATATAAAATAGAACATATCATAGTAGCCGATATTAACCGATGTGGGATTCGCCTAAACCAATGTGGGATTCGCCTAAACCCGGTACGGAATTTTGCCTCGCCACCGGGTTTGCCCCACCATTGGGTTTGCCCCACCACCGCTTCGAAACTACGTATCATATTTCTGAATACGTATATACAACATCTCATCACCTTAAACGGAATCATCATATTATCACATCATCAGATTAAACAGAATTGTCATATTATCATATCACCAGATTGTCACATTATCGATTATCGTGTCATGAATGCATTCATTATACTATCGAGATCATCACATTATCAAATCATTATGTCATCGGATCAATCGATTATCATATCATATACCCTATGCGGTCCATAATGGACCGGCGGACGAACGTGGTCGCCCCTCAAACCCTTGGGCGCCACAACTCAACATACTTCGAAGTTTCATATCTCCGCATCTCCGTCACACATCACCACATCATATCATATAACCACGGTGCCGCCAGAGGGCTCGGCGTGCGGACACATCATAACACCATAATATCGTAAACTCATCATACTTCTAACATATCATATCATATTAGGTGCTCATCATACTTTGGAAGCTCATCATACTTTCGGATTGTGCGCACGATAGTAACCGGCCCGGACTCGGCGAAGGAAGTAACAAAAGTGTACGAGCGAGAATCGTGGGATCTATATGCCATTCACAATATTTACACGCATTTAACAGAATAATCAAACAGAGTATCATTTACCAGCCGATGGCATTGCCCAATTCAAATCCCTTTCGGATATTACTCGGAACATATCATATAAAACTTTGTCACGACCCAACCCCGTAGGCCATGACTAGTGCCCGAGCTGGACACTCGTATACACTTGTTATCTATAGTCATACACTACTAGCATGAACGAGCCGATATAAGTATAAGGGCAAAACATATGCAAGTCGAAGCTACCTATCTCCCGAAGAGTTATACCCTTTAACGGCTCATATTGCGCAAAAGCCGCAAAGTGTCATATATACATATATAGGGAACGTCCCAACAAACCACAAGCCGAGAAGGCTACCTTCATACCCACCGCCATGGTAAACATATATAGCTACGCAAGCTACAAGGTCGCCACTACAAACGGGTACGCCCGGACACAAGTCATAACCATATAACAAAACAACAACCACACATAGACCCACACTTGCGACTACGTGACCTCTAAGAGTGACGGTGATATCATATGACGGGACAGTGGCCCCGTCGTACCTCGAACGACAACATATGTACATATCAAAAGGTTATACTACGAAACTATGCTCAGGAACAAAGGAGCACTCGAAATAGCCGGATGGATCTCCTAGACTCGGCGGATCCCGAAACGAGCGTTTGCGCTGCGGGCATGAAACGCCCCCGAAGAGCGGGGTCGACGAATATGTACCGAGTATGTAAAGCATGAAACATAGTAAATGGAATCATATCTCGAGACAAGGTGAACAGATTCAATGCAACAAACGAGAGTTTCATAAAACTTGCCTTTGAACATATTTCATCCGTATCGTTCTCATATCAATGTCACTATAGTATTTCATAATCCAAGCGCATAATCATTACGTATGTAACATATATAACGTGTCCCGCCCTCTAGTGAGGAACTCGGTAATTATAATCATAACATCATAAACATAAGCATATACGTGTCCCGCCCCCTTCGATAGTGGACTCGGTAATAAGGAATGTACGCCCTCCCGGCCTCCATCTCCAAATCATCATATCATCATATCATATCATCATCATATATATATATATATATATAACGTGTCCCGCCCTCTAGTGAGGGACTCGGTGAATAGTATAATAGTTGTGCGCACGAGAACATACCACGGCCCGGACTCGGTGAAGGATATAGCGGTAGCACGAGCGAGTAATAAGCAACCACATATATATATAAAGCATTTTTGAGACTCAATGAATAGCAAACCAAATCGGTTCTCGGACATTAGCATGTTACATTTTATGAAAATCAAGCATACTTATGCAATTCCTTTTAAGAATAAGAACTCCTATGCATCACACACTAGTCCATCATGTAATAAATAACGAGATCATAGTTCCATTATATCAATATTTTCAACATTACGGACGAATAACAATCACATGTCATACTAGAAGCTAGAGAGTGGAGTCACCTCGAGGCTCGTATTATATCTTACTTACGTCTAGGACATGCCAAAAAGAAGGAAGGAATAGGCTTTGCGTACCTTTAGCGTTTAATCGTATAATAACTTGTACTTGCTGCCCAACAACACTTATCCTATATCAAGATATCAAGAGCTACAGTTAGTCTACAAAGGATTTTAATACGCACTCTAACCCTCACAATCCCTTTCAAACATTTAGACGACGTTTCGTTCGCATTCAAACCAACTAGTGCTACAAGCTAACATTGCTAACCATTCCTTTCTTACCTCATTCCAAACTTGTTTAACATGACTTAGGGAACTTTGGACAGCTTGTATATCATACAATTCAGTCCCAACTCACGGCCAAACAGCCCATACAACAATACCATTTCACTTTTACTACATGTTCATAATGACATTCAATCATTCAACAACATTACTTCACTTCTAACCTCAAAAGTACCACGGTTTGGACTGCTTATACATCTCAACATGATTTGTTTCACTAACACCTTAATTCACATATTCAACATACATACAATATATCGCAATGCGCACAACAACAACAATCAAAATTTGGCACAAAACAGTCCATAATCTTCCCTAAAACAGTCCCCTTACACGGCTTCAATGCCATTCTTACAACTTCTCGATTTTCACTCATTTATCCACATTACAACACCTTCAATCCACATCCAATATATATGCACAAGAAGACCAAACATAATTCCATTCAAGTCTACAACACATGGCTCATTTAAACTTTAAGAAAACAGCCCAATTCTAACATGCACATCATAAACCAATTCTACAATCTTAGTTCCATTACATATGGTGGCATACATTTATTTACCAACAATACATGCAAAATGGAATCAACCATTGCTTCACCAAGCTCATGGCTCAACCTCAAGTTCAACCACAACAACAACCCAACAACAACATGCATGAATTATACATTCAAATCTTCATACAACACAAGAACAATGATCATTCTTACCTTGTAACTTGTCCTTCAAACTTGGCCGGATCTTCAACTCTATGGAATGCTACACCTCCTTGTCTCTACCCAACAACTACCACACGTCCTTATACACTTGATGAGGAATTTATTTACTTGGAAAAATTGATTTTTGGATCAAAATGGAGGAGGGTGTTCTCGGCCAGCTTGTAGCCGAGAGCCTCTCTCTCTATCACTATACTTTTCCAACTTTGTAATGTTGAAATGAAATTCTAGTTGGATTATGAATCAGCAATTCCCTTTATATATGCAGTCCACAAAGTGGACATGTGTCCCACCCAAGTTCTTAGCCAATAAGAGTTGGCCAAATCACAAGTGAGACCCACACGGCCACTTAGGCTCACTAATGATGCAATTTAGTTCTTAATCTCACTTAGTCATCCAATCTTGGTCAATTAATCCTTATTCTCCAATAATGTTCTTATACCAAACGAAATTCATAGGCTATTTGATGCATCGAAACGAAATCGGGAGATAAAAACCCTTACCGGGAACCCTAAAACCGCTTTGTCTTTAACTTGTCGCACTTAGCTTTATAATGTCCCTATGTAACGATACGGGACATAACACATTTACCCAGATTCCGTGGAATAATCAAAACAGACTATCATTTAAAAGTCAAGCCAATAGTCATAGTTAAATCCAATTTCTTTCGAAGGTCACTCGGGACTTGTCAAATAAAACTTTGGTCATCATAGTTACGTATCGGAATCATATGTATAGAAATCCTCATACACACTTAACGGATAACTAAGTAAGCATACTCGAGTGTCGGAATAACAGTCATATTAAGTTCTTTTTAACAAGTTGTTAGGACTATACAAAAGAATATCTTGCGGGCCCACGAAAAATCATCAAACCGATCCGAGTCCGCCTATGGAGGCTTAAGGTCATTACATATCACAAAACTTCCTACGAAGGTTTCAAGGCCATCCGGTTCCATCTACGAAAGTTACGGACATTCGTAGTTACAGACTCTTTTACAAACAAAGTCTTTCTATACACATTCATATTTAGTCATACAAAAAGCGTAAGGACCATAATTTAACTACATTGCGAATACGGATATCAAGAAGCAAATAAGGATCATGAACATGCTCGGATCGGAGGAGTAGAATTACCTCGGGGATCATATCATAGCCTATTTACACTAAGACATGCCAAAGAAAGAAAGATGAGCTTTACATACCTTGGCCGCCCTCTAAGCTAATCCAAAATTACGCCTCGGCTTCTCACGATCCACGATAATATCGTTAGACATCCGACATTAGCCACAGACATTGAAGAACCCGATTCCAAGCCATCACTTTATCTACAAAAATTTTGGCAGCATTTCCCCTATATATTCACCAACCCCGAGAATTCAACTCGGCCAAATCACAACAACCAAACCAACAATCATAATAACAATATCGATAGGTAATTCAAGATATCCAAACCAACATCCAATCTTACCCCCGAAATCTTCCAACTCAATGAAAACAATAACAACACACTTCTCTCTTTCAAATTCACAAACTATATCAACAATTCCATATGTTAGCAACATCATTCTCATGAACACAAAAACCTATATTAAAATCATAGTAATTTCCAAAACAGCCCGCAACAACTACCATTTCAACATGAATCATTAAACCTTCATTCTCACCATAAAATTCACAACAACAACAAGCAAAATATCAAGTAAACTCAATTCATTCCATCTACACTATGGCAGCCCCTATTCGGCCACCCCACCATCACACTCATCTTCATGAATTTCATCCCTTTCTTCACATTACAACATGCTCAAAATGTCCATAATACAACAATCCAAACATGCTCCATAAATTAGTTCTTCACTCCTATTTAACACTACCTACACACTCACACACACACAACCTACCATATTTTCATGAACTTCACTCATTTCTACATTTCACAACATGCACAAACACCTATAAAACATGTAGAGAAGATCAAACCTCACCTTTTCTCATCCACCTTCTCCACTCGGCTAAGATGCATGATGGCAAGAACGGATGATTCTCTTGTTCCAACAACTACTCCACGTCGTAAAGGGCATCTTCTAATTAGTAGGAAACTAGAAGAGAATAATTTTCCATGATCAAATTTGAGGGCAAGTTTCTGCCTCCCCTCCCTTGGCCGTTTGCTCCTTCTCTTTTCTTTTCTCCATTCTTCTTGAATTTTCTATGATTAAAATGATGAATTGTCTTGTTTTTTTTTTCATGACTTGCATATATATATATATATATATATATATATACAATTGGGAGGCACATGGCCATGCACATGACCTACTTCTTCTTCTTTTTTTTTTTTTTTTTTTTTCTCCAATTTTCTAGAAATTTCTCAAGTGTGGAAAGACGATGAATATTAGTCTTGCATAGTCATCTTTGTCCATATACACATACTAAGCTTCCACAAATATATAATGTACCCATGTGCCATTTCATGGCATGAAAATATTGGCCAACCAAGTGTGGGGCCTACTCCAACATGGATGGCCATATTGGCCATTTGGCCACTTCATGAAAAAAAATTTCCCAACTTCTAGCCCTCGTTCTTCCTTATTCCAAATTTACCCTTAATGCTCTATGTCGACAAAGGATGAAATACGCAACTCATGCATTCTTGAAAAAAAAAACTATAACCTTGTCCTTAACTTTCCGCCATTAACTCGGACATCCAAATGTGCAAAATGCGAGATATAACATCCTTCCCCTTTGGAACATTCGTCCCTCGAATGTTCAACTAGTCCCCGGGGTCACATGCACCTCGGGGGGAGCTCCCTTTCATAGCTATTGCCATCCTTCATACTATCTCTTAAGCTATCCAATACCATTCTCTTGTCATACTCTTTTTCTTCATACACGTCCACTTTCTGGCGTCGTGTCATTCAAGGTCTGTGCAAGATTTCTCACACCACCTTAAACATTATCTTGACTTTTACCCACTTATTGCCGGTTTTTCCCGATCGTACTAACTCACTTCAGTAAGGGTCTCATTTGTAGCTCAGGCATCCATATCAAACACATCACCATGTCAATTGTCTCTATCTCATTCTTGCATTTTTCTCACCCGCTTCCCCCCTTTAGGGGTGTACCTATACCATTATCCGTTTATACTTGCCCCCTGTCCTTATCTCCAACCTCAGTTAGGCAGCATTTTTATTCCGACGGTAAGCGTCCAAAGTCCTCTTGAAATGTTATCTTTATCTCAACTTACCTCGGGTATTTCCCTTGGTATCCCCTTATCATTTCTCCCGTTGGTGCCTATCTGTTATTCTGCACACGAGGGATCTTATGCTACCTTTGTGTCACTCAGAACATACTTATCCTACATAGTCCTTCTCTCCCATTTTCAAAACTTACTCTATCCACTCACATTCATCCGTATCATCCCAGCCATTTATGGTACTCGTGTCCTTAGTTGCACACGTCATATCCTATTACTACACTGTTGTCTCTCCTTCTTCTTATTTCCTCTTTCCGTTAACTCCTTTTCTTCACCGACCTGATCCGCCCCGTCATATGCGTCCTCTTAAGGTTTCTGACCACCCCGCATACTCTAATTTCTCTTAGACTACTCCAGTTTCTCATTTGCCCCTTACGTCTGAATTTGTAAGATTTTCAGAAAACTTTCCAGGGGGTCACCCATCCTGAAATTGCTCTCATCCTAGCACGCTTAACCTTGAAACTTTAACAAAATCGGGTGCCTTAATGCTGGTTCGATCACGTCCACCTCATCGCACGACCTTCCGCACATAATATTGAGTAAGTCGGAGTCTTAACATATCCCCAAAACACCCTCACAACACATCCCGGCAGCTATCTTATTAATACATTCCTATCCATCACAATTCTTTTTCCTCCGTACCCTTGTCTTAATCATATCACTTTATCCAAACCTACCAGTCCTTTCAAAGTTATCCCTTAATGGCACAAGTCATCTCTTAACATCACCAATCCGTTCCAAATTCCTTATTACCATATCCTCATCATTTCTCCTATTTACTATTATCACCAATTCCACGGTTAACTTATTCCTAAAGGGCAGCCATACTCACAGTTCAGTCAAATCTCATCATTACTAGTGACACGACCTTTTTCAAACATATTCCAAACTTACATCTCATTTTCGTATTATTTCTAGAAAAATTTCGCAGTTTCCTCCGTATTTCTTACTATCCCAAAACTCGCACGCAGAAATACCAACAATGCCCTCACGTGGCCATCACATACGTGTATACATCATATCGTATCACGGCCACACAGTGGCTCCTCAATATCCATAAAAGTCCGTATGAGAACGATTAACTTACCTCGTACGTCCAACTCAAACGGTACCTGTTACACTTTTCTCTTTACTTCCCCTTTTCATTTCCAACTTTACACTTCAATCATGTCAATATCGTACTCAACATATACCTTTCGTACCTTTACTTACCTGCGTGCTTTTAACTTCCAATATCGTCAGTCGCCTCCTTCGTTCGATGTCGTTCTTCTGCCATAATCAAAGGTTAGTATCGAAAATCCCATTTCCTACGACTTGGCTCTATGGCACGATCTAAGAGGTGAAAGAGGAGTAACCACCCTAGATGCCCCGTAGCCTCCTCGTTATAAAATGGCCGCCTTCACACCATAAACAGGACTCTACCTGGGACACGACTTTGCGTACAACCCCAGACGAATTGCTCCGATACCAATTTGTCACACCCTTAATCCGATAGGGTGTGATGGGCACCCGACCCTTATCTAGGGCCGAGCGAACCAGCTAGCTATCGTAATACTCATAATCGTACTGGCCCTTAACCATAGCATAAATACATAATAAAAGTTTTTCGGAAATCAAATATGTTTTTCATCCTTTTCAGGTCAAATAAAAATTGTAACATATGAAACTTATAACACAATGCGTAATAATACATGGGCTTAGATAGCCGCTTACGTAACCGACATCTTATACCCACGACAATCGTCCGCAAAGTCTCTAATACGAACACAAGACCATAACATAATACCGACTACAAGCCGCACTCCGAGAAAGTGGGGCTCGCCAATCCCGCTGGATCGTCTTCTGCTAATATCTTTAGGTCACCTGGGTGTACCTGCGCGGCATGAAACGCAATCCCCGAAGAAAGAGGGTCAGTACAAAATATGTACTGAGTATGTAAAGCATGGAATACAGGAAACGAGATCATAACCGAAATGAGGAGTACAGAAAATGTGCATAATAGTCAGAATACTGAAGTACATGCATCTGTAATTCAAATAGTGCATAAGAGGTACGAAGATGTATATAATAATCGAATGCTCAAAATACTTAGCTTTTTCTTTTGAAAAATATTTCTCGTCTCATATGTATATAAAATAGAACATATCATAGTAGCCGATATTAACCGAATGGGATTCGCCTAAACCAATGTGGGATTCGCCTAAACCAATGCGGATTCGCCAAACCAAATGCGGAATTTTGCCTCACCACCGGGTTTGCCCCACCATCGGGTTTGCCCCACCACCGCTTCGAAACCAACGTATCATATTTCGAATACGTATATACAACATATCATCACCTTAAATGTAATCATCATATTATCAAATCATCGATTAAACGGAATCGTCATATTATCATATCATCAAAGATTGTCACATTATCGATTATCGTGTCATCGTAATGCATTCATTATACTATCGGATCATCACATTATCAAATCATTATGTTATCGTATCAATCGATTATCATATCATATACCCTACATGCGGTCCATAATGGACCCGGCGGACGGAACGTGGTCGCCCTCCGCTCGGGCGCCACAACTCATCATACTTCGGATTGTGCGCACGATAGTAACCGGCTCCGGGGACTCGGCGAAGGAAGTAACAAAAGTGTGCACGAGTAATCGTGGGATCTATATGCCATTCACAACATTTACACAGATTTAACAGAATAATCAAACAGAGTATCATTTACCAGCCGATGGCATTACCCAATTCAAATCCCTTTCGGATATTACTCGGAACATATCATATAAAACTTTATCAATCATAGTCACGTATCAAAATCATATGCGCACGAATTCTCATTTTATACATTTACCGTATTCCGTGGAATAATCAAAACAGACTATCATTTAAAAGTCAAGCCAATAGTCATAGTTAAATCCAATTTCTTTCGAAGGTCACTCGGGACTTGTCAAATAAACCTTTGGTCATCATAGTTACGTATCGGAATCATATGTATAAAAATCCTCATACAGACTTAACGGATAACTAAGTAAGCATACTCGAGTGTCGGAATAATAGCCATATTAAGTTCTTTTTAACAAGTTGTTAGGACTATACAAAAGAATATCTTGCGGCCCACGAAAATCATCAAACCGATCCGAGTCCGCCTATGGAGGCTTAAGGTCATTACATATCACAAAACTTCCTACGAAGGTTTCAAGGCCATTCGGTTCCATCTACGAAAGTTACGGACATTCGTAGTTACAGACTCTTTTACAAACAAAGTCTTTCTATACACATTCATATTTAGTCATACAAAAGCGTAAGGACCATAATTTAACTACATTGCGAATACGGATGTCAAGAAGCAAATAAGGATCATGAACATGCTCGGATCGGAGGAGTAGAATTACCTCGGGGATCATATCATAGCCTATTTACACTAAGACATGCCAAAGAAAGAAAGATGAGCTTTACATACCTTGGCCGCCCTCTAAGCTAATCCAAACTTACGCCTCGGCTTCTCACGATCCACGATAATGTCGTTAGACATCCGACATTAGCCACGTACATTGAAGAACCCGATTCCAAGCCATCACTTTATCTACAAAAAATTTGGCAAAGATTTCCCTATATATTCACCAACCCCGAGAATTCAACTCGGCCAAATCACAACAACCAAACCAACAATCATAATAACAATATCGATAGGTAATTCAAGATATCCAAACCAACATCCAATCTTACCCCCGAAATCTTCCAACTCAATGAAAACAATAACAACACACTTCTCTCTTTCAAATTCATAAACTATATCAACAATTCCATATGTTAGCAACATCATTCTCATGAACACAAGAACCTATATTAAAATCATAGTAATTTCCAAAACAGCCCGCAACAACTACCATTTCAACATGAATCATTAAACCTTCATTCTCACCATAAAATTCACAACAACAACAAGCAAAATATCAAGTAAACTCAATTCATTCCATATACACTATGGCAGCCCCTATTCGGCCACCCCACCATCACACTCATCTTCATGAATTTCATCCCTTTCTTCACATTACAACATGCTCAAAATGTCCATAATACAACAATCCAAACATGCTCCATAAATTAGTTCTTCACTCCTATTTAACACTACCTACACACTGCCACACACAACCTACCATATTTTCATGAACTTCACTCATTTCTACATTTCACAACATGCACAAACACCTATAAAACATGTAGAGAAGATCAAACCTCACCTTTTCTCATCCACCTTCTCCACTCGGCTAAGATGCATGATGGCAAGAACGGATGATTCTCTTGTTCCAACAACTACTCCACGTCGTAGAGGGCCTTCTAATTAGTAGGAAACTAGAAGGAGAATAATTTTCCATGATCAAATTTGAGGGGCAAGTTTCGGCCAGCCCCTCCCTTGGCCGTTTGCTCCTTCTCTTTTCTTTTCTCCATTCTTCTTGAATTTTCTATGATTAAAATGATGAATTGTCTTATTTTTTTCATGACTTGCATATATATATATATATATATATATATATATATATATATATATATATATATATATATATATATATATATATATATATATACAATTAGAGGCACATGGCCATGCACATGACCGGCCTCTTTCTCTTCTTTTCTTTTTTTTTTCTCCAATTTTCTAGAAATTTCTCAAGTGTGGAAAGATGATGAATATTAGTCTTGCATAGTCATCTTTGTCCATATACACATACTAAGCTTCCACAAATATATAATGTACACATGTGCCATTTCATGGCATGAAAATGTTGGCCAACCAAGTGTGGGGCCTACTCCAACATGGACGGCCATATTGGCCATTTGGCCACTTCATGAAATTTTTTTCCCAACTTCTAGCCCCTCGTTCTTCCTTATTCCAAATATACCCTTAATGGTCCATGTCGACAAAGGATGAACATGCAACTCATGCATTCTTGAAAAAAAACTATAACCTTGTCCCTAACTTTCCGCCATTAACTCGGGACATCCAAATGTGCAAAATGCGAGATATAACAGTACAAATGTTCGGTGAAAAGGTTATACACCCCAATTCTACTTGGGGTTGATTCAAGTCTAGTTCTTCATTGATGTTAGAGATTACGGGTAGCTTGGGGCCCTGTCCCAGCACTTGTATCAGTTGTCAAGTGATAAGTATTCGTACAGGCTTCAAGACAGTGTATATGGGTTTAATTCAGTCACACATGTACGAAAATAATAATTTCTCTCGTTTATATCTCAAGTTATGACATACAATCTGTTATAATGCATAGTAGTTGCATATAGAGCATGATCCATCCCATTCAGATTTGGGATGTGACAGAAGTCTCACCAAGTGTAAGACATAGCCTACCTGGATGGCCGAATCTCAAACACCAACAACTCACTCATTTGCCTTGTCTTTCCGCTGAGCCTCAGAACCAAAGTAGTCTAGGCATATTAGAAATCTAGATTAGAAAATCATGAAGAATGATACTAATATTGCTACTATTCAATTTAGGTCAATTCCAACCCTAGAAATTGGGAAAACGGGGCCCACAAGGGCAAAATGAAAAATTCGGAAGCAAAATATCAAATTAAGTACTAGGTGATCATAACCCAACCACTAATTGCTAATTTAACTCAAAGATAGGCCTAATTTCTGATTTTAAGCAAAACCCACAAAATTGGGTATAAACCCTAACTCTTTGATTCAAGAATTCAACGCTAATAATGAAAGATATATGATTAATAAACTTAGATTCATCAAAATCTAGCATAACCCCATCAATTTAAGCCTAGAGAAAAGTTCATCAAAACCCACTTCCATCTTCCATTACTAAGGGATTATTAAAATAAAGGGGGAATCTTTGATGATTAGGATTAATGGAATAGTAAAGGGATTAGCAAGATTTACCTCTAAGAATTTTCTCCAAAAATCTCCAAGAACAGCTCTAAATTTGAAACGGTAATAAATGATAGACTAAGGGCTCATTTAAAACGCACTTAATGGAATAACTGGCCCGTTACCGCCACGACGGTAATGGGGCCGCAACAGCGCCCCACAGGCCCCCCCAGCGGTCTAGGCCGAGATACACATGGCTGCCCCAGCGGCCAACACGCTGCAACAGTAGTGCCGCTAGGACGGCATTGGTGCCGCCATTGCGGGCACCAAGTACTAGAAATCCCTCAATTATTTTCTATGCCTCAATCGAAATCCCAAACCATCCCCGAGGCCATCTGCTCACAAACCACATATATACAGACCAACACAAAATACGTTATGAATGAGCTCGTGGCCTCGAAATTCACAACGGAGGTCTCATTGACCGAGTCAACCCACGATACCTCATTTTTATTTTCCTAACCCAAGTCCCAAAATGTATCCAAGTGCATTGGGAACTGAACCAGATATGGACACAAGTCATAAATGATTATCCGGATCTCTCGAAATTGACGGATTTTCAAAAAAGGTCCGTTTACCCAAAAGCCAACTTTAGGTCAACTGTTTTTCACTTTAAGGCCATATTTCACAGCACGTTGTCCGAAAGTGAGCTATTCAATGCTCGAAAAAGACGAAAATGCCGAAAACACTATAACGACCAAACAGGTCGTTACAGTCACTTATCTTGACATTAACATGGATAGAGGAAAGGACTGGACTTGATATTGATATTGTGATATGTGTCCATGTGTGGCACGATTGAGATTTGATTATGATTTGCACTTGAGATTGATACATGCATATCATTCATACACATTCTACGTGATTCATTGACGTGAGCCGCGATTTGATATTAATAATGATAAGAGGGGAAGTGTAACATCCGAGGCTTCTTATTATGGTGTTTGCTATACGCATATTTTTTTATGGCCTCTCTTGCATATATAGTTGGTGTTACCTATGTCGAAAGGAAATTGTTCCTGACGTGCCCTTGTACAGAGTAGGGACTAAGTTCATATTGGTAATTGATTAATGGATATTGTTATGCTTATTCACCCTCATGATTACTGTTAAAATTAGCATTCATACATGCATTTCATCCTACATTTCTCATGACACTTTGATATGAACTATGATTTGTACTTATGATGACAAGTGAGAGAGTGTAGCCTCCGAGGTCTTTGTCAAAGAGCGTAAAAGAGAGATGAGAGTCCGTTATCCGAGGTCATTTGTGAAATGATTATACGTTTCTCGAGGTCTCTTGCCAGGAACGAATGAGTGCTCGATGCCCGAGTTCTCTTGCTGGGATCGAGAGAGTGCCCGGCGCCGAGGTCATTGCCTAGACGAGTGGTACATGGACTTTGCAGGTCCCTATGGGTCATGACTATCGAGACGTGGAGGTATTCCTATCACAACTTAATTTAGCTAAGTCACGCCGGCACCTACCTTTCCCACCTCGGTAGGCGAACCCTTATCCTAACAATCTCAAAAACATGAAATAATAAATAAGCAAGCGAAAGAGATGGAAATACATAAGTCTGACATAATAATAAATAGAATATGCAAAAATACATCAAAACCATCCCAGAAATCTGCCTAGTCATACAAGAGCAACTAACTAGAATTTACAAGTCTGGAAATAACAATAATACATCAATAGTCTGAATATGTCTCGGAATATCAAGTAAGACATAAAATGAAGAAGAATTTTCAAGGTGGCGGACGTCCCCGTGTTCACCCTGTAAGACTCTAATAGAAACTCTTGTACCACTATCAGCCACGAGAAGTAAAGGTCGATCCTACCTGGAATTCTGCATTCATAAAAGAATGCAGCAAGTGCAAGTCAGTACAAACAACAAGCATTAGTAGGTATCATAGGCCGATTAAGTTTAACTAACACATATAAAGGCAATAAAGTAAGATAAGCAGGTAAATCAACAAGGTATAAGTCAAACACGAGCCAGAATCCAAGTATACGTCATCACCGAAGTTTAGCATCTAAACCCAAATATGTCAAGTCTCAAATACTCAATCCGAATCCGTATATCACAAGTACATCATAAGATTATGACAATAGAAGCCATAGTACAATTTAATGCAATAATGTATGAAATGTGAATGCAAATGCATATGCACCGTACACATATACTCCAATGATGGAACATCACATCTCGGCAGCATAACCCATAGGGGACCTGTAAAGTCCATGTACCTCACGGTTCCGGCAACAACCTCGACAACCGCTACCTCAATATTCCGGTAACAACCTCGATAATAGCTACACTCATAGCTCTATTCCGGGATAAACATCAGACATCAGTCCTCACGTCACTCTCATCCAACTGAGCCCAGCTCGTAGCAGTATTTTCTCAAGTATCATCAATTTATCAACAGTATATCATAAAGGATGAGAATGCATGCAATGTATGAGTTCAATATCAATAATCAATCAACATCACAATTACCATGCATAGGCATACCAACAATATCATGAAAAGGCTACAAAATAAGCTATAATAGAACATTATCCTCGTATCAAACGTCAACAAGTACGATACTACAATATCATGGTAAAGATAGATTAATAGTCTCCAATATCTACTATCTCAATGTGGCATCAAGCCAACAACAATAGAACAAGATAAGTCACAACACAATAGGGTGGCTAACCTCAATCACATAACAGGGCCTAACATAAGATAATATCCAACCCAACTTCATACCGAAAGGTTTACATGCTTTCTCTGACAATATCATCTAAATATATGCTTCGCTAAATGAAGTCTCGCTATAGGGTAGATTGTAACCTACTTGGAAGTTCGAACAACAATATTACCAACAATCACTCCTTAGACTTCCCTTTCCTTTGAGCCTGTAGATCAAGAAAGTCTAGGCATATTCGAATCAACAAATTAAAATCAAGAAGAACATCAAACGAATCCTACTTCTATTCAGGATCCAAATCCCCAACCTATGGAATGGGTTTTATGAACTAGAAGGGTGAAATTAGAAATATAAAGGTTCCAACATGAAAGTAAAGCTCTAGGTGATCAATTCCCATCAATATCAAGCTAGAAGAATCAACAATTTACTCAATTTCGAATTCTAGAAAAAACCCTCAAATTTGGGTATAAACCCTAACTTCTAATTCCATAAATTAGCCACTAATTAGGAAGAAATTATGAAACAAAGGATTCTAATCATCAATTCAATGCGTAAAGAAACTAACCCAACCAACAATGAAGATTTAGAAGCCTAGAAAGAAGAACTCATGGAACCCTCTTATAATCTTCAATCACTTAATGAACTACCAAGATAAAGGAATTCTAAGATGATTAAGGACAGTGGAATAGTAAAGGAATTAGAAGGACTTGCCACCAAGAATATCCTAGAATTGCTCCCAATAGCCCAGATTTTGGAATAGTAATAAATGAGGGACTTAGGGCTTTTAACACTTCATTTAATGAACTAACTGCGTAACACCTGCTTCCGCGACCATCTTACCGCTCCAGCGGTCCCATGACCGCTACATCCCATGACCGCTACAGTGGTCATGCCCAAATGGCACTGGTAGCTTTAGCGATAAGGTGACCGCTATAGCGATACAGCTGCCGCAGTGTTGGTGCCGCCAAAGCGGGCACCAGACACCAGAAAAGTCCCCAAGTTTTCACAACTCAACCCGAATTTTCAATTATCTCTCGAGGCCATCTGCTCACATACCAAATATGCATACATACATAAAAACACATTACGAATGCACTCGTGGCCTCGAAATTTTCAACAGAGGTCTCATTGACCGAGTCAACCCTCGATACCTCAATTCCAACTTCCCAACCCAAGTTCCAAAATGCACCCGAGTGCATTGGAAATAGAAAAATATATGCACACAAGTTCACATCTCTGATTCTGGTTGTTGTATCTGTTGTATTATATAGTGAATTTTAGCTTTGATTCCTTGGTTGTTGATTTATTGAAGTTTTTGCGTGCTTGTTAATGACTTACCTAGACACTTGATGGATTCGAGGGCTAGATGCTCCACCTAGACTATAATTGTAGACTACTGGTATGTAGTGCGGTTCACATTATTGCAAGACTTATGTGGATATGCTTAGTGACTTACGTGGATGTACTTACTGACTGTATTTGGACTGCTTATCTGCCTATCTTTTAGCTTCTTTCTTTTATATATCTTAGCTAATTATTGTCGGCCTATGATGCCAACCGGTACGTGTTGTTTGTACTGATACTACTCTTGCTACACCCTTTTTCGGGGTGTAGAGTCATTCGTGTGCTGGAGGGAGATTCAGTTAGCCTTCAAGGATCTCACGGAGTTCGTCTAGACTTTTTTGTTAAATTCTCATTCTAGACAGAAGTTGAATTCAGGTTGTGGTTGTAACTTTTATTCAAGTTGTATACTTAAAAGCTCTTGTACTATTCAGACGCATTCCTTAGGTAGTTTATGTATTTCCGCAATTATTACTTTTACATGACATTTGAGATTTATTACCATTTATATTATTCTTCCGCATTGATAGATTGTTTGTTGGATGAGGGAAGGGTTCGCCCACCGGGAGGAGTTTATGGGTGCCCACTCGACCCTCGTTTTGGCCCGTGACAGTACTGCTTGTTATTATCATAATCCCCATCAGTACTTGATAAGTCGGTAGCACTTTCTACATGTTATTTACTTGAGTTTTTGTTGTGTTAATGGATAAAAATATTGCACTTATCATGATTTATTATATATATTTCAAGTTTTAAATGTTGGAGAAAAGTTTGGATTAAAAAAATCAAAAGAATCCAAATTGAAGAAAATGGGAAAACTCCCAGAACTCAAAACTGGTCAGAATTGCAAATCTACAAATCTAAGGTTGTTTTTGTCATATTTTGAGTTGAAAAATCAGAGAACTATAAAATCAAGACTTGGGAGGAAATTATTGTCATCTTTGGCTATTTTTCAAGCATTGGGATGAAGAATCCATCAGCAATAGGGGGTTAAATACTGGAGCAAAGTTTAGAGAATTTCTCTTACCATTTATTTGATTCATTTTATCAAATAAAGCATTTGGTTTTAGTTGATATATTTTTATTTGGATATTGTTATAAGAGATAAAACAATATTAGGGTTTTAATTATTATTGAGGCTGCAACATCGCAACACTAAATATTTTCCAATTGTTGTTTTATTACCATTTATCCATGTTTTGTAAAATCCTAGTCTCCAAGCCATATTCCCTTTTTTTCCTTTATTTTTCTATTTTTAATCGTCCCACCACAGACCACAAGTTACACCATTGTTTGTCGCCTTATATCCATTGGCTGAAAATTACTGCCATCAATAGGCAACCTCCATTCACCTTCAATTTACACCAAGCAAATTGTATCCTTCTCCTCTATAAAAATCCATTTACACTATTAAGAACTTTTCAAACTGTTGCTGCCTCTCCTATAGCTATTCAAAACTATTGTCTTATCGACGTAATATTAGCTACAACGAACCAATTATTAATGCGGTAGCTAATATCCCTAGTGAAGCCACTACTTCATCAAACGTACCTTAATTTGTCCATGTTGTTAGGGATGATTCTGACAAAGTTGCACGCTCACATGCTGCTATTGGTACTACTGCTCAGAGCCTAATTAGCATTGATGGAACCTATATTGATACTGTGAAGAAGAGCATGAGCACTACTTCCAAGTAAATTTGTGCCAATGATCCAACCATTATTGTGGCTGATAATGGTTCTATGGCCAAAATATCGCGAAAGAAGAAGATCGAAGTTCGACTAGTGCAATGATGAGAAATGACATAGTGGAGATTCAAGATCAACAAGGGCATAACCCTTTCACTGGACTTCGTGTCTAAAAATAGTAGAAGATGTGGCTCAAGACATTTCTTGGATCTATTAAGCGTCAGTGCTCACTCATGGAAAATTGAAATCTTCGAATGTCCTTCTTGCGTCTGATTTCAAGGAATGTCTAGCAGACTACTCCCTCGTCGTGCTTTAACACATTTTAACCACTATTTTTTTTCAAATCGCAGAACTTGATTTGGCTATAATTTTATGAAAATATCAGAAGAAATTTTTTCCTCCAGCCAGTACGAGGAGGATAGTACCGATTCCTATGGCAATTCCTTAGAGTTGGTCAGAGATGTAGGTGGAGAAGTGCGAAGAAGATCCATTACCATTCTGTAATGAATGTTGGATGTTGGTTTCTTGCCTCTTTAGGTGCTTTCCCAATACTTATAGAAATGGTGCGGATACATTGTTATACATAGTTATACAGTATTTATGCATGCTTATATAAATCATATACATTATTTAAACTTTTTATATAAAATGTATATGTATGTATAATAGCTTACAAGGATGTTTATGTAATGTATAATAGTGGTTGTATATACTATTTATACATTTTCTATACAGTGAATATATAATTTATAAGAGTATATAAGGCTGTATCTGTAATATATATGTAATGTATAATAGTGTATAAACGTCATGTTATACAGATCTTAAAAACGAAAAATAGATAAATGAAGAGGCTTCTATGGTAGCTCAGGAAGATAACATTAAAATTTTAATGACCCGGTCGGTCATTGTGAGAACCGGTGCTTATTTTGCATGTCTTCTATTTCAGAACGTTACACCTCACACTTTCAAAGCATGAGCATACCACGTATTTCATCATATTAATGGAGTATCGGAAACGTCCAGTGAAGTTTTGAAAGGTACAAGCCATGGGAAGTGCGTAACAAGGAAGTAAAGGATGAATTATGATCTCGCAAGTCGTAACGGGGAAGGACAACCTTAGAACCAAAGGAAATGCCCCTTAGCAAGTATAATTAATGATAAATACCATGTATAGAAAGTTTTGGAGGATTCCGAGATCAAGCAAATCGAAGAAAATAAGTTTGACGAAAATTTGGAAAAAGTTGGCAGGATTTCGGACAGAAATTTTGGGTCAAATTTATAGGGGTATATCTCTGGGTATATCAGGAGTTTTGAGGTGTTTCAAAAGCCTAAAATGAATTTCATCGAGTCTATTTTCCAACCCTAGTAACCGTTCGTCAATTCCATATCGGAGTAGGGAGTTATGGGCATTTTAAAACGGACTGCCAGAAGCCTCAAATCTACGCGGCAATTCTAGAAACCTCTTAAAAGGTCCATTAAATTCAGCCCACCAAGCCCAACCCGAATTGGAGTGTTATATATATATCCCTTTAAGTCATCTAAATCACCTAATTTCTCACCATTTCTGTCACGACCCAAACCGATGAGTCGTGACGAGTGTCTGACCTCTAGCGACTAAACACCCTTATACTCATATCTGAATCTTCTTGAACGGCCAAGGCCCATAGTGACTCAACCGATCTCATCTTCGCCTCATAAATAGATAACATCATGAACTCTATACAACCTGTATATACATAAACATGCTGAAAGAACGACCTGCAAGCCGCCTAGGTCGCTACATATCCGTACACAAAAGATTATAAGGCGACAAGGCTATATCATCTAACTAATACACACGTACGTACGGACCTCTCTCGGAATAAAAGCTGTAGAAAGGACGGGACAAGGCCCCATCGTACCCATAAACATGTACATCTCAAAAGGCTAGCATGCCAAAATAGACTGCAACTCCGGATCAATAGAGCACACTGACCACTGCTGGATAGAAGTCCTACTAAGCTGGACCACCTGTCGGTCTACCTAAACCTGCGGGCATGAACGCAGCCCCCCGAGCAACGGGGAGTCAGTACGGATAATGTACTGAGTATGAAAGGCATAAGAACCACATGTATATACAAGAATCATGAATAAGATCTAAACTCATAAGCTGAAGTGACTATCTGTATGTACTTGTATGATCTAGCATTTGTATGTATCTTCATAAATCTGTGTAACTGATAATGCCTCTGTGGACGTATAATATGCATGCTCATGCTTATTAATGTAGTTCATACATATATTTACGTATATGTGTGTATAACGCCTATCAAGCCTCTGGCATATCATATCGGCCTCTCTGCGGCCATAATCATATACATTGCTGCGGTACGTGCAACCCGATCCTTATATTATCTCTCTTCTCATACCCCACATATATCTAATATTCATGTATATAACGTCTTCTAGTCACGGGTCAATGTATATGGGTATATAATGAATGTAATGCATGAGTAAACTCTACACATAGAACTGGACCCATGAACAAAAGGAACACTTATAAACAAGGTACATGAACATCAAAGACTGAAGTACTCCTAATGCTTCTAAGAATGGAGTAATATGGAAGCTCGCTTACTCGCTTTTTTGCTCATATCATAGGATCATGCCAAAGGAAAGAAAGGATAGCCTTAACATACCTTGAAGTATATCTAATCGTCCAACTTCTACCTCTTGAACTTGTAAATCTACAATTAAGATAACATAGGCCTCAATTAGACTATTTACCTCGCTTACTAACCATCCTTAAATACATAAAGATCTTAACGAGTTATGGACAACATTTCCCTTCTAAGCTCAACAACCCTTCGACTTCCCATTCAATCTAACATTAACCACAATACCCACAACAACAATGACAACACATATATATATATATATATATATATATATATATATATATATCAAAATATACTTAAATCCATTTCCAATCATCTCTTAAAATAATCCCAAATCACTATCTTACCCTTTATCAACTTACCACTTCCATAAGTATCCTCTCTTTACTTAAAATCACAAAAACTCTTGATAATCAACTCAAATATAAGGGTAGAATTTATTTACATACCTTGAGGGGTCTAATATTCCAAGAATCACTTCAACTCCAACTTCCCAAGCTTCACAACCTTGAAGAAACCCTAGAAACATCCTTCTTCTTCACAAGCTTGGGTTTACGGGGTTCGGTTTTTGCCAAATCTCCACTAATATGATATAAAAATGTTCGGAATGAATATACTAGGGTTTTTCTCTTACTTGGAAGAGATAAAATGAGAAATAGAGTCGTGGATCACATATTAATACATGGATCTAAAAAGTTCCAGCGGTGCGGTTCGTCGAGCGGGTCGACGACTAGTCGACTTGCTCCGTCAACCTGCGCCTGCAGATTCAAGGCTGCCGAACCCTATCGATGCAGCACAACGACGGTTCGTTGACCATGTCAACGACCCGTCGACAATGACTGGTGTCTGCAGATTTTCCTGAATCAGTTCAAGTTGCGTCGATTCGATTCGTTCAACTTCTAATCCTGTAAATTGCCAGAAATACCTGCTAGTGCCTTCGTACATGGGGTAAGACACTTCCTTCCTTCAAAACTCAAGCTCGGGTCTCTATTCCAAAGGCATACCCGACTAAGAAGCCATAGGTTCTCCTACGACGAAAATGAGAGGTGTAACATTCTCCACCCCTTAGGAACCTTCATCCTCGAATGTTCAAACAATCATGGGTTATAAAAATTTCGACAGAGTTTCCCCTATAAGTATACAACCCAACCTGCACACAGCAACCCAAAATACTGCCACACAGGGCCACATACTGTAACATACAATACTATGGCCTCACACGACCAATCATGATAACTGAAAATGAAATAATGTCTGGGGAAGGTGATGCCTCAGATTGAACCTCCTATATTGCTGGAAACAAATACGGGTACTTAATCTTCATTGCTTCTTCTACTTACCAAGTTACTTCCTCAGCATTCTTATTCCTCCACAAAACTTTAACGGAAGCTACATCCTTGGTTCGCAACCGATAGACCTGTCTGTCCAATATAGCCACTGGAAGCTCTTTATATGATAACTGCTCGGTCACCTGGATATCATCTACTGGTACAACTCTTGAAGGATCTCCGATGCATTTACGAAGCATAGACACATGAAATACCGGATGTACAGACTCCAACTCAGAAGGCAATTCTAGCTCATATGCCACCTTACCCACAGTACGAATGGTCTTATATGGCCTGATATATCAGGGCTCAACTGTTACACCTCAAAAAAAATTTCGTTGATGCACAGTGAATAGACTAACGAAGAGCACAAAGTATACGATATTTCAGTGAGTAAGAAATAGCATTTGATGACCCTAATTGAGATTTGCAAAGACATTTGAAGTAAGAGAAGAAAGTTTGCTAAGAAAGGCAAGGTATACGTTATGTATTGGGAAAGATTTACGAGTAACACGTTAATGATGACTTTGTGATGTTCTGTAGAAGATTTATAACATCCCTTAGATAGTTAATGAGGTGTTAAACAAGTGTTAAGAAGGTTCCATGAGATTTGAAGATCAAACGAACGACGGAGATCATTTCAGGAAAAATAGAGTTATATGACCGACTTATACGGTCCGTATAACATTATACGGTCCGTATAACACCCAGCAGAGATGGTGTTTGCCTGATGGTGAACCACGACCACTTATATGGGCCGTACAATGTTATACGGACCGTATAAGTGTCCATGGAAGTCCCGACGGGCTGATTTTTAGTTTTTGTATAAATAGATGCCTTGGGTTCTTTTATTTCATTTTTTATCTTCCACAAGTATTGAGAGCTCAAAACCCTTCTCCAAGCATATTCCACTCAAACCCAAGAGAAAACAAAGATCAAAAGACTTGAATCAAGTGTAAGAAACTCATTAAAGTTCATCCAAGACAAGAAATTCAAGTGGAAGCAGAACTAGGGTTTTGGTTCAAGTGAAGTATCTCCACTCAAGGTTCAGTCCTACACCATCTAAGGTAAGTTTTATGTCCTTTCCATGTTGTTTAAGGTATTGAGATGTTGGAAGACTTGGATTGTAGAAGGGCATATAAAATGGGTCTTGAATGTGAGAATAGTAATATTTTTGAGTAGTAGCTTGGATTGAGTCATGAATCTTGATATGTAGTGAGTATGATTATGTTATAAATGACATTAAGAATATGGGATAAACGTTGTATATGGGTGAACGTAATAGTGTGCTATGACCATGGATATGGATGATTTGAAGTGAATTGAGAAATATGGATAATGTAGGTGAATAAAGATAATTGTTAGGATGTTGTGAATGTTATTATTGATGTTTGGGAGTTGAGATATGACACGAGGGAAGTCGTATAAACAAAGGAGATGCTGCCCAATTTTCTGTAGCTTTAGTCTAGTATGCAAAGCTACCGATTTTCTAATGTTAGGATATACTCTAATGAAGGTAGAAACGTGAGCATTGAAGGAGAACGTTCAAGCGATAGAATAGTCGAACGAAAAGGTATGTAAGGCTAACCCTTATTTCAATAAGGCATAGTTCCTTGACCATATATCTATTCTTTCAGGAGCCTATGATGTTGTTACACCTCGGAATTTTTGCCATGTTAAAATCGCATCATGAGTTAGTCGACGCAAGTTCAAAAAGAAATTATCTTGAAGTTAAAAGGGATTGATCTTATTAATATAAATGGTTACAAGAGTCTATGAATAATATTAGTA
>NC_081347.1:18851203-18873941 GCF_029784015.1 Lycium ferocissimum
AGAGTCTCTTCTCACCCTTAAAAGAAAGAGTAGAATTGCATGAAGTGTACACACACTGCAATGACCGAAAGAGACTCAAGGAGCTAATTTATAAGGTCTAAAAGCTACTGGGGTCAAACATGAAATAAATAAAAAGTTGGTCAACCTCATCCAATCACGGTCGTGGCGAAGCTACACAACCTTTTATTAAATGCTAAATTATCTTCATGAATTTGACATATAAAGATTATTACATTTAATTATGGAGTTTATCTAATTTATTATTCCCTCCTGTCCGTATTATATGGTGTTTCTAGTTTGGGCGCACTCCTTAAGAAATCACTTACCCCTAGAAAGTAGGAAGTGTTTTCACTAAATTACCTTAATCAAATTTTACCAATTTAATTCAATTTCTTGGTTATATGAAAATTCATTTATCTAAATAAGGTATATTCAGAGAAAAAATTAAAACCTTCTTGATTATGTAAAAAAACTATTTATTTAGAACTAAATATAAAAGCTAAAAACACCGTATAATGTGGATCGGATGGAGTACTACAACTCCCAAAACCTGGTGTTACTAGTACAAGAACAACTAAAATGGAAATATAAGTCTGGGAAAAATCCCCATGTCACGATCCAGTTTAGGATCGCACGGGCACCTACCATCCCACCTCGGTAGACGAACCCTCAACAAAAAAATAAAACATTTCCAAGTGAAGAATAAAATTCATTTTTCCTCAAGAGATACAACTCCCAAAACCTGGTGTTACTAGTACAAGAACAACTCAAATGGAAATATAAGTCTGGGATAAATCCCCATGTCACGATCCAATTTAGGATCACGTGGGCACCTACCATCCCACCTCGGTAGGCGAACCCTCAACCAAAAATAAAACATTTCCAGGTAAAGAATAAAATCCATTTTTCCTCAAGAGATATAAATAGGAAAATCAACCAATATATTAAACCAAATAGCGGAAGTGATTACAACAATTAAATAAAAACAATGACTCATTTTCATTCCTATTACCTGGTCTAGACTAGTACAAGAGTGACTAATGTGGATCCTGAATACAATAATAACTCTAAGACCCAACCTCCACTCCGAAATGAAGTGGATGGAGGCCTTCGAGATAGGCACCGTGCATCTTCCGAACATTTCAACAATCAATAACCTGAAAAACTCTACACCTCAAAAGGGATGTAGCAAGAGTAGTATCAGTACCATACTAGTACTGGTAAGCATCATAAGCCGACAATGTTAAGAAGAGCATATCAGTAAAAGAGTTCACAAATAAGCATGGTAAGTAAAACTAAGTCAACACGCACATTACCTACCGCTCGTCATAACATCAAGATTCTTAATATCATTAACTCTTTCTTAGTGATCCGATTGCCCAACTTACATTATACACTCTTATATCTCATCTAATATACACTAGACAAATTCACACAAGTATCACAAGTTAAATGTCATTACTCTATTCAATCTCAGTATCGAAGTGATCGCGACATTTTGATATTCATTATTCACCTAATTTTTAGGAAACCAACAAATACAACCAGACCAACGAACAGCCAACAAAGATAATCCAAGATCATGGCCTAAGGTTATCGCAACTAAGACCAACTGTGTCAATTCTCAATATACTCAATCTGAATCCATATAACACAAGTATATCACAAGAATATCACAACAGAAGTCAAGTGCAATGCAATGCAATAATGTATGAAATGTATATGAAATGCAATGCTGTGTACACATATATTCCGAACGAAAATATCGATGTCTCGGTAGCACAACCCATAGGGGACCTGCGAAGTCCATGTACCACTCGTTTCGGATCTTTGTACAATGGTAACGAGTCTTCGAATCTTTGCCCACGAAGGATCTTTATCAAACCATATCGTATAATAACACATCACCCGAAACCATTTTCCATCGGGCATTTAAAACATTTTCTCTTAAAGACACTATAAGTCTTTCATTAATCAGTTCCAAACCATTTCCATCATGTATGAATTTATGAATGCATAAATACTAAATCAATGCAATAATTTCCAATGAATATGCTATGGAAGTCACAACACTATAAGCCATATCAAGACATATATAAACCAACTCAACATTAAGCATGATCTCATCGTTAACAATCAGATCAATATCACAAGTACCAAGCATGGGTACATCAATAATATCATGAAAAGGCTACACGAGCCATACAGACACTATGCTCATATCAAACGTCCACAAGTAAAATATCACAATATCATGAACAAGAAATATCAATAGTCTCCAACAGCTAATACGGACAATTCACATAACCATATCACCTCATTTCTTCACTGCCTAACAACAACAATGCATGAAGATTACACTTTCTACTTATAAGATTACCACTAAACCTCCGGAATAGAATCAATTCTTGATCTTTGGTACATTATGTCCATTTCAATACCACATAAGATTCACTAATAACAACATAGGACAAATTATGAGCATCGCACGGGAACTCTTCATCAAAGGGACATAGTAGACTAAGTACTGAACAACTAATCTTCCAAGTTACATAAAGTCCATCAATACTCAAGGAAAACTAACACATGAACCTAGGAAATCTACAGACCACAAGCCCGAACACATAATCGCATAATAGTACCATCCTAAGCTCCAAAATCCTATACATGCATTCTACATTTCATCTAATACATGAATATGTAAATCTAACCGGAGTCTACCGAAAAGGAAGCCGTAACCTACCTCGAGGCCGAACAAGAGCGCAAACATCCACTTGGATTCCATCTTCCATCTTCGTGGGAAACCCGTAGATCCGAGAGGTCTAGGAATGATGAACATATTTTCGTAAGAAAATCTTGAAGAATTCGGGGTCATAGGGGTAAAATCGACATTCTTAATTTACTAGATCAAGGTTCTTGATTATGCAAATCTCACCTCTTTATGGAACATAAGGTTATTCTAGGTCAACTTACCCAATTAATTCTCATAATTCATTATTAGCCTCTAACAACTATAACCCTTTTAGGAAAATTAGAAGATTTAGGAAGAACCTTCATTTAAGCTTGCTATAATCACAAATGATGTAAGAAGAAAAAAGAGGAATTAAAGGAGAAGAATAAAGGGTTTTAAGGAAATTACCTTCCCAACATTTTGGTCACAAGGAACTGAAATTATCTCCAGGTGGCAGTTGTGACTTGGAAAAATAAAAGCTAGGTCAAGTCGATAAATGGGGTTTAAATAGAGAATTAACTGGTCGTCAACCGCTGTGGCAGTCAATTGGCCATTGTGGCGGCACCGCTTCAGCGGTAACCAACCGCTGGGACGGTCCATCAGATGATAAAGCATCATCGCTTTGGCGGAGTCCTAGGCCGCTGTGGCACCCACGCTGGGACAGCATGTCTGCCGCTATGGTGGCATAGCTAGCCAAAATTCATTATTTTAAACGCGACTTGCACGATTGGTCCGATCAAGTTAGCGATTTAAGAGCGTGGCGATTCGGAGGTGTTTTTAAAGAGGGTCAAGGTCGCGAAATTCTCGAAAGTCACAGTAATGATAAAATAGGTGTTACACCCCAATACACTGTTTAGAAATAGAAAAGATAGAAATAAAGATAGATGGGAAATTCAGTGCCACAGATCGACTAATGGCTCACCCCAAATCCTCCAACAAAGCCTCCACAATGACTAGCATAGTCACAAGATCAACTAGTGCTAGAAACCGAATCTGCACGCAAAAAGGTGCAGCAAGCAAAGAGTGAGTAAGGGAAATCAACGTGTATTTAACATCATCGTCGATCGACCCTAAACTAAAACAGTGGCAAGGGTTGATCTTCTGAATACTACTTCCATACTTAATCGTTGTTAGTCCAACATAACAATAATGATAATCATAAGTTACAAGCCTAAAGGTGAGAACCTCTAGTCCACAAGTTGTTCAAGTAGCCAAATAAGCAAGTCATGTATGATTTAATCACAATCTGAGCAATTCACTCGAACAAGGAATTCATAAAATATTATGATATGCAAATACTATGCAAGGTATACCCTTCAGCAGTATTGTAACGACTCTCTTGGTCGTTATGTGTGCTTTGATCATTCTATCCTTGCTAGTACTTTCTCGAGGCTAGAAATGAGCGGACCTAAATAATATGGTTTTGTCGTATGTTGTGTTTTGTGACTTGTAAGTGACTTTGTGATGTGTTTTTAACTTGGTTTGTTCATTTGCTTGTGTTCATAGGGCCTTAGAATAATTTTGAGAGACAAAGTATAAAAATGTTGGAATTTTTGTGCTCACTAGTTCACAACGCCTTGTTGCAACGATGATTCTTAGTTGCAGCGAGATCATTGCAGCGAAGACTGGGTTCGCTACATTGAAAAGTGGGGAAATCCCAAGGTTCGTTGCAGCGAGACTTTGGTAGCTGCAATGAATCCCAATTAAGTCTAATGACAAGTTAAAGTAGTTATTTCGTGCCCACACTTCTCATAATCCCCAAAAATAGTTCCCAAGAGCATAGAGGTGAGTTTCTAATGCTAGGGCACCATTCTCCATCAAAGGTAAGCCTTAATCACTAACTTTCTTTGCTTAATGTTGATATTAGATTCTTGTTTCAATCAAAAGACCCTTAATGGGAATTGAAGGGTAAAACACAAACACCAAGAAAACCCTAGAATACTAATGGGTTATTGTTTATTGTTGTTTAATCATTTGAGAGTAGCGATTATCACTTCTTAGGATGAGAACTGGATATTCAATGATGGAAATTGCTTGTTGCGACCTAGGGTTCCAATAAAAATGAGAACATTGGCTAAAATTAGATATTTAGGGTTGAATTGATTATAGAACACATAAATAGAGTTAATACGATTGTTGAGACTAGAATTAGGATGAATATGTTCCTAAGGAAAGTGAACCATTGATTAAGGGTAGAATTGGAGGGGTTGTCTTCCCCAAATTGTTATTATTGATCTACACTTTAAATGTTTTGAGGCATTACGAAAGGGAAAGGCTATTGCGAAGTGATTCCATTGCTCAAATCTGCTTTGAGGTAGGTTACGATTTATTTGAGTTAGACTTTGATTAGTTGATTGTATGTGTCGTAGAATTTATAGGAGAAAGCATGTCTAGGTCTTCGGACATGGAGTTTGGGTGATCATTGTTAGTTATATGATTAAATTGTGTGAAGTGACTCTCCATTGTCAAGGTTAATAAACTTGAATTTTATTCTTGAGACCTTTGAAAGGGAGGTGTTCATATATACCCTTCAGAGATGAATTGAGATAGCTACATATTTTATTATCATTGAGCAGATTATTTGTGAGACTTATTATGACTTGTGTTATTCGATTATGCTTCATTGGTGTTGACTTGATACATATTCTGAAGCTATTCATGTGATGTGATTATGATGCATTTAATGATGATGATTGGGATGGGACATATACATATTTTAAGGCACATTTGATATGGGGTGATGATGTAGCCTAATTATGAGCTCATGGTCTGAGGTTCATTCCGGAATGAATGGTACGTGGACACCATGGGTCCCTTACAATTCATGACTATTTGGGAAAAACATTACCATTTAGCATATGTGTACAGAGGTGGAGAATTTATCATTTATTACATTACATTTGGCCTAACTAGTAGTGTTCTTAGTTGATTATTGATGACTGATTTTTGAGTGAGGACTGTTTGAGCATACTTGTTATGGTTTCATGTTTGTTGCGCATATCTACCTATTTCATTTATTTTATGTATATATGCCTGATTAATCTTAGTCGGCCTATGATAGCTACCAGTACGTGTTGTTTGTACTGACCTACACTTGCTGCACTTTTTCTTTTAGTGCAGCTTTTGAGCTAGAGATGTCTTCTAGACCTCGCATCTAGTTAAGGTTATTCGTTACCAAGATCAGAGGGTGAGCTCCTATCCGTGCGATGCCGCCTGAAGATCTTTCTTTATTTTAGATGCCTATTTTCATCCCAGACATTATGTTTATTTTAGACAGTTATCTCTTCTCTTTAGACATTGTTGGCTAGAGTCCTTGTACGATGACTTTCAGATTTTGGGGATGTAATAGCTAGATTTTTGCGCTTGATATTTATTTATATTATTTTTAGATTTTTATCATTTACTCGTAAGTAATATTTTATAATTGATTTAAGTAATTGAAATTGACTTGATAATGGGTTAAGGGATTGGTTCGCCCACTATTGGACTAGTGTGGGTACCACTCACATCTATTTGGACGTGACAAAGTTGGTATCAAAGCTTTAGGTTTGTTGATCTCGTCGTACAAGGACATGTCTAGTAGAGTCCTGCGGATCGGTACAGAGACGTCTGTACTTATCTTTAGGAGGCTATGGGACACTAGGAAACTTCAATTTCTTTCTTTCTTTCATGCTACTTGATTCCAATGGGTATCTGGATGATTCAAATTAGTATCTGACTTCTCATTCTAATCTCTCACAGATGGTGAGGACTCGTGCTAATGCAGCAGCGAACGCATCATTGGGGCAGGCCGTTGGGGCCATAACTCGTTGGAGGAGGAGGCTAGGCCGGTTTGGGGCGCCGCAGCACCAGCCAGGGGCGGGGCTTGTACGTCTAGACAGGATCGTGTTGGGACCTTCAGATTGTTTAGGATGAGGCAGCAGAGTTTATAGCAGCACCAGTTCAGCCAAATATTATTGCTACTCAGTGCTGTCAGATGTTATGGTATGAGTGCTGAACCTGTTGAATGGTTTAGTATAGGCAGGTGTATTACCAGCAGTAGCCGATAATCAGGGTGCGAGAGCGGGTGGTTCGACTCAGGCCCCAGTTCAGGCGCCAGGTGCACAGCATGCCACAGCTCTGGCTACACGTTTGGATGAGGCCCCAGAACCTGAGTTATTTCCTAGGCCAATGGGAGGATCAGCGATGACAAGATATTTGCATGATTTGTTTTAGAGGTTCACTAAGACGAAGCCTCCAGAGTTCTATAGTACTGAGGCGGAAGATGCCTGTGAGTTCATTATTGATTGCCACGAGAGGCTCCATAAGATGGGGGCAGTTGAGAAGTATGGGGTAGAGTTTGTGACTTTTTAGCTCATGGGAGATGCCAAGTTATGGTGGAGGGCATTTGTAGAGTGTAGGTCAGCGGATTTGCCTCCTTTAACTTGGACTCAGTTCTATCGGATTTTTCTTTAGAAGTATGCTCCTCGTACTTTTAAAGGATAGGAGGCGTGATGAGTCAGTAATATAGAGCAAGATAACTCTTCTGTCTGTTTATGAGTCCCGATTTTACTCTTTGGCTCGTTATGCTCTCTAGCTTTTGCTTACTCAGGAGGAAAGGGTTAGAAGTTTTGTGAAGGGGTTGAATACTACCCTTCAGTTGTCGGCTCTTCAGCTTGTGACCAGAGGTTGTTCTTTTCAGGATGTTGTGGATCAATTAAAGACTGTTGAGGGTGTCCGTCAGGATGGCTACTGTCACGACCCAACTAGGACCGCGACGGGTACTCGATACTTGTACCGAGCACCTCTTATCTCGTATCGTATTCTTATCACTAAGTGGGCCGTATGAACATCACCGTACTTTTTTTTCTTCTTTTACCGCTTAACATTAATAGCATAATATAAACACAGGCTAGCAAACTTTGCTATCACATTATACAGCGACGAGGACCATCAAAGTACAAAACATCTAACTGTACATATCTGTCTACGAGCCTCTAAACATAGTACACATATACATAGGAAGGGCCGAGTACTGCCGTGCCCGAATATATACACAAAATAGTACCAAAGAACTGAGGCTCCGGAACAACTGGAGCGCTGCCACAATCTGCGATGGAGCTCCTGGGGTCAAGTCCGTCCACCTCGCCGACTGCGAGGCATGGAACGCAGCGTCCACAAGAAGGGACGTCAGTACGAACAGTGTACCGAGTATGTAAGGCATGGAAATTAATACAAACAGGAGCATAGAGTAGGATTGACAATATCATGGGGTCATATATATATATAATGGGACAAGAAAATAACCTGTACATAGGAATACCCCTTTCAAGCCGGATACCATGCATGCTTGTCTTTCCTTTTTAGAAAAAAAAACATTTCTCTCCATAGACATAGAACATAGAACTCATATCATGTTGTGTCTTGTCATAACATATCATATCGTATCATATCATATCATTTCGTATCATATCATATCACCTCATATCATATCATGTTGTGTCTTGTCATAACATATCATATCGTATCATATCATATCATTTCGTATCATATCATATCACCTCATATCATATCATGTCAATAGCATCATATCATATCATATCGTGTCATATCATATCATATCATATCATATCATATCATATCATATCATATCATATCATATCATATCATATCATATCATATCATATCATATCATATCATATCATATCATATCATATCATATCATATCATATCATATCATATCATATCATATCATATCATATCATATCATATCCTAGCGTATCGTGTCATGTCATAGCATATCGTGTCATGTCATAGCATATCGTGTCATGTCATAGCATATCGTGTCATGTCATAGCACCGAACAACGTCGGCTCGCCCACATAGCGCCGAAATACGTCGGCTCGCCCATATATCCCGCGTCCGGGCATCCCGCGTCCGGGATGATAAGCCAGCTGACCAGGTGGCGATGAAACATGTTTCCCTTCCCATTCCCCACATATACATGTGTCCCTTCCCCCCAGCCCATGTACATATACATATCTCATATACATATATCTCACCTTGAAGGAACGATAATTATAAGGCGGGACTATCAACGGAAAATAATATTGGAAAAACATGAAACGAAACCATGGACATCATAAACATTAGTTCATATGCTTGAAATGCTTAGAAAATAGTATCATAACCAAGGAATAAAATCAAAGACCAAGGACTAGTTTAACACTTTCATACTCGCATTGGATTACGGACTTAAGGCCCTTAGTCATGGAATCTTTCTTGTTACACTTATCATAGACATATTCTCTTCCTTACATCATCGTTATCATTATCATCATAGAAACATTCTCATTAGCATAGTTACAACACTTATCGTTTGATAAACGGAGCAATAAAGAAAATCCGGAACAAAGTGGGCCCACCTCGAGTCAAAGGAGGTGGCGTACACAACTTACATAGGTTACATTCCAAGACGTCACTTATGAGAGTTTTAAGGTAGTCGGATCATATTTGTGCAAGTTCTAGATGTTTAGATAACTTTCCAACATTTTATGCAAAATATTAATTCAATTCTACTGAATGAAAAAGGGTTAATTTCAATCTCGGACTTCTAGGAATAGGATCATCCCCGAGGTTCGTATTCAAGACTATTATGTCTAAGACATGCCAAAGAAGGGAGAGTGAGGCCTTACATACCTTTTGCCTCTTACGCGACTCCAATTTCAAGTTGCAAGTCCGCTCAAAATCTACAATTTGGTCATGTTTACCAAACATTGATTAGAGCATTTAGAAGTTGAATCTTAAGATAATACTTGTCTAAAATTTCGACTTCCACTATAAATACACCATCCCACCAAGTTCAACTTGGCCAATTTCAACCATCAACAATCCCGGAATTCAACCCAAAACTATCAACAACAATGCCAACATTCATACTAACGATCTCAATAACCAAACCGAAGTACATTCTAACAATTTAATCAACATATTACTTTCTTCAAGACCTTCCAACTCCCATAAGAACAATAACAACTTAATAATTTACACATTAACGACATCATACTAACAACATTATATTGCATTCATGCAAGAACATCACATTCCATTTACATAAACTTCCACCACCAACCTCCAACTACTACAATTTCATTAAAATCATTAAGCTTTATTATCAACATAAAATACACAACAACCATAATCAAAACACTAAATAAAATTGGCTTATTTTCCTCCACACCACACCACAACTACACGGCCACACCACCATGCACATACACACTAACATCATGCATACAAAGCTACAACCTCTTCAAAATCATTCAACTTCCATCATCAACATAGCATTCACAACAATAACAACCATACACTAAATAACATAATTAAAACATGACTCCTACACACACACATAGGCATGCACGGCCACACCTCCATATTCTTATTCTTCATGAATTTCATTCATTTTCATACACTACAACATCCACAACCATCCCTAACATATAAGGAAGGATGAATTCTTACCTTGTTCCTTTATTCCTCCACTTAGCTAGAATTCACAACTTGTATGGTTATGTGTTTTTCTTGCTTCAACAACCACTCCACTTCGCTTAGGACCCTTCAATGTGGTGTTTGGATGGAAGAGAATAATTTTCTTGATGAAAAATCCCCAAGGTTCTTTTGCTCTTGCTATGGCCGAATGGCCTAGAGGTTTTTCTCCCTCTTTCTCTTGTTGTTCTTTTCTTGAATTTTCTAGAGAATTTTGTGAAATAAGATGACTTAGTCATCTTTTAAATTGTATGAATTAAATCCCACATGGGCTAGGCCCATGTCCATTTGATGACAAATTGTAATTCATAAAATCATTTTCCAAATTCCAAATTTACCCTTCGCCTTCCCTTATATTTCTATGAGGCGTAGTGCGAATTTCCCTTTATGCCCTTGGCCTTTCTTGATAATTCCGCTTCTAAATTCTTCATAAGCCTTTCATATGCTTAACAAAATAAAGATATGGACTTGCTTGTTGTCCTCCCGCAATTGTCTTGAATTATCCAATTGCACAAAAATGCGGGATATAACAGCTACAACCAATATGCAGAGAAGAAGGCCCGAAAGGGTGGTAATTTTAGTGGTACTTTTTCTAAGGGATAGGGATCCCAGAGTTACCTGGGTCGTTAGGTCCAGCTGACTATGAAAACTTTAGTTGGAGGCTCACCTGGAGTCGTTCAATACTCTATCAGCCCGGCAGGGGGCTCTCAGTCTCAAGTTCCAGATCAGGGAGGTTTTTCAGCTTTTTCGGTGTCAGTTCAGAGGCCTACTCTTGATCGTTCCTACTTTGAGTGTGGCGAGCAGGGGCACATCGAGAGGTTTTGTCCTAGATTCGAACAAGGTAGCCAGAGTGGTCAGTTTCAGGCTCTTAGGCCCCCAGTTTCTCCGGCTAGAAGAGGGGGATCTTCTGGAGGGAACCGTGCTCAGACTGGGCGGGATGGTCAGATGACAGGTAGAGGTGGTGCTCAGCCTAACAGGGGAAATTATCAATCCGGTAGAGGTGGATATCAATCTGGTAGGGGTGTTTCTCAGACAGTTCAGGGGGACCGTAGAGGTTCTCGGCTAGTGGTGGCCATTGCTATGCCATGCCAACCAGGCCAGAGGCCGAGAGCTCAGATGCAGTTATCACAGTTACTATCTCAGTCTGTCACCGGCAGGCTTTCTGCGCTATTTGATCCGGGCACCACGTTTTCACATGTGTCTACTTACTTTTTTAGTGGTTTTTATACGGTTTGTGACTTGCTTAATACTCCTATTCATGTGTCTACTCTGGTTGGAGATTTTGTGGTTGTAGATAAAGTGTTTCAATTTTGTACTGTTACAATTGTGGGTTATGATACCTAGGTAGACTTAGTGATTTTAGACATGGTAGATTTTGATGTTATTCTGGTATGAGTTGGTTAGATCCCTACCATGCGATTCTAGATCGTCATGCTAAAACCGTCACCTTAGCTATGCCTGAGATACCTAGACTTAAGTGGAAAAGAAACTTTAATCCCTCTCCAAAGAAAATTATCTCTTATGTTCGTGCTAAGAAACTAGTTCAAATGGGGTGTTTGGCTTATTTGGCACATATTTATGATACTAATGCTGAGATTCCACCACTTGGGTCAGTTCCTGTAGTTTGTGAGTTTGCAGAGGTGTTTCCTGCTAACTTACCTAGTATGCCACCAGACCGTGAAATTGACTTATGCATTGACATAGAGCCGGGGACTCGCCTTATTTTTATCCCTCCATATCGTATGACTCCAGCAAAGTTGAGAGAATTGAAAGAACAGCTTCAAGACCTTCTCAGTAAAGGTTTAATTCATCCGAGTGCCTCTCCGTGGGGCGCTCCTCTGCTTTTTATGAAAAACAAGGATAGGATGATGCGATTGTGTATTGATTACCACCAGTTAAATAAAGTCACAATCTGTAATGACCCGCTTGGTCGTTATAGTCTTTTTGGCATTTTTGCCATTCCCGAGCATTGATTAGCTCACTTTTGACCTGAGGGACCGTTGACACGCTTCTCGATGTGTCTAGACAGGATTCGGGCAACTTCGGTGAAAATATAGGCTTTAAGTGAAAATGGTTGACCCAAAGTTGACTTTTGGGCAAATGAACCTTTTTTGCAATTTCGCCAATACCCAAGGGTCCGAATGGTCATTTAGAAATTTTATTTGTGTTTGGTTCGGTTCCCAATGCACTCGGGTGCATTTAGGGACTTAGGAGGGAAATTTGGAATTAACGCACCAGGGGTTGACTCTGTCAACAAGACTTCCGCTGGGAATTTTAAGACCACAGGCGTGTTCGTAGCGCAATTTTATGTGGGACTATGTGTCTGGTATGTGAGCAGATGTGTTACACCTCTCATTTTCATTGCAGGAAAAACTTACGGCTTTCTAGTTGAGTATGCCTTGAAATGGAGATTTGTACCCGAGTATTGAGATGCTAAGTATTTTACCCCGCGTATGGAGGTACTAGCAGGTATTCCAGGTATCTTACGGGCCTATAAGTTGAACGGATCAAATCGGCGAAATCTGAACTAAATCGGGAAAGTCTGCAGGCATTAGTCACGGTCGATGGGACGTTGACATGTCGATGGACCGTTAATGTGTACCGTCCCTGCGCTTCTGCAATCAGACATTTGCAGGTGCGAGTCGACGGAGCTAGTCGACGGGTCGTCGACCCGCTCGTCGAACCGACTCTCTGGAATTTTCTGGTTTCAGCTATAAATAGACGAAGCATGCTCTTATTTTTTCAGATTTCACTTTCTCTTCAACTCTTGGAAGCTCTAGAATATTCTCTCATCATATTATCATGTATCCAAGGGAAATCAAGGACTAAACACTAAGGATTAGTAAAAATCAAGTGTATGGATGCTCACTAGGGTCTGTAGAGATCAAGAAACCCTTTTGTGTTGAATTAGGATTTTCTCCAAGTGGAGTATTCTCATCCAAAGTCCATTCCTACACCATCAAAGGTGAGTTTTATGTTCGATTCATGTTAGTAAGAGTATTGAGAGGTTAAAAGACTTAGATTATGGAAGGGTGGAGGATATGGAGTGCAAATATGAAAATAGTAATATTCTTGAATTATGACTTGACTTGAATTATAGTTCTTGACATGTTGTGAGTATGATCTTGTTGTAAATGATGTTAAAGAAGCATTATAAGAGGATGAATGTGGTGTTGTATTGTAGCTATGGTTGTGGATGACTTTGAAATAGAATTGTAAGAATTAAATGACGTATAGTTCGGTGAAGATTATTGATTTTGATATTGTGGATCTTGCTATTTCTATTTGGGAATTGTTACAGTTAGAGAAGGTTGTTGAAACAAAGGGGATATTGCCCAATTTTCGTTAGTTGTTAGTCACTCTAGCTTAAGCTTAAGTATGTCTTCAATTATCTAATCTCAGTACGAATTCTCTTGAAGGTAGAATCGCAAGCTTGAGAGGCACGCAATTAGACGATAGAGTTGAAGAGATACAAAGGTATGTAAGGCTAGCCCTTCCTTCAAAGGCATGATTCCTATATATATTGTAATTTCTTTCCGGTAATTCCCATGACCTTCTTACATTCCAAAAGATGAAAGCTAAAGAGTATTAAAAGTCTCCTACGAGATAGAGATGAGATATGTTCCATGATAATGATATGATGCTATTATGATGTTAATGATCTTTACATGATTCCTTATAATGCTAGTTCCTTCAAGGTGTGACATGATGATCATGATGTTACATAATGTAATCGGAGGTTACCGACCTTATGTCACTCCGATAGAGTTACAGTGTTTACTTGAGCTATTATGCATGCTTCATGATAAGTATATATATGTATGATTACACCGCGCCTAAATGGCCGGGCATGACACCGCTAAGGCGGGCGACTTATGACTACATCGTGCCTAGATCGCCGGGCATGACACCACTAAGGTAGGTGGCTTATGATAACACCATGCCTATTTGGCCGGACATGACGCCACTAGTGGGCGGCATGACATTATTACCCCGGACGCGGGCTAATGATGTTATTGATTCAGACAGCTTGTGTATATATATGTGATATGTTTTAAAGGTAAAAGTGAGCATGCATGATTCCGCCTCAAGAGGCAAGCAGTGACAGTTATCTCCTCCTTATGCTTTCCATATTTCCTTATTATGTTATCATATATGCCTTACATACTCAGTATATTGTTCGTACTGGTGTCCTTCTCTTTATGGACGCTTTGTTCAGGCCCACGGGTAGCCAGGGAGACGGTGCAGATGCTTAGAAGCTTACCCAGCAGTCGTGCAGGAGCACCCCACTACTTCGGAGGTGTAGCCTATGAGTTTATTCTTTGGTGTACATATATTGGGGCATGGCGGGGTCCTGTCCCGTCCTTATGATTTCAGTTTCCAGGTAGAGGCTCGTAGATGCTTACGTGTGGGTTGTAGGTGCTATGTGACCCTTTTTCATTGCATATTCTGTAAATCATTTCTATAGCCTCGTGGGCCTATGTTATATACATGTTTTGGGAGATATTTGGAGGCTGTTTCATGATTGGTCTTGTGTTGAGAATGATGTATGTCCAGGATAAGCATGATAGATAGCATGATGAGCGGTGCTCGGTAGTCAGCTCCAGGTACCCTTCGTGGCCCACTAGTTAGGTCGTGACAAAAGTGGTATCAGAGCAGTTTCGTCCGAGGGCGTGTCTACGAGCCGTGTCCAGTAGAGTCTTATTTATGGGTGTGAAGCGCGCTATACTTATAAACGAGGGGCTGCGGGGCATTTAAGAAAAATGACAATCTTTCTTCTTGCTAGATCGTGCAATAGCGCCATGTTATAAGATTTCCTTTTCTCTAGTTGTGTGTTATGATTTCAGCAATGTCGGTAAAGAGAAAAGCAACAGCCGCCCAGAAGGGAAAGACTGCGGCAGGAAGGTGGGTTGAGCAGGAGCTGCCGGTACAAGTAGAGGAGGGTGAGTCCCATAATGAGGCTCCATCTCACACCCCTCACACTCCGCCTCTTTCGGAGGAACACGAAGGGGCTCCAGCTCCAGCTCTAGTGCCTCAACCACCGGGTGCTTCGGGTCAACAGATGACCGAGACCATTCATTTGTTGACACAGTTAGTTGCCACTCAGGCTCAGCGGCAGGTTGCAGGTCCGGGTGACCCAGCTACTAGTGCCAGAGCCCGTTATTTTGTGAGCTTGAACCCGCCGAAATTTTTCGGGTCAAAGCCGGATGAAGACCCGCAAGGTTTTATAGACGAGATGTTGAGGACTCTGTGGATTATGCATGCTTCTGATATTTAGTCAGTGGAGTTAGCGTCTTATAGAGTGCGGAATGTCGCCGTTCTATGGTATAATAATTGGATAGCTTCAAGGAAGGAAAATGCACCACCCCCGGTTTGGCAGGAATTTGTGGATGCATTTCTTCGCCATTAATTGCCATCTGAGGTTCGGAGGGCCTGAGCTGACAGGTTTCTGAATTTAAAGCAAGGAAGTATGAGTGCTCGGGAGTATAGCCTCCATTTTAACTCATTGGCCCGGTAAGCTTCAACCATGATGGCCAATATGGGAGATAGAGTACATAGATTTGTGAGTGGCTTAGGACCACATTTGTTCAAAGATTGCTTGACAGCTTCATTGCAAGAGGGGATGGACATCTTTCGTATTCAGGACCACGCCCAGAATTTGGAAGAGCAGTAACAGTCACAAAGGGGTAAGCGCGATATTGATAGAGGGCAGAGTAAGGGCCAGATCTGCTAGTAGTGAGTACGGAGGGGGTCAGCACCAGTATTCTAGGTATTCGGATCGATGCGCCTAGTGAACCTCCTTGATTTGATCGCCCTATTTATTTCTGTCCGGGTCAGAGTTCGAGGGTCTCAGGTTCCCAGTTTAGGGGTGATCCTAGCCAGAAGAGACCACCGATTCCACGATGCAGTCAGTGCAGAAAGTTACATTCGGGTCAGTGTCGTCGAGGGTCAGATGCTTGTTATGCCTGTGGTCAGGTTGGGCATTTGATACGTGATTATCCATCGATGGGTGGCAGAGTTGGGGCCCAGCCTACAGGATCAGTAGCAGGTTCTTCTTCGTCCGTGCGCCCTGTAGGGCAGACTCCTCAGATTTCAGCAGGTCGTGGTAGGGGCAGAGGGGTAGCATCTAGTTTGAGTGGCCCTCAGCAGCCCCGTATTTATGCTTTAGCCGGACACCAGGATCTTGAGTCCTCTCTCACGATGTGGTTACAGGTACATTGACCATATTCTCTTATGATGTCTATGCATTGGTTGATCTGGGTTCTACGTTGTCTTATATCACTCCTTATATTGCTAGCCGTATCGGGGTGAAACTCAAGCCAATTAAACCTTTTGAGGTATCCACTATGGTTGGTAATCTAATAATAGCCAGACAAGTATATAGAAATTATGTGATTGTGGTATGTAATCGTCAGACTATAGCTGATTTGGTTGAGCTGGAAATGCTAGATTTTGATGTTATTATGGGTATGGATTGGTTAGCCTCATGTTATGCCAATGTGGATTGTAGAGCCAAAATAGTTTGGTTCCAATTTCCGGGCAAACCAATGCTTGAATGGAAGGGTAACACAGCATCTCCAAGAGGTAGGTTTATTTTCTATCTCAAAGTAAGGAACATGATAGCTAAAGGCTATATTTATCATCTAGTCCGAGTTCATGACATCGAAGCAAAGCCGCCGGCTTTTCAATCCGTCCCGGTAGTAAATGAGTTTCCGAATGTATTTCCAGATGAACTTCTAGGCCTTCCACCGGAACGAGAAATTGACTTTACTATCGATGCGTTGCCGGATACCGAACCTATATCTATACCTCCTTACAAAATGGCTCCTGCAGAATTGAAGGAGCTGAAGGCACAATTGAAAGATTTGCTCGAGAAGGGATTTATTAGGCCTAGTTCATCGCCATGGGGAGCACTTGTCTTATTCGCAAGGAAGAAAGATGGTTCCCTACGAATGTGTATTGACTATAGGCAGTTGAACAAGATGACAATCAAGAATAAATATCCACTTCTGAGAATCGACGATTTGTTTGATCAATTGCAAGGTGCCAAGTGGTTTTCAATGATTGATCTAAGATCGGGATATCATCAAGTAAGAATTAGAGAAGAAGATGTTCCGAAAACGGCTTTCAGAACCAGGCATGGCCATTATGAATTTCGGGTGATGTCGTTTAGGTTAACTAATGCCCCAGCAATGTTCATGAATTTGATGAATAATGTATTCAGGTCCTTTTGGGATCTATTTGTGATTGTGTTTATCGATGATATTTTGGTGTATTCTCGGTCAGAAACGGAGCATCCAGACCACTTGCGTATTGTCCTTGGAATTTTGCGGGCTCGTGAATTGTATGCTAAGTTTTCAAAATGTGAATTTTGGCTAAATTCTGTGACTTTTCTGGGCCATATTATTTCAGCTGATGGTATTTGTGTAGATACTCAAAAGATTGAGGCTGTGAAGATTTGGCCGAGGCCTACAACGCCTACAAAGGCTCGAAGCTTTTTAGGGTTGGCAGGTTACTATAGGAGATTTGTGGAAGGGTTTTCTTCTATTTCTGCACCATTGACGAAGCTAACTCAGAGATCAACAAAATTTCAGTGGACCGATGCTTGCGAGCGCAGTTTCCAGGAATGGAAAGATAGGTTGACTTTGACCCTAGTCCTGACACTTCCAGAAGGGTCAAAAGGCTATGTTGTTCATTATGATGCCTCCGGTGTTGGATTGGGCTGTGTATTGATGCAGGATAGTAAGGTCATCACCTATGCTTCCAGGCAGTTGAGGAAACATGAGAAGAACTACCCGACTCATGATCTGAACTACCCGACTCATGATCTGGAATTAGCAGCGATTATTCATGCCTTAAAAATATGGAGACATTATTTGTATGGCATTCATGTTGATATTTATACAGATCATAAGAGCCTCCAGTACATTTTCAAGCAAAAGGAGTTGAATTTACGGCAGAGGCAGTGGTTAGAGCTATTGAAAGACTATAATGTGAGTATACTATATCACTCGGAAAAAGAAAATGTGGTGGCTGATGCTCTTACCCGCAAATCCATGGGCAGTTTATGTGACATTCAACCGGGGAAGAAAGAATTAGTTCGTGAGCTCCACCAGCTAGCTAGCCTTGGATTTCGTTTAATTGATTCAGGCATTGCGGGAGTTGCTATTCATAACCCATCCGTTTCATTCCAGGAGACAGAAGTGAAAAGGCGCCAATATGAAGATCCCCAGTTGAGTCATTAGAGAGATACATTTTCTGAGGAAGAAAAGTCGCCATTTGAAGTTTCTGCGGATGGAGTCCTCAAGTATCGAGGCAGGCTATGTGTTCCAAATATTGCAGGACTATGTCATCAGGTTCTAGAAGAAGCTCATTACTCTCGGTATTCCATCCACCCGGGAGCGACAAAGATGTACCATGATCTTAAGTCAATATATTAGTGGGATGGAATGAAAAAGGACATAGCGGAATTTGTAGCCCAGTGTCTAAATTGCCAACAAGTGAAAATTAAGCATCAAAAGCCAGGAGGATTGTTACAAGCCATGGAAATTCCAACTTGGAAATGGAAAGTGATCAACATGGATTTTATTGTAGGTTTGCCTCGTTCTCGGCGTAAGTATGACTCCATATGGATGATCGTGGACAGACTGATGAAATCAGCCCATTTTCTTCCGATCAGAACTACATATTCAGCAGAAGATTATGCAAGATTGTATCTTAAGAAGATAGTGCGACTTCATGGTATCCCAAAGATCTATTATCACGGATAAAGGAGCACAATTTACTGCTAAATTCTAGAAGTCCTTCCAAGAAGGTTTGGGAACTCAAGTGAGGCTCAGCACGACATTCCATCCTCAGACTGATGGATAAGCTGAGTGCACTATTCAGACCTTGGAAGCTATGTTGCGGGCATGTGTATTGGATTTCGGAAGTAATTGGGAGGATCAGTTGCCACTTATTGAATTTGCCTATAACAATAGTTATCATTCCAGCATCCAGATGGCTCTATATGAAGTTATGTATGGAAGGAAGTGTAGATCACCAATTGGAGTGTTTGATGTAGGCGAGGTACAACTAATAGGTCCGGAGTTGATCCAACAAGCGGTGGAAAAGATCAAGGTTATTCGAGATCGATTGTTGACAGCCCAAAGTCGCCAGAAATCTTATGCGGACAACCGTCGGCGAGACTTAGAAGTTCAAGTTGATGATAGGGTATTCTTGAAGGTATCACCGATTAAAGGCGTGATGAGATTTGGCAAGAAGGGAAAATTGAGTCCTCGATATGTCAGACCTTATAAGATTATATGCAAGGTGGGCCATGTGGCTTATGAACTAGCTTTAACTCCAGAGCTTGAATCTGTCCATCCGCTTTTTCATATGTTAATGCTTCGCAAATGTGTTGGAGATCCAACTAGGATCCTGCCAGTGAAGGATATTCAAATTACAGAGAAGTTGGCTTATGAAGAGATGCCCATTGCCATACTAGATAGGCAAGTACGGAAGCTTAGAAATAAAGAAGTAGCTTCGGTTAAGGTCTTGTGGAGAAACAACAACCGGGAGGAAATGACTTGGGAAGCGGAAGAAAACATGAAGTCCAAATACCTGCAATTATTCCCACCCCCAGAAGAGGTTCAAGATGAGACGCCATTGGCATAAGGTATGAAATGCTTTCTTTTAAATAATTTTGGTCGTGTGTAGCCACATTTTCTTGCCATTGTGTTGTAGCCCTGTGAGGCGATGTTATTGTGGGTTGTTGTGACAAAATGGTAGTGCCATATTACAGGGGAAACTCGGGCGAAATTTCTGTAGAATTCCCGAAAACTTAACATTCGGGGACAAATGTTCTTGGGGGGAGAGGGGGAGAATGTTACACCTCTTGTTTTCATTGTAGGAAAAACTTACGGCTTCCTAGTTGAGTATGCCTTGAAATGGAGATTTGTACTTGAGTATTGAGATGCTAAGTATTTTACCCCGTGTATGGAGGTACTAGCAGGTATTCCAAGTATATTACGGGCCTGTAAGTTGAACGGATCAAATCGGCGAAATCTAAACCGAATCGGTAAAATTTGCAGGCACCAGTCACGGCTGACGGGCCGTCGACATGTCGACGGACCATCGTTGTGTACCATCCCTGCGCTTCTGCAATCAAACATTTGCAGGTGTGAGTCGACGGAGCCAGTTGACACGTCGACAGGTCGTCGACCCGCTCATCAAACTGACTCTCTAGAATTTTCTAGTTTCAGCTATAAATAAACGAAGCATGCTCTCTTTTTTTCAGATTTCACTTTCTCTTTAACTCTTGGAAGCTCTAGAATATTCTCTCATCATATTATCATGTATCCAAGGGAAATCAAGGACTAAACACTAAGGATTAGTAAAAATCAAGTGTATGGATACTCACTAGGGTTTGTAGAGATCAAGAAACCCTTTTATGTTGAAGTAGGGTTTTCTCCAAGTGAAGGATTCTCATCCAAAGGCCATTCCTACATCATCAAAGGTGATTTTTATGTTCAATTCATGTTATTAAGAGTATTGAGAGGTTAAAATACTTAGATTATGGAAGGGAGAAGGATATGGAGTGCAAATATGAAAATAATAATATTCTTGAATTATGACTTGACTTGAATTATAGTGCTTGACATGTTGTGAGTATGATCTTGTCGTAAATGATATAAATGATGTTAAAGAAGCATTATAATAGGATGAATGTGGTGTTGTATTGTAGCTATGGCTGTGGATGACTTTGAAATAGAATTGTGAGAATTGAATGATGTATAGCTCGGCGAAGATTATTGATTTCGATATTTTGGATGTTGCTATTGCTATTTGGGAATTGTTACAGTTGGAGAAGGTTGTTGAAACAAGAGGATATTGCCCAATTTTCGTTAGCTCTTAGTTGCTCTAGCTTAAGCTTAAGTATGTCTTCACTTATCTAATCTAAGTACGAATTCTCTTGAAGGTAGAATCGCAAGCTTGAGAGGCACGCAATTAGACGATTGAGTTGAAGAGATACAAAGGTATGTAAGGCTAGCCCTTCCTTCAAAGGCATGATTCCTGTATATATTGTAATTTCTTTCCGAAAATTCTCATGACCTTTTTACATTCCAAAAGATGAAAGCTAAAGAGTATTAAAAGTCTCTTACGAGATAGAGATGAGATATGTTCCATGATAATGATATGATGCTATTATGATGTTAATGATCTTTACATGATTCTCTATAATGCTAGTTCCTTCAAGGTGAGACATGACGATCATGATGTTCCATAATGTAATCGGAGGCTACCGACCTTACGTCACTACGATAGAGTTATAGTGTTTACTTGAGCTCTTATGCATGCTTCATGATAAGTATATATATATATATATGATTACACCGCGCCTAAATGGCCGGGCATGACACCGCTAAGGCGAGCGACTTATGATTACACCGTGCCAAGATGGCCGGGTATGACACCGCTAAGGCAGGAGGCTTATGATAACACCGTGCCTACTTGGACGGACATGACACCACAAGTAGGCGGCATGACATGATTACCCCGGACGCGGGACGCTCGGACGTGGGCTAATGATGTTATTGATTCAGACAGCTTATGTATATATATGTGATATGTTTTAAAGGTAAAAGTGAGCATGCATGATTCCGCCTCAAGAGGCAAGCAGTTACAGTTATCTTTTCTTCTTATGCTTTCTATATTTCTTTATTATGTTATCATATATGCCTTACATACTCAGTACATTGTTCGTACTGACGTCGTTCTCTTTATGGACGCCGTGTTCATGCCCACGGGTATTGGGGAGATGGTGTAGACGCTTAGGAGCTTACCCAGCCGTCGTGCAGGAGCACCCTACTACTTCGGAGGTGCAGCCTATGAGTTTATTCTTTTGTGTACATATATTGGGGCATGGCGAGGTCCTGCCCCGTCCTTATGATTTCAGTTTTAAGGTAGAGACTAGTAGATACTTACGTGTGGGCTATAGGTGCTATGTGACCCTTTTTCATTGCATATTCTGTATATCATTTCTGTAGCCTCGTGGCCCTATGTTATATACATGTTTTGGGAGATATTTGGAGGTTGTTTGATAATTGGTCTTGTGTTGAGAATGATGCATGTCCAGGCTAAGCATGATAGATAGCATAATGACTGGTGCTCGGTAGTCAGTTTTGGGTACCCGTCATAGCCTACTAGTTGGATCATGACAAGATGGCCTCAGGAATTAGTCAAAAAATCGGATCGAAAGGAAGATTTTGTGCTAAGTTGCTGGTGTCTGGTGCCCATTTTGGTGGCACCAGCACCGCTGGGGCGGAAGCCCTGTCGCTGAAGAGGTAAGAGCGATTTTGGCTTGACCGCTAAAGCGGTCCAGGTACCGCTATAGCGGTGACAGACAGTTATATTTCATTAAATGTGTCTTAAACAAGTCTTAGACCCTCATTATCTCTTATCTCGATATTGGAGACTGTGAAAGGTGTTCTTGGAGATAAT
>NC_081347.1:18874041-18948605 GCF_029784015.1 Lycium ferocissimum
AGCCCCTTTTGTTTTTTTTATTTTTTTGGCCCAGCCAGTATTGTATATCGATTTCGTTTATCGTCTGGATTTGAACTAATTGACATACCATGTTGGTATTTATACCCGAATATATTGTTGGCGTACCCACTGTTGGTACTTAATTTATTGGTATATGTTGGCATACCCACCATTGGTATTGTGATGTGATATGTTGGTTACGTAACCACTGAGGTACTTGTGATATTGAACTTGATTGTTGATGATTGACATATGCATTGCACGCATTTCCTCATATTTATCATGCATGGCCGATACCGGGTGATGATCCGGTATCGTTGATTGAGCGAAACTGATATTTTGATGAACTATTTTACTTGAATGATTGTGAAAAGACCGATGTCAGAAGATTCATTCCGGACTCGTTGTTTGTATGAAGCTGATATTTTGATGAACTCTTTTACTAGAGTGATTGTGAGAAGGCCGATGTTCGAGGTTCGATTCCGGAATCGTTGATTGTGTGAAACTAATATTTGAGAGACTTTTTTACTTGAGTGACTGTGAGATGGCCGATGTCTGATGATCTATTCCGCTATCATTGTTGCATGGCCGATTCTGATGTTATTCCTAAATCGTTGTTAGTGCATGGACTCCGTGGTCCCCGAACAGTGGTGGTGCCGCAGACTCCCCCGCGAGGTAGTTCACCGGATCCGTCCGTCCGGCTGGGCAAAGATCCAGGATGGGTGCCACTTAAACTTCGCGAGTCACGCTGAGTTGTGCTACCGAGACGTCGATATTTTCGTCCGTAGTACATGTGTTACACCTTATTTGCATGGCAAGGCATCGCATCCATACCATTATTGCACTGCATTGCATTTTGACTTGTTTGAGATGTTGCGATGATTGGATTGTGATGATTACTTGCAGGATGGGTCGTATTGTGATGTCTCTATCGTGGTGATTGGTTGGATCGGATATACTCGTACTTATCTGTTTGGGTTTAGATGCTTACATACGTCGATGTTGGACACTTGGTGCGATTATATTATCTCATGCTTCGTTGGTTTATTTGCTTATCCGCATTATTTTTCTGAATTGTGTTAACTATGCTTAGTCGGCTTATGATGTCTAGCGATCGTTGTTTTTATCTTGACTTGCACTTTCGCATTCTTTATGAATGCGAGTCCCCAGTGCGGCTATTTCTCAGACTGTGGGTCGATTAACACTTCGCCTTTCCTCCCGAGTTTCCGGGAGTAGCATAGCGTCCCGCCCACGACTCAAGACTCTCCTATTACTTATGTCTTACCTTCCATTCGAGACATGATTTTAGACTTCTTATGTATTATTATCAGTACTTTAGTATTCGATTTAGATGCTCTTGTATGACCGGACGGATGCATTTGGATTTCATTTACTTTCGCACTTGTTTATATTTTATCATATTGTGAGACTTACGTTATTTTACTTTCTTCCGCTATCTTCTATTATTTGTAAATGTTGAGTTAAGGGTTCGCCTATCGAGGTGAGAAAGGTAGGTGCTCGCACGGCTTAGTAAAATGGGTTGTGACACCATCTAAAATAAATATCCTATTCCTCCCATTGATGTTCTGTTTGACCAGCTTCAGGGAGCATGTGTGTTATCTAAAATTGACTTGAGATCAGGCTGCCATCAGTTAAAGAGTCGAGCTGACGATATCCCTAAGATAGCCTTCCAGACTAGATAAGGGCATTATGAGTTTCCTGTCATGTCTTTCAGGCTCACTGATGCCCCTGCTTCTTTTATGGATTTGGTGAACTGAATTTTAAGCCATTCTTAGACTCTTTTGTTATTGTATTCATTGATGATATATTGATTTATTCGAAAGCAGAGAGGATCATGAAAAACATCTTAGAGTTTTCCTTGGGTTGCTAAGGGATATGGAGTTGTATGCTAAATTTTCTAAGCGTGAATTTTGGCTTGATTTGATATCCTTCTTGGGGCATGTGGTTTCGAAAGAGGGGATTATCGTTGATCTCAAAAAGATTGAGGCCGCCAGAGATTGGTCTAGGCCTACATCAAAGGATGTGAGATCCGTTCATGGGTTGGTTATTTACACCGCCGCGTGAAGGGTTTGCTTTCATTGCTTCATACTTGACCCGCTTGACTCAGAAAGAGGTACCTTTTTAGTGGTCCAATGAGTGTAAAGAGAGCTTCCAAAATTTCAAGACTTTGTTGACTACAACACCGATTTTTGTTTTGCCAATGAAGGGTAATGATTTTGTGGCTTATTGTGACACTTTCCGTTGGGGTTTGGGTGCTGTGTTGATGCAGGATAAGAGAATTATTGCCTATGTTTCCAAGCAATTGAAGGTTAATGAAAAATATTATCCTACTCATGACTTAGAGTTTACAGCAGTGGTGTTTGCATTGAAGATTTGGAGGCACTATCTTTATGGTGTCCATTGTGATATATTCACTGATCATCATAGTCTGTAACACGTGTTTACTCAGAGGGATTTAAACTCTAGGCAGCGGAGGTGGATGAAGTTGTTAAATGATTATGATATTACTATTTTGTATCATCCTGGCAAGGCAAACGTAGTGGGAGATGCCTTGAGCACGAAGTCATCTAGTATGGGCAGCTTGGATCGTTAGATCACTTCAGGGGGCCCGTTGGCCATGGAGGTTTAGATACTAGCTAACAGTTTGGTGAGACTTGATTTATCCGGTTCTGGCAGAGTGTTGGCTTTTATTGAGTAATTGACGAAAACACAAAACATTGTAATTGTAATTGTTATTAAACTTACAAAGATAATTGAAGGTAAACGAAAATAGAATAGACTTGAAACCCTTGAAAAGTGTTAAGAACTCAAAATGTTCAATACAAGTCTTAAGATATCTGAAAAATAAAACCCTATCAGGTATTTATACAAGTCAAAAAATCGGAATTAATAAAGACTAAACTGCCCCAGTCAGTTTGCAACTCGACGGACCGTCAATGTACATCGACGATACCGTTGAGTAACGACTATACACCTGACGGTCCGCTGCCATAGAGCCAAGCCTCAGTTTGTCAAACGACGGTGCACATCGATGGACGGTCGAGCATGTTGACGGTCCATCAATCTTCTCGGCCCTTTTTCATCCCAAACTTGTACAGTCTCTGAACTTCTCTGATTAAGCATAACGACGGCTCAATTTACTGTCCATCAAATAACGACGGTTCCATAAAAGTACATAAACAGTGTTGAGTCTTAAATTTCCTTATTTTCACTTGCTTTATCAATCCGACTAACAAATACCTACAACAAACACAAAATACATCAAACTGACATAAACACACTTGAAAACAAGTAAAACTTAGAGTTAAAAAGCATCAAATGTGCCATAATTTCACGGCACATCAGAATGTATATAGTTTATAAATCTTGAAGGGGCACTGAGCGTGAAATAGGTCCCACCTTAGTGATTTTGATGAACACTTAAGTGGGTACCAGGTGTATTTTTGGGGACATTGATGCATAGTAGGATATTGTGATGGGGAAAGCATGTTCGGCCTGCGGGCATTGGTTATAGTGATAAATCCATTAGTTTGGTATGGATGTTTCTTATTTGGGCTATGATAGCCATGCTTGGTTGATACGTGCACTACGATTCAGTGCATTTATCACTCTATGTTTTCGTATAAATTATAAAAGTGAAATCATTCTTGTTATCAACTTGATATGATGTAATGTTCATGGTGCAATCTCTCATCCCATATTTTATGACATTGTTGTCATATGTTACCACACATGTTGCACTTATCCATAAACGCATTCATGTATTTATTGGAGCGAGGCACTGAGTGAAATACTAGATGGTCCTGTGAGGCCGAGAAAGAGGTAAGGTTGATTTGTTTAAGCCTGAAGGGAAATTGATCCGCGTATTATGGTAAGAGTGGAGTTGATATAATATGGTTCTTACCCAGTCCTAGGGTACATGCCAGATGGAGTTGAGAGGTATATGTACCTCGCGAGTCCCACATGGGTCATGAATATAAGACATGGCCTATAGAATGTGTGTACCAAGTATGATTTTCGGCCGGTACATTGCATTCATACATACATTCATTTGATCCATTGCATTCTTACATGATTATTTGATTACTCGCAGGATTAGGTTAAGTATGACTAGGGTTAGGGGTGAGAAATTGTTTGCTTTATTGCTCCATCAAGTGCATTTTTTCAATCTTTATATGTTTTATGCATGATACTTTAGTAGTCTGCCTATGATACCTAGTGAGTACTAGTGGGTTGTACTCATCTACACTTGTTGCACTTTTTATGGTGCAGATACAGACATGTGTTCTAGTTTCGGGCCTCGTCGCTGATCCCGAGCTTATCTTACTCCAAATCCTAGGGTGATCTATAGTTGGACCCACAACCCTAGATCTTTCTATTTGTGTTATTCTGTCTATCTTTATTTCGAGATAGCTTTTCATTTATGTATTGTCTAAGATTTGTAAAAGTCTATTAGAAGCTCTTGTACGAGTTAGACCAGGGTGACTAAGTTACATTTCGCACTTTTATATTTATGTTAAGTGTCACGCCCCGAAACTGGGCCTGGACGTAACACCGCACTGACGGTGCCCAATCGCACGTGCGGACCGAGCGAAATGAACCGGCCGGGCCGAATCAAATACGTGATACCAAAACATAACTAATTTATAAAATAAAACTAACACATACGATTAACTAAGAGTCCGACCGAAATATCATAATGCGAAAATACTTAGACAATGCGAACATATCCGAAAGTAGCCACATACGGCTAAACCAAAACAACCGAACGACCGAGTATAACTTCACAAGGCTAACATAACAAATATTTGACCGTTCGAATCGTGTCTATGAAGCCTCTAATGAATACAAAAAGGTAAATCGTCTAGAAAGATATAAGAACCGCATGACCGATATCGCCCGGCGAAACCGGGGCTCACCACGCAGCTGATACGAACACTCCTAAGTAGCCGGATCGTCAACCTCAGATGTTGTTACCTCGCATCGCGAGATCACAGTCCCCCAAGCAATAAAAGGGACATCAATACATTTGAATTGTACTTGGTATGTAAAACAAATCAAGCAATAAAATACCGGAATCGGAATCGAAACCTAACTAAACAGAAAGCAAGAAAGGTGAAGAACTCCCCGTTCGGATGAAGAATCACCGTAAAATCGTAATATAACTATGGACTAGGGCCCAAATAATGTGCACAAAAAATCAGGCCTCGTGCCTAAGCAATACGTATGCATAAACCGTGCCTAGGGCCCAAAAATACGTATACAAGTGTTCAACATTAACATTTTACAAGACCGAGATCGGCTATAGCCGATAGCATGATAACCGCATCCGATTATGGAACCTGGGCGCAAATATCGGTTATACATCGACCGAGACTTATGTGATAACAATGCATGTCTCATAAAGATTACGTGCCGAGTTCATGATGTTCAAAGTGACAACCATGAACGAATTCCTATAATCTCCAACCCTGAAGATAACGAGTATATCATATCATGAAACTAGGGGCTAAACTATATTCCGAGTAAAATTAGCCACAAGTATGAAGAATAGGCGTAGGAGAATCATGATATTCCCTAACGTAGATAGTTAGCCTCACATACCTTAATTCCAGCCTTTGAGCGTAATACAATGTTCGTCAACCCTTTCAACTTTGATCTATATCAACACAAGTCAAAGGGATTCTATATTAGCAATAATATCCATGTTTTTGGTCATCTAAGCAATTTATCAAACACTTAGTGGGCATAAAGCTCCACAATCTCCATTAATGGTCTTTCTTCACCCAATTCCCATTCTATTAATTCTAGGTGATTCTACAATCTCAATTTGATGAAAGTAACATCATTCTTCATCACCCATATGACTACAAGAATCCTAAGTTAATAATCCAAAACCCTAGCATAGTTCATATGATACTCTCTATCAAACCCATTTACGATTCTCCCAAGAACTCATCAATTCACAACTATAAATGATTAGAGAGTAGAAGTATTACCTTTTTGAAGTTCAATCCTCTTGAATTCGAGTTCTAGGGTTTTCACGCCCAACAATAATGTTCCACTCACAACTCTATCGATTAGAAGGGTTTACTCAAGTTAGAAAGCGATTAGGGACTTGAATTCAACCTAGAATCATGATAAAACTTACCTTGGAGGGTTCTTGAGTCTTGGGACTTGTTCCATCTGACTTAGGGTGATTTTCGTGACTAGGGATGTTAGGAAAATAAACCTCAAGCTTAAATATAACTTAAAACGCGAAATCCCAACTTTTGACCCGAAACCCGACCTGTTATGCGATGGGCCCGCGATGCACATGCAGCGCACGACCCCCTGCAGGTCAATATTCAGAGAGGGGGTTTTTTTGCAATCGATGCGTGACGCGGGGCCACCGCCCGCACCTGCACGCGCCCTCACAATGGACCTGTGTTGGTTCTGCATAGTGTTCGGTAAAATGAACATAACTTCTTATACAGAGCTCTGTTTTGTCTTTACAATATACCTTTGGAAAGATATTTCAAAGGGCTATAACTTTCATATTTTAAGTTTCCTTAAATTCCCAACGGATTTTCACGAAATTTAACTGGAAGGCAGACGTATCGAAAACTTAGCCGATTCTATAGAATTTTAAGTGCCTTACTATTAGCCATATTGAGATGATCATATCTCCTTGCTCCAATATCTAATTGGTCTGGTCCTTATATCGTTAGAAAGGTATTTCTACGTACTACAACTTTCATTATGGGTACTTTCCCAAATTCCCAACTAATCAAGGATTTATGATTTCCCCAAGTAGGCCTGTCAACCATTTTCGGAAAACGTTCAAACCTTCAGTTTTTCCACTAGAACTCTAACGATATGGGATGTTACATTAAGACTGTTTGATAAATGTTTCAAGCATAATCAATTACCCTACCTTTATTTATATATGATTTGCTATTTTGGGGATGGTTCGCCTACCGGTGGGATAGTGTAGGTGCCACCATGACCCTCAAATTTGGGTCATGAAAAATTGGTATCAAGGCTTTATATTCACCGGTCTCATAAGTACAAGAGCAATGTCTAGTGGAGTCTTGCGGATTGGTACATAGATATCTGTACCCATCCTCGAGAAACTACAGGACATTTAGGAAAAGTCCATTCTTTCATTCCTTTCATGCTAACTTGTTTAAATTAGTATCTGACTTTATATTCTATTCTCCTACAGATGGTGAGGACGCGCGGATGTGGCTAGGGATAAGGCAATAACACCTACTGCTAGAGCTGCAGCATGTCGCAGGGGCTGGGGTAGTGGTCGTTGTAAGGATAGATCACGTCGAACAGAGGTCGAGCTCTAGTGGTAGGCAGACCCATGCTAGGTCAGTATCTCCAGAGCTAGAGATTGAGCATGAGGATGAACCTATTGAGGAGGAGGAGATAGGACCAGCCCAGGCACCGCCTGAGATCATTACTACACTAGTACTACAGAATAAGTAGATGGGCACATACCAAAGTTAGAGGTCAGACTCCTGATTAGTTTTAGACTACGAGGTCACAGCCTTCTATCGTTGTGGCTCCCTGCATTAATGAGATCCCAGAGCCTGATTTTTCTTCTTGACCCATCACTGGGCCAGCCATGATCCATGATGAGCAGAAGCTATTTGAGTAGTTCACCAAGATGAGTCCTCTCTGGTAAAATGTTACTCCCGCAGAGGATGCGTATGAGTTCATTGTCAGTTTGATGAGAGGTTTCACTAGCTGGGTATAGTGGAGTCACACAGGGTTGACAATGTTTCTTTTTCAGTTTATTAGGGATTCCAAGCAGTGGTGGAGGCCTTACATTAATTATCGTCCAGTTGGGTCGTCTCTTTTGACTTGGTCTTGATTTTCAGGTTTTTCTAGAAAAGTATGTTCCCCGTAGTTTGAGAGACAGGAAGAGTGATGAGTTTTCCAACTTGGAGCAGAGAGGGTTATCTGTTGCGGAGTATGAGCCTCGGTTTTATGCTTTAGCCCGTTATGCTGTGTTGTTATCCCCTACAGAGCCGAGAGAGAGAGAGACAGTTTGTCAAAAGGTTAACCCTTTCGCTTCGATTGGCGACGTTGCAGGTAGTATCGCCTGGGGCTTCGTTTTATGCAGTGGTGGATCACGCTAGGGAGGTTGAGTCAGTAAGGTAGCACACATAGGATAGGGGTGACGACAAGAGGATTCGTAGAGTTGGTTTCAGTGGTTCCTCTTCTAGAGGCGGAGGGCACTATGGTATGGGTCCTCATTACCATTCCGGTCGTCCCATTCAGTCAGCACTTCAAATTTCAGCACAGGGTTCATCCAGGCACAGTAAGTACCTTTTCGAGCAGACATCTCACGATTTTTATTCCCGACACTTAGGCCATAGAGGACATTCTAGATCTTCAGTATCAGCTCACCAGCCCATGACAGCCACAAATTGCTATGAGTGTGGTGACCTAGGGCATATCATGAGAGAGTGTCCTAGTGTCATGACCCATTTTACTAGGTCGTGCGGGCACCTATCATTCCCGCTGCGATAGGCAAACCCTTATCCCAACATAACCAATTCAAGTAAAGCGGAAGAAATAAATATAGAATAAGTCTCAAATCATCCGCATTAGATAAAGTGCGGAAATACTACATACAACCCCATAGATCTGGTCTGGTCATACAAGAGGACTAACTACATACTTCAAGTCTGAAAGATGATAAAGTCTCATAATACAATTGTCTCGAAATAAGAGTAAGACAATTATGTAAAGGAGAGAACATCTACGACAGCGGTCGTCATCGTGCTCACCCTGGAATGACTCTACAACAGCCTTGCAAGTCAGCCATGACGGGAAATAGTGGAACCTGTCTATTACTCTAAATCCATAAAAGAATGCAGCAAGCGTAGGTCAGTACAAACAATGGTACTGGTAGGTATCATCGGCCAACCAAGTATAGCTAACATAATTCAGACAATAAAGTAAGATAGGTTGATAAATCAATAAGTATAAGTCAAACACAAGCCAGAACCAAGTACACGTCATTATCTAAGTTGAAGCATTTAAGCCCCAAATGTGCCAAGTCTCAATCTTCAGTACAAATCCATACATCCCAAGTATATCACAAGGATATTACAATAGAAGCCAAGTGCAATGCAATGAAATAATGTATGAGATTTATATGCAATGCAATGTTGTGTACACATGTCCTCCGGACGAAAATATCGACGTCTCAGAAGCATAACCCATGGGGGACCTACAGAGTCCATGTACTATGTCGCTCCGTATCATACAGCATGGAGACCACCTTTTGACCCTTCACGCCGCCGACCATACCTTATCACACAACATAGAATGGTCGTGCAAATAGTATAAAACCTCCTAAGTATTTCAAACAACATAGGCCACATTGTCACATACTGTCAAATGTACCTTATTTACATAATACATATATATATATATATATATATATATATATATATATATATATATATATATATATATATATATATATATATATATATATATATATATATATATATATATGCAAGTGTACGAAGTGTACAATAAAAAAAAGATCTCTTATCAACCCGCATTCCGCTCCGGTACATGACCTCGGATCACAGACTCTCATCTCTCTTTCACATAATCCATGATTCTGGGACAACTATCGGACATCAGACTACTCACATCACTCGCACACAATCCATAATGCCGGGACAAACATCGGACATCGGACAACTCACATCACTCTCATGCAAACTGAGCTCAGCTTATCACAGTGTTTTATCAAGTATTAACAATGTACCAACAATATATCAAGAGAGATGTGAATGCGTGTGATGTATGAATCAACATGAATAATCAGGTCAATATCACAAGTACCAAGCATGGGTATGTCAACCATATCATGAAAGACTACGCAAGTCATAAAGAACACTATCCTCATAATCAATGCCAACAAGTGAGGCACCACAATATCATGAACAAAATATCTCAATAGTCTCCAATATCTACTATCACTACGCATCATCAAGCCCACAATAATAGAACAAATCAATCAAAACACAACGGGGTGGCTAGCCCCAATCACGCAACAAGGCCTAACACAATATCCAACCTAACTTCATACTTTCAAGGTTAACATGCTTTCTCTAATAACATAATCTAAATGTATGCTACGCGATACGAAGTCTCACCAAAGGTAAGCCATAACCTACTTGGACGGCCGAACAACAAAACACCAACAATCACTCCTTAGCTTTCCCTTTCCGCTGAGCCTCAAGATCAAGAAAATCTAGGCATATTCGAAATCTAGGTTAGAAATCATGAAGATCGATACCTATGTTGCTATCATTCAAATTTGAACAAAACCAACCCAAGAATTTGGGAAAACGGGGCCCACAAGGTCAAAACGCGAAACTCGGGGGTAAAATATCAAATTAAATACTAGGTGATCAAAACCCAACAACTAATTGCTAAAAAAATCAAGGATTCACCTAATTTCGAATTTCAAGTAAAACCCCCAATTTTGGATATAAACCCTAACTCTTAGATTCAAGAATCCAATACTAATAATGGAAGATATACGATTAACAACCTTAGAGACGTCATAATATAGCATAAATTCATTCAATTTCCTCATTAAAAAGCCTAGAAAGAAAATCCATCAGACCCACTTTTAATATTCCATTACTAATGAACTAACAAGGAAAAGGGATTTTAAGATGATTAGCAAAATGAATTAGCACGAAGGTTAGGAGGACTTACCACCAAGAATATCCTTTAAGAATCCTCTAGAAATGCTCCTAATATGAACTATTTTCAGAATAACAATGAAAGATAAGGCTTGGGGTTTTATATCATTTAAATACCCCAGTCACTGCCCGATCACCGCTTCCGCGGTCACTCAGACCGCTTCAGCAGCGCCGCCCCAGCTGTCCCTTGACCGCTACAGTGGTCATGCCTAAATGGCAAGGACAGCTCCAGCGGCAGGCTGAGGACTTCAGCGGTACCGCTTCCGCGGTGCTGGTACGGCCAAAGCGGGCACCAGACACCAGAAGTTTCCCTAAGTTTCACACTTCAACTCGAATTTTTGACTAACTCCTGAGGCTATCTGCTCATAAATCACATACACAGACACACATAAAAACACGCTACGAAGGCGCTCGTGGCCTCAGAATTCCAAACGGAGGTCCCATTGACCGAGTTAACCCCTGATACAACTTCCCAAACTAAGTCCTAAAATGCATCCGAGTACATTGGGAACCGAACAAGATATATACAGAAGTTCTAAACGATCATCTGAACCTCTTAAAATTGATAAGTTTTTGAAAAAGGTTCGTTTATCCAAAAGTCAATTTTGAGTCAACTCGTTTTCGCTTTAAGCTCAAATTTCACAAAAGTCACCCAACCATATCCAAACACTTCGGGAAGCATGCAATGGTTCTTTCGGATCAAATATAAGCTAAACCAGCTCGAGAAAGGGTCAGAAATATCAAAAATGTAATAATGACCAAATGGATTGTTACGCCTAGAATTAGACAAAGCGGACCCCAGTAGGGCTCTCGACCTAGGCCCCAAAACAGTTAGCTAGAGGAGGCAAATATTCTGGTAGAGGGGGTTCGCAGCCTGGCAGAGGTGGTCATCAGTCCGGTAGGGGTGGTTCTCAGTCTGCTAGAGTTGGAGTTCAGTCAGGACGTGGTGGTAAAGGTGATACACGTTCTGAGGCCGGACGAGGTCATTCTATGGGTTCCCTGGTAGGCCAAAGGCTGGGTCTTCTGATGCAGTTTTCAGGCTTGGCACTCGAACAATATTGATAGTGTACCCTATGGGAATGCCATGATCCAAAATATGGTGAAGGAGAATCAGGATACTCAGTAGACATTGGCTCAGCTTGTAAAGAATATTTCTTTGCTGACCAAGAGGTTTGATGAGAAGGAGACTAACAAGGTAAATGTTTGCAAAGACACTTCAGGTATGCCAAATGGGATGTACCAAATCCAAGAGGGTCCATATCACGATGAGCCTCCTATGCAAATTGAAGATGTTAACTATGCTAACTACGTTCTCAAGGGCCAGAGGACATCTAAAGGGGTTATCAAAATCAAAATCGAAATCGAAATCAATAGACATCAGTAGGGGCAAGGTGCATACAATAACAACCAAGGGAACTATAACAATAATTATGGTTGTTCGAACTAATGGACCAACAACAAAAATAACTATTTTGGAAATAGAAGTTCCAATCCATACATTCCACCAAAAGAACAGTCAAACAATCAAGGTAGTTCGAGGTTGGAGGCAATGCTTAAGAAGGTTCTGGCAAATCAAACCAAGTCTGAAAAGATGTTATCTGAGCTAACGAAAATAGTGGGATCTCATACAGTAGCTATTCAAAAGCTTAAGTCGCAGATGCGTGATATTTCTACAGAGCAGTACCCTTATAAAAGGGAGAACTTCTTAATAACACTATTCTGAATTCGAAGAATGGGGGAGGCAGTGTATACCGGGTGTTTGCTATTAGTACTCAAAGTGGAAAGATACTCCAAAGTGCTAAAAAGAAAGGTGTTGATATCCAACCAATTAATGAAGAGGAAGAGGTGCAGTCTGATACACCAAATATTATTGATGAGGTTCCTAGTGAAGAGAAAGTTGCTGATATTCCAGAAAGTTCGAAGGTGATTGATGATAAGAGCAAGCTGACTGTAAAAGGGGCTCTCCACACTTTGACTCTGCTTTTCAGATCTAGACCTCCCTTTCCTCAAAGGTTAGTGAAAAAGAAGGAAAATTCTAAGTTCAAGAAATTTTATGATCAGCTGAAGCAGTTATCTCTGAACTTTCCATTCTTGGATGTTGTTAAGGAGATGCTTGGTTTTGCTAGGTACTTAAAAGATATGTTGACAAGAAGAAGATGGTGCAACATTAAATAGTGAGTTTGACTCACACTGTGAGCTCCATTATTTCATCAACTACTTGGCCCGTAAAAAGGGAGATCTGGGCGTTCACCATTTCGCTTGTTACAGTGGCACCATGATTTTGCGCATGCTCTGTGTGATAATGGGGCAAGTATAAATTTAATGCCACTTGCTATCTACAAGCAATCAGGTTTGGGGATGCCAAGGCTGACTACCATGAGATTACAGATGGCCGATAGATCTATTAAGCGATCGGTTGGAGTGGTTGATAATGTTCTTGTGCGGGTTGGTAAATTTATGTTGCCCGCTGATTTTGTGATTCTCGATTGTACTGTTGATTGGGATATTCCTATTATTCTGAGGATACTTTTCCTTGCTACAAAAAGAGCTCATGTTGGTTCGAAAAAGAATGAAATAAAATTTTGAGTCAATGATAAAGAGGTGACTTTTCAAGCAAGCAAGGGGATAAAGTTACCAAGTGCTTACGACAGCATTTCGGTAATTGATAATTTTGATGTTGTTGATGAAGCTGTGGAATTCAAAATGGAAGAAAAAAATTTGAAAGAAGCTCTTGCTGCTATTCTTGTCAATTTTGGTGTTGAAGACATGGAGGGTTATGTAGAAACGGTTAATTCGCTAGTTGGGTTGGACTCATATTCTTACCATCCAAAGAAGCTTGATCTTGATCTGAAAAATAAAACAACTCCTCCAGCAAAACCTTCTATCGTTGAGCCACCGAAGCTTGAGCTTAAGCAACTCCTATCACATCTGAAGTATAAGTTCCTTAGTTCGAATAATACATTACCAGTGATTGTTTCAGCATTGTTGACTGAGGAGCAGATCCAGAGGCTTTTGGAGATATTGCGCGAGTATAGGTGTGCTATTGGTTGGACCATAGCAAACATTCGGGGGATTCCTTTTGGGATCTGTGAGCATAAAATCCAGTTAGAGGAGGATAGCAAGCCGAGTGTGGAACATTAAAGGAGATTGAATGAAAACATGCAAGAAGTTGTAAAGAAAGAATTCATAAAGTGATTAGACACTGGAGTGGTCTACCCTATTGCTAATAGTAAATGGGTGAGCCCAATTCAATGTGTTCAGAAAAAGGGCGACATAACAGTGGTGCCCAATGCAAAGAATGAGTTGATTTTGACGAGGACTGTGATAGATTGGAGAGTTTACATGGACTATGGCAAACTTAACACTGCTGCGTGCAAGGATCGCTCCCCTATGCCTTTTATTGATCAGATGTTTGATCGGCTAGTGGGGAGGTCTTACTATTGCTCTAGACGGGTATTCTTGTTACAATCAGATCAACATCACCCTTGAGGATCAGGAGAAGATGAAATTTACTTGTTCTTATGGGACATTCGCTTTCAATAAGATGCCCTTTGATTTTTGCAATGCACCGACTACCTTTCAGTGGTGTATGATGTCGATACTTTGTGATATCATGGAAAATTTTCTTGAGGTCTTTATGGATAATTTCTCTGTGGTGGGTGATTCTTTTGATGACTGTCTTGACCATCTGAGTTGAGTGCTTAAATGCTGTGAGGAGATTAATCTGGTGCAGAATTGGGAAAAGTGCCACTTCATGGTGAAGGAATGGATCATTCTCGGGCATAAAATCTCTGAAAAGGGGATTGAGGTCGATCAGGCGAAGATTGATGTGATTTCAAAGCTTCCTCCACCTATCTCAGTTAAGGTTGTTCAGAGTTTCATGGGAAATGCTAGTTTCTATAGGCGTTTCATCAAATATTTCTCCAAAATTGCTAATCCGTTGTGTAAACTTCTTGGAAAAGAGGCTAAGTTCGAGTTTGATGAGAAGTTGTGCAAGGCATTCGATGAATTAAAGGAGCATTTGACCACTGCTTCTATTATTATTTCTCCTGATTGGTCTCTGTCGTTTTAGTTGATGTGCAATGCAAGGGATTTTGCTATTGGTGTTGTTCTTTGCCAAAGACATAATAAAATCATGCACCCTATCTACTATTCAGATGAATTACACAGTGACTAAGCAAGAGCTGCTTGCTATGTCTTTACTTTTGAGAAATTTCGGGCCTATCTGCTGGGGTCTAAAATTGTGGTTTACACTAATCATGCTGCATTGAGGTATCTGATGGAAAAAAAGGAAGCTAAGCCTCGGTTAATTAGATGGGTTCTTCTATTGGAAGAGTTCGATTTCAAGGTAAAAGACCATAAGGGAACTGAAAATTAGGTTGTTGACCATCTCTCTCGGCTTGAAGAAGATGGAAGACCTTTAGATGAGCTAGATATTGATGTTGTTTTTACCGATGAGTGGGTTTTAGCAGTGACAGCTAAGGTAGCACCATGGTATACAGACATTGCCAACTTTTTGGTGATGGACATTATTCCTGATGATATAGTCATACCAGAAGAAGAAGTTTCTACTGGATTCTCGTATGTATTATTGGGACGAGCCATACTTGTTCAGAACATGTGCTGATAACATCATTCAGCGTTGCGTTCCCGAACGTGAGGTAATGGAGATTCTGAAGGGGTGCCACGACTCTCTTGTTGGGGGTCATCATAGTGGTACTCGGACTGCTGCTAAGGTTCTTGAATGTGCTTATTACTGGCCTACTCTCTTTCATGATGCAAATTTATTAGTAAAGTCTTATGATCAGTGCCAAAGACAAAGGAGTATTCGTAGGAGGCAAGAGATGCCTATGAACTTTGCGATGGAAGTTGAAGTCTTTGATGTTTGGGGGATTGATTTCATGGGGCCCTTTGTGAGCTCTTGTGGCGTGAAATATATCTTGGTTGTTGTGGAGTATGTGTCTAAATAGGTAGAAGCTATGGCTTTATCCAACAATTAAGCCAAGAGTGTCATGGGTTTTTTGAAGAAAAACATATTTACTCGTTTCGGTACTCTGAGGGAAATAATTAGCGATTGTGGTTCTCACATTTGCAATAGAGCCTTGGCTGGGCTGATGGAGAAGTATGGTGTGAAGCACAGGGTTGAAACCCCTTATCATCCTCAGTCGAGTGGGCAGGTTGAAGTCTCCAATCCGAAGATCAAGAGTATTTTGGCCAAAACAGTCAAAGCAAATACGACTGACTGGGCTAGGAAACTTGATGATGCTTTTTGGGCATATCGGATTGCCTACAAAACTTCGATTGGGACTTCTCCTTTCAGACTGGTTTTTAGCAAAGCTTGTCATTTTCCAGTTGAGCTTGAGCATAAGGTCATGTGGGCATTGAAGAAGTTAAATATGGATTAGGATGAAGCAACTAATCTTCGGTTGTTTCAACTCAACGAGATGGATGAACTCCACTACCAGGCTTTCGAGAATGCGGCATTGTACAAGGAGAAGATGAAACACTATCATGACAAGAACATCCTGAAGTGATAATTCTACAAGGGTGATCCTATCTTACTATATAATTCCAGATTGAAGCTGCTACCGGGCAAGTTGAAATCAAAGTGGTTTGGTCCTTTCGAGGTGGTAAGTGTTTCACCCCATAGGGCAATTGAATTGAAGTCCGGAGATGAAACTTAGACATTTAAAGTGAATAGGCAGAGGGTGAAGCACTACCATGGTCATATTGATAGGAATATAATTGTTGGCAGGTATTGGTTGAAGCATCTGGGGACAAATCCTGATCCTAAATAAATCGATACCCACGTCAAGCCGCGACGTTAAATCATCGCTTCTTGGAAGGCAACCCAAGTTTAGATTTTTGTGTTTTTCTTTGTTAGTTTTGTTGTTGATTTCAGTAATGTTCTAGACTATTTGATGGGTGTTGAGTGTGTAGGAGCTGAAACTCAGGAAACTGGCAAAGTGGAATCACAATGCACATTGATGAAACCGTCGAAATTCAACGATCCAGTCGATGCACAATGATGGTCTACAGAGCTGGGGTTTTGAGAGTTAGGAACTTGCAACTCTTAGGTAAGTCTACTGAAAGGGTAAGTCGATGAACCGTCGACATACAATGGTACCGTCGATGTACAAAGACGGTTCATCCTTTGTCCCAGGTAAGTGTGCTTAACTATTAAACTGTACAGGAGCATCGTCGAATAACGACGGTTTGTCTTTATACAAAAAAAAAAAATTTGAGCAGTTGGGGGTTCAAACTTCCAAAATACGTGCCTTTCCATATTCCCTCCACTTCTCCACATAAACCCACGATCTCCTCTCCATTAACCCACAATTATTTCTCCATTACAACCACAATCTCTCATAAAATTCCCAACTTCTTCACATCTGAAAACCCACAACCCTCTGCTCGTTTTCTTCAATGTTCCCTTTGTTTTTTTCTTTTTCACTAAACTCTTCAAGTTTTCCTTAAATTTATGTATCTGTGTAGCGGCCCTTTTCTTTGTTTTAATTTGTGAAAATTTGGTCTTGAAAGTGAAAGAGACGCTCCTAAGGTTCCTAAATTGTTGAAATTACTATATTACAGAACTAGAATTGTGTCTACCCATTGATGAAAAACGTAGGGGGTGCAGTTATTGGTTGTGGGAAGTTAAATACAGTGCTGAACATGAAGGGTAAAAATCATGACCTAGGGTTTGATATGTTGGGCTGAGATTCATGCTAAAATTTGAAATTAATTGTCCATATTGGATGGGGGTGGGGAATTTGGTATGTTTGCTGTAGTTTGGACTCGTGGGGACAAGAATATCGCACCTCCATTGAGTCGGAGGGCATTTTGATCCACATATATGCTGATTCATTAAGCCTACCATCGGTTTGTAAAAGTGATTCTGTGAAAGATGATGGAAATAATGGAGTGAATTCTGAGTAACTCCAACGGTGCGGAGGGCATTTCGATTGAGAACTTTGGTTTGACATTGTTATGCCTGCCAAACAAAACCCGACAATATACCAAATGGTCGAATATATGTGAAAACAGGAGGGTGAAGTCTAAGTAACCCCAAGCCCCAAACCCTAAAAGATTGTGCATGTATGAAAAATGAGTCTCTGATGTCTGTATATTTAGAATTGGAAAAAACTTACAAACTCTTTTTTTTTAAACTGACAGGGCCATAAATGTGTTGACGGTACCATCAATAATTTGACAAACTGTCCTTGTACAAAGACGGTACCGTCAAGTTACTTGACAGTCTGCCAACATGTTCGACGGTTCGTCGAAGTACATTGATGGTTTGCAGTCACCAGTTTCAGAGAACAGACAAAAATAACTTAAGTATCTTTGATTGAGCCTATGTTGCGCTTACTAACTGGAAAATAGCTTATGATTACAATTATGGCCCTACCTAAGTTGATAACTACACGAGGAGGTAGTTAAAGGAATACACAAAGAGAAGTGGGTAAAAGGCGGCCCAGTGGTAACCTCACGCTGAGAGATGAATCTTCAGAGGATAAAGCCGAAGTTATGCCAGTAAAGAAAAACAAGGCCCGTTTGGAATAGGCAGGTCACAGTACCATCTCGTTCACCTTCCAGTTCCTCCCAGTCTGAAGAGGAGGGGTCGTCTTAATCTGGATCAGGTGACGAAGCTGCAGAGGAGGGTTCAGAGGCTGCTTTAGGAAATGCTTCACTGGTCTCCTAGTAACCCACTACGGGGGGTGATTCATAGGCCTTCCAGTCATCCACCAGATCCCCGACTCAGTAGAGTTCACCTCCAGCCGATGATGGTGATGATGCGACAACAACATAAGAGATCAGAAGCAAAATGTTAGAAGATGATCGTCTTCGATTCACAGTCGCAGGTGCTAAGGAATTGTATGACTGCGGGTTGCTTTGAAAGGCGGGGTTGGTCTGAATGAAAATAGAACTATACACGAGGAACGGCGTATCAGTTTTGAGGGTTTGGATATCCTCCCCCGCGCCAGAGACACCATTGATCACTATAAGTTGGGCTTTATAGATAATGCTCCTAGGGAGTACTGTTCGGTGATAGTACGGGAGTTGTACGCTGCGTATATGGCCTTGATCAACAAGGTAAGAATATCGAGATAGAGACTGATTGAGATTGACCCACTGATAAAGATCGAGGTTAGAGGAGTGAGAGTTGACATCTCCGCTGAAGCAATCAATAGGGTATATTTCGGTGATGACTATACTGCTCCGAGACAGACACATGAGTTGAATGATAAACTTGACAGAAGGGAGGAGCAAACAGTCCGTCATTGGGTGGCAACAGTGATTGGCTAACCAAGAAAGAGGACAGAGACTACTGACATGTCCCAGCAGATGCTTAAGCACTGGTTGACACTTGATGGCAAGTTCTGGTAGAGTGTGTTACAGTTGCGGCTTCTTCTTATTCAGGTCGTTAATGTACTCACTGTTGACAGATCTATTATAGTTGCAATATTAATGACTAGATACCCGATTAATTTCGAGCAGTTGGCTACAGAGCTGAGGGCATCACAGTCCACCACTTTATTGATATATCCGTTTTTTATCACCGAGCTCGTTCGGAGGGCATATGTCCATATTTTACCACACATTGATCATCGAATTACAGCCTCGCATGTGTATTCAGTGAAGAAGAGTAGAGATGCGGCCATTAGAGAGGGCAAAGGTGCAGAGGATGGCTTCCCGGTATTGTTTGGGGGTGTGCCTGAGCATTAGGATATTCAGCACGATGGGGGCCGGCGGGTGACACTCATCGAGGTGTTACTCGCCCTCGCCCCCACGTTTCGAGCTGTCCGGACTACGGATCCCGAGCCTCTACATACGGATGGGCCAAATACCTAGACTCCGGTTTCCACGGCTAGCGAATGTAGCCCCCGCGGCAACGGGCCGCTCCGCGGCCACGAAGCGCTCCACGGCCACGGGGTCCCGTGCCGCGGCCACGGGGGGCGACCGAGTTGCGACCCTTATGCTCTCTCGCTCGAGAACTTTAGAAAGTTCGCAAAGCAGGTAGTGATGACATATGAGTAGTCTAAAATCATAGTCAGGCAGCTAGATGAGTTTGTAAACAAGAGGGTTGTTGCTACTATGGGTCCATTGAGGCTGGCCATGGCGGCTCACTTGGATAGTTTTGAGACACGGCTTGTAGCTTTGGAGTTATCTCGACCGAGTACTTCTACCGATACATTGAGGGTTAAGTTGGAGCAGCTGAAAGCTGCAATACTAATTTTACAGGCTCGTGATCTGAGTGAATGATGATGCCACCCCCCAGCAGGACTGAGGTGGATGAGGACGTGCTTCCGGTGGTGTAGTTACTTCATGATGAGAGAGCTCCTACTGTTACTTCAGCTGCAGATGTTAGGGGGAAGAGGAAGAGAGTGGTAGAGAATGATGATGATGATGATGATGAGGGTGATGAGGTGTGAGAGAGGACTCGACCTCGGGGGAAGATCTTAGAGGAGCAACATATCCAGGAAGCTGCCCTAAACTCTCTACAGTTGAACCACCCTTGTGGGACTACCGGGGCCACATCGAGCGGTGCTCCAGCTGGGGAGACTTTGCCACCTCCCCTTCATTCCCGGCGGTGCTGAGGATACTGCGCTCACTGGCAATGACACTCCAGCTATTACCTCGCACACCTTAGAGCCGCGAGAAGGGCAGAGCGCCTAGTGCGCCACATGTATTCCTACTCCCTTGCTTTTAGTTTACCGCATAAGGGGCACTGCAGATTTCTTTAGTTGGGGTGTGGGTACTTAATATGCAGACAATGTATATATATATGTTTAGGAACCCCCCCACCCCCACCCCCACCCCCACTTTTCTTAGCGATTTCTTTTCCTGAAGGGTTTTATTTTGTTGAAATTGGCATGTGTAGGATCTTGCTTAGATAGAATAGAGTAGTTTTGACTTATTTGGTAGTGTTCTGAAACTTATGGCATGTTTTGTGATTTTGTTGGAAAGTTTGGACCCCTTGAAAACATTAAAAGATGTATACTTAGAAACAACTACTGATTGACGCGATTGATTCTTTATATGACATTGTGATTATTGGGGTATTGTGTATGATGAATGATTGCATAGGAGGTCACAGTTGTAAAAATAATAATCCTTATGCCAATGTGTGTGTAAGATGTTAGGTGTATTCATACTATACATGTGTAATCTAGAACTTGCCTGGTTAGTCATGTTTGAATTCGGCAAATAGTTTGGTTGTGAAATGATCTTAGGTTTTCTTTGTATAAATAGTCACTTTACTTTATAAGCCTGACCATGAAATGTAAATATCCCTAGTTTTCCATTTTTTGAGCCTTTGACCTTTTTGTTGGCTAGCTGTAACAAACCCATACCTTTTTGAATTTAATTCTATCTTTGCACCGATTCCCTCCTTGATACTATGAGATAAAAGAGGCTAAAAGCCTAAGTTGGGGGTGGGATAAGTGTGAAGTAGAGGCTAAAAGCCTAAACAGGGGGTGATGTAAGTTGTGGCAGTTGAAACTCGATATGGTTGTTGTACATATTTTTTTAAAAAAATCATAAAATCAGAAAATCGTAACACCAAAAGAAGATTAAGTTTTATTAGGAATAAACCACATCGAGGTCAGAGATTTGAAAGAAAATAAGGGGAGAAAAGAAGAGGTGAAGAGAAGTGTAGTGTTCAAGGAGGGTGAGTTGCTAATACCAAAAACGTATCCTGCCCGTCCCTAAGCCTACATTACAACTGAACTTTCCAAGGATGAAAGCATAGAAAATAAGGGCAAGCCTATGGTATTTGCATGTGTAGATATGAAATGCTTTGTGAGAGTGAGTGTCTTCTCTTCTCCTTAGTCTTTTATCCCTTTTCATTATATATATATGTGTGTGGGACATTCTTTGTTCTATGTAAGGGCATAAGGATTGAAAATTGTGCAAAAGAAAGAGACCACCTAAAGTAACATTTATGTGCTACATGATATGTTTGATAAGGTAATGTCATAAATTGAAGCTTCATTGTGAGTCATAGCATTCTTGAGTTGTGCATCGTATTTTGATCATGAAAGTGAGGTGTTCCTTGGTAGTAAAACATGTATGCCTGTAGTTCGAAGTCAAAACCTGTCACACCCGAACCTTAGTAAGGCGTGACTGGCACTCGGCAGCCTAAGGGAACCGAGCGAACCAAACTGTAACTCACATTTCCTGTATCTCAAAAGGCAATATAAGACCAAGGTACTATAAGCCATAGGGGCACAAGCCCAAAAGATAACATACTTATGTCTTCAAACTAATCTCGAGTGCATGTGCCGGTAAGGTTATCCATAATAATGATACAACATAGTATATGTCGAGATAATTATAAGATATCCAACTGTGCATATCTGTCTACGAGCCTCTACAGGAGTACATGACATAAAGTGGTCGGACAAGGCCCCGCCATACCCATGCAAATGCATATGCAGCCATGCTGACTCACAGGGCAACTCCGAGGCAAGTGGAGTGCCGTGACTCGCCTTTCTTTGGTAAAGTATCCTTACTAAAAGATCCGTCAAGTCGTATCTCAAGACTGCGCAGCATAAAAGCCGGCCCCAAAGGGACGTCAGTACGAGCAATGTACTGAGTATGCAAGGTGGAAAATGCAACAAAATAGCCATATACTAAATATGAGAAGAATAAGAATCAACCTGGCATTTTTGAACTACCGATGGAAATATAGCATATGTATACATACCTCTTCATCTTCTTGCAATCTTTACTAGATCTGCATACCCTACCATAGTCCTGCTTACCTTATCATCAAATGTTATTTGAACATGTGTTGCGGCATGCAACCCGATCCAAATATGATACATGTTTCTCTATACTCTCGCATGTTTAACTATATCTAGGTAAAGTATTGTTCCTTTATCTTACTAATCATCCTATACTAAACCCTAACCGATCAGTGGTAACCGCTTTGGCCATCGGTGGTAATAGCTCTGCCCCCGTCCGATTATCGCCCGACAGCAGAGCGCATCTGCCCGACCCGGTCAATGATAGCCGATCGGCCGTAACACGGTGGTAATCGCCCGGCGGGCACACCCCAGTGGTAAATATATACATCACGCCCAATCGGTCGTGAGACCGTTAGGTAATTATAATCAACATCATAACTAAACTTCTACAAGTAGTCTCTATACGCACTTCCCGTGGTCATCACTACATAATCACATAAGACTTATAAACGCACATTCGAGCCATTAGTACTTCTTCGACTTGACTAAACATTATCCAAGTCCTGAGATACAACATAAACCTCTCTTCGAACACTAAATACCTCATTAGAGATCCTTTGCTAGCACTCTATTCGTGTCCTATAAAATATTCCTTAAGAACCTGTTCCTAAACTCATTGGATTATTATTATGGAACCGTCATCATGAACACGTCTCACCTTGAAGGAACAAAGTCATAAAATGAGATCAACATCAATGAATGACAATAATAGTCATGAGACAAGCTCAAGGATATTAGAAGAACATCGAGAATTGTAAGCTTTGGTACTTTTAGAAACGAGTTTATTGAAGATGTCATATATAGGTTCACAACAAAGGAATCATGCCTTAAGAAAGAAAGGTTTAGCCTTAACATACCTTTCGGTCTTCTTAGTCACCCAACGCTTATTCTCCCAAGCTCGTATGTCTACATATAAATCATTTATACTATCATTAGACTTGTTGCCACACACTTGTCTCAAGCATTTAAATGAAACCCCTTTTTGAATCTGCCGAAATTCGGGCAGCATCTCCCCTGTTTATATGCCCAGCTCGAAATCATAATCCAGCAACCAACAACAATAATAACAACACCAACATCAACCACAATATTATCAATACCAATATATTCCATAAAATATCCCACATGACATTTGTCCAATTTTTCCACAAACAAATCCACTATACGATTATTCTACAACTCTACTTCCGTAAATAAACTTATATCCATATCAATAAGGAGAGATTCATACCTTATTCTCGCTAATACCGTGATATCTCCAATATTTGCCTGGAATTCCAATCAAGATTCACTGCAATACGATAGTATAATCGTAACTATGCGCTGTCCAAACTTAAATCCGAAGATTATACTTAATTCGCGTTAAAATCTAGTGGACAGAAGTTGGGAGAATTTTCTAGAAGATTTGGGAAATATTTGGAGAATTCTTGGCTGAAAAATGAGGTTTAGGATCAGATTTGATCCTTAAATAGTGGGTCAAATTCTGATCGGGTCACGTAGCGATCTGGCAAGTCGCACGTAGCGACCGTAGCATTTACACCGTGTCGGCCCTAAATTGTAACGTCCATAATTCTCCACTTCGATGCCGTATCGACGAGCGGTTTGTTGCGTTGAAAACTTGACTTGAAGAACTTCATTTCAGGCTTTTGAAACACTTTAAAACTCCTAACATACCTGGAGATATACCCCTCCAAATTGACCCAACATTCTTCCCAAAATTTTGCCAATTTACAAATATTTGACAAACTTATTTTCTTTGATTTGCTTGGTCTTGGAATCTTCCGAAACTCTCCACACATGATATTTATCATTAATCATACTTGATAATAGTCATTTCTTTTGGTTCCAAGGTTGTCCTTCTCGGTTATGACTTACGAGATCGTAATTCATCCTTTACTCATACAATATACTTAAAAATGCTTCGTTCCTCACAATCCAAAGTCGTTTTACTTAGCCATTCTAGACATACGTTCAAATTTACTAAGTGCTTCTCTGAAAGTACGAGGTGTAACAAAACCATTGTAGACATTATTACTTTGTGATATCTCGGTGATAGTTGAGTCATTGTGTTGTTTTACTTTGTCTTAAGGATAAGCAAAAACTCTAAGTTGGGGGTGTTGATGTGCTGTGAAATTATGGCACATTTGATGCTTTTTAACTCTAAGTTTTACTTGTTTTCGAGTAAGTTTGTGTCAGTTTGATGTGCTTTGTGTTTGTTGCAGGTATTCGTTAGTCGGACTAAAGCAAGTGAAAATGAGGAAATTTAAGACTCAGCGCTGTTTATGTACTTATGTAGAATCATCGTTAATCAACTAACCGTCAATTGAGCAGTCGTTATGCTTAATTAGAGAAGTTCAGAGACTGTGCAACTTTGGGATAAAAAAGGATGAGAAGATTGACGGACCGTCAACATGCTCGATGGTCCTTCGAAGTGCACGTCATTTGACAAACTGAGGCTTGGCTCTCTGGCAGCAGACCGTCAAGTGTATCGTCGTTACTCGACGGTACCATCGATGTACATTGACGGTCTATCGAGTTGAAAACCGACTAGAGCAGTTTAGTCTTTATTAATTTCGAGTTTTTGACTTGTATAAATACCTGATAGGGTTTTATTTTTCAGACATCTTGAGTTTAAGACTTGTATTGAGCACTTTGAGTTCTTAGTACTTTTCAAGGGTTTCAAGTCTATTCTATTTTTGTTTACCTTCAATTCTCTTTGTAAGTTTAATAACAATTACAATGTTTTGTGTTTTCGTAGCTTCCATCAGTATCCAAACTCCCTACTAAGGTTGTGGACCCAAGGATGGGTGTTTTGCGAATGAGTTTCTAGTTGTGATATATGCATAATGGGTTGTTAGGATTTATTAGTTCTTCATTATTCATTGTTAGTTGATGGTTGCAAACATTAGCGTATGCCATAAATCTTGATTTACTTGGGAAAATAATTAGGGTTTGGTAAGAATTAATAACAAGAACTAAAGGCTTTAAACCTTGTTCAATAAATTCAGTTAGGAATAAGAGGAATTTCCTTGGCATAATCAATCGTTCTTCATATAAACTCTTTTGTATTTGGGAAAAATCATAAAGAGATATTGTTCTTAATTATTGGGAAATATTAGGAACTCCGTTAGAGATTAAGTGCACTCATACAACGTCCCATTAGAAGTATATCATACTAGAACCCTAAGCATTGTATTCATTTGGAAGGGACACAACCTTAGTTTCTTTTACCATATATTACAATCCAAAGCAATTAGTCATAAACAACCAACTTTCTACAAATTCCTCGGAATAAAACATTAGACCAAAATAAAGTATTATATGATTTTAGTAACTTTTCACACCATATTCCGCGTGAGATTCGAACCGAACCTTATTGGGTTACTATATTTGACATCATCCGCTTTACGATAATAAAAGGTGTAATTTGAGCATATCAAATTTTTTAATCGGAATCTTAACGAGTAAATCGTAATCTATCTCGAAAGTCGAACGGGAGCCACGAACACTTAAACTTGAGCTTTTCCCTTCCGAAGCGCCTCCGAACGAGCAAAATCTATTAAATACTACTTCTACATTAATACACGAGTCTAAGAATACCCATATTGTCATACTTCTAATTGGAACTCCAAAATTGACCTAAATTAGCCAAACCCAAACCCTAAGGGCAAAACTGGCATTTTAGGTTAGAATTAGTTACCCATAGCCTAATTAGTGTAAGACCAGAAAACCATGCAAAACTAATCATGGATTGACCTCCCATTTATCAAGAATTCCCAATTTCAACCTAGAGGTAAAACCCCCAATTTGCTATCCAAAAATCATGATTTCTAACATGGAATTCCTTAATAATCAATGATATAAAGGTAATAGGAGGATTAGACACTTACCCAGTAGAAGAAACTTCGAAAATCTCTTGAAAATATCCTTAAACCGAGGTCGCAAGTTCCAAATATGTGAATGAATAGCCAAATCTCAAAATGCGGGAATAAATATCTAATTGTCCAGGGATTTCGGCATCAGCGACCCAATTCCTCACACATGCAGGCCCGCTTCTCTTGCCCAAACCTCGCTGATGCGAGGTCCACTAACCAGCTCATTCGCTATCGGTGCGGCCCAAAATGCATGGGAGCGGCTCCATCCCTACGGACTATTTCACGCAGAAGTAGCCCATGCCCTCCTAAGTCAATCTGGCACCTGCGGCCCACTTGCACAGGTGTGGCCTAAAGCTCGCGGAAGTGAGACACCAGAAACCAGCAAGCCTAAAACATATTCCAAGTTCAATCCAACACTCCCCCCCCCCCCCCCCAAGGACACAAACCAAATATGCAGCCTAGTTCTATAACATGGAACGAACTTGCTCGCACACTAAAAATTTCAAAAAGAAGTCATTTTGACCGGTGTTGACCGAGGTCAACTCCAAAACCATAAATTCTCATAATCTCAACTAATGACCCAAAACACACCCGAACATTTCGAGATCCGAACCAACTACTTTACCAAGTCAGAAACTGCGTTCCGGACCTAAAGGAGCATCAAAATTCTATTTCGAACATGTTTACCCAAAAGTCAACTATTGTTCAAACCTTTTCCAATAAAATCAAACTTAAGAATTCAAAACATTGATTTCCCTCATCGATTATAGTCTAATTGCCTCGATAATCGCGCCACCCATTTTCAAAGTCAAATATGGCAAAATAAAGCTAAGGGAAGGGTCATTTGGGTAAAAATAGGTAAAATTGTCGAAACGACCTAACATGTCGTTACAATGGAATATTAAGACAAAATCTAAACAAGAATGACCCATAAAACCCTACACAATCTATTTATAAAGATCTAAAAATACCGAATAAATTGTGACAAAAATCCCCCTGTGTGCCACATATGGCCCGTAAGTTGGGCGTAAGTGGCATATGCGGTCTGCATGTTCAGCTCTGTCCTTCAGAAGTTGAAGCTAGGGATTCCAGGATCTTGACTGTATGTTGACTTGAGGACTGTACATGAGATCTACGGCCCGTATGTGGAGCTCGTACGTTGCTTCCTGAGATACCAATTTTCCAACAAATCATTCCAGGGATGGACTTGCAACCCGTATGTGGCATTTACTGCCTGCATATGTCACCCATGTTCATTCCTAGATTTCAGCCATGTTTTTCAGCTCTGTGAATCTTCATCTACGAAACGACTTACAGTCCGGATCTAAGTTCTGCAGCTCGTATGTGGAGCTGTCTATTGGTCTTTCAAAGACTTCATTCTCAGCTTCCATCCGTGGCACCACTTGCGATCCACAAGTTACTTTTATGGACCGTATGTCACCAGAATCAGGATACTTTGCATAATTTTCCTTATTTTCTCCATTTTATCCCTAAATACCCTACAACACAACAATTAACATGAGAAATGACACGAAATCACTTAAAACAAGTAAATTCTTCATAAAAAGATACCAAATGTGTCATAATCCCACAACACAACACTTGACCCGATGTTAATCGTGGTCAACTCAAACTCATGAACTTAACTAGTTTCCTGACCAAGTGTTTGAAAGAGTCCCAAACCACTCGGGATCCATCCCAACCATCTAACTAAGTCATAAATCACGTTTTGATTTTAACTAAACTGTCCAAACTCGAATCCGTGTTTGTTAAGCCTAGATGTAGACTTTGTTCAACCCTTTTTATTTCTTCTAACTTAAGAACTTCAAATTTTAAATTTTCTTCTCATATGGTCACCCGATTGCCTCGGGAACTGTGTCACCCATTCCTGCAGGTCAGAAACATCATATTAAAGCTACGAGAAGTGTTATTTAGGGAAAAAGGGTCTTAAAATTCAAAATGACCTGGTGAGTCATTACAAACATAAATGTATTTCTACTGTAAATGATAAAGTGTCTCCAATTCTTAAAGAAACGTCTAAATCTCTATCTAATACTTTAGATCTAGACTATGCTTTGGTTTTCTAATTGTTGAATTATAGTCTTTTATTTGTTTCTCAGATAACTAAAGTCTATCTTGTGTTGTCGGGTTTTGGCACGAGGAAATTGATGGTCAGCCCAATTCGCCTAAAAGTTTATGGGTTGGGCATAAGATAATAAGAAACGGGTTGATTTTTAACTCATCCAACAGAACACATTTTTAAATTGATTGTCATTTCAGCCCAATATAGTGCCCAAATATGGCCCAATGTTTTAATACTTTTGTTTCAACAAGCAATGTTTTAATAAACTACAACGTTATGGACCTAGTTAGAACTAGTTTTAACTATTTATATCATATAAAATGTGTCTTCATGAAAATGTTTCATTTTAGAGATGATTTCTCAAATTATCTTAAATTGTGTATTGAAGTAGGTAACTTGTGTTGGTTCTATCTTGTGATAATTAATTTAAACATTAAAGGCTAATGATAATATTCATATGTTAGTGAAATATATACATCAAAACAAAGTGACCTTGTCGTTGAAAAAATTGGGTCAAAGTTGTGCGGGTCATGACCCAGCCCATTTCATCTCAAGCAACCTTTAGGTCAATTTCATCCCACCCCATTCATTACCCAAGCCCTTTTGACACCCATAGTTTTGGTATTAGGTGAGAAAAATTGTATTAAATGGATTTGACATCGAAAAGTTTTGACAAGTTACATAAAAATTTTAAATGTGGAAAGCACTGCAGAAAAAATAAAGCTGAAATTTGGCTATGACATCGACGATTGAGGCATACATACTTTGATTTTCTGAAGAAAATTATTTCCTTCTTTGTTTGAGCTAGTAGATCTTCATGATTTCTGTTGTAATGTTTGTGAACTTGAAAAGTCACCGAGTTTCTTTTTCATTGGGTTTGAATAGAAATCCTCTTCCGTTCATAGCTATTCATTTTGTTGTGTGGCTCCATCTAAAATTCCAACTTTGGAAGAATCACATTGGTTTGTTGCTTTTATTGATGATCGCACTGGGATGACTTGGTTGTGGTTGATGATTTCCAAAAGGGAAGTCAATTTAATTTTTAAAAAATTTATAAAATGATTAAATTTGCTACGAATCGGGTCCTATAATGTACAAATTTATGGGAGAGTGACATACACTCTCCTTGCCACATGTGTATTTATTTGTTTTCTTCTTTTTTTTTTAATTTTTCGACTTACGTGTCATTTTTTTTTAAATAAAAATAAAAAACTGAATTTTCATGAAAAAAAAATGAGTTTTAAAACCCGTAATATGATTTTTTTTAAACCCATTTAAAAAAAAAAAAACTAAAAACATGGATTAAAAAGCCGTTTTGGATTTTTAAAACCCTTTTTAAAAATAAAAAAAATCGAAAAATTTGTTTTTTTTTTTAAAAACCCGTTTTGAAAAAAGAAAAAAAAATTGAAAAATGATTTTTTTTTTAAATATGGAAAAATGGATTTGTTAAAAATATGGAAAACTTGATTATTTTTTTAAAATGTCTTAAAAAATCTTGATTTCATTTTCTTAGGACACTTTTATTTTTCAAATAAAATCCGGAAAAATGTTTTTCTTGCCAAAATGTGAACAAAACTTTTTTATAAAATTTTGAAAAATTAATTATTTTCTTAACATGTGGAAAACCCGTTTTTTAAAACTAAATGTGGAAGACTAGATTTATTTTCAAATTTTTAAGAAAATGCGAAGAAATAAAAATTAAGTTTTCCCCTTTTTTTATGTTTCTCACTCTCTCAAAGAGAGTGAAACACACTCTCTTTGCCACATCGGCGTTTGGGGGTAATTATTCCGTTTTAAATAAGTTTAGGGGGGTAATAGATAAGGTGTGTCGTAAGTTCGGGGGTCATAGTTCGGGGGTAATGGTGCCTTATCCCAAAAATTTATAAAATGATTAAGAATCAGTATAATGTACAAATTTGGGTCCTGCAAAGTGATAATGAAGGAGAATATATGTCACGGTCCGTTTTGTAAGACAAGAGGGCACCCACACTATCTCTTTGGTGGGCGAACCCTTCCCTTAACCACATTCACTTTAAATAAAGATATGCAAAGTAAAGTCGAAATCATACTGAGTCACAACAGATACAAAATGTATCTAGATAAATAAGTGTAAGTACTAAAACATCAACAACCCCAAAACTTGGTTTGAACTCGTACAAGAGCTTCTAATTCTACTACAACATCTGAATATTGAATACAAGTCTAAAACTACATAACTAAAGTCTGTCTGTGAATCAAAAAGACAGATAAGCAAGCTATAGATCCGGCAAGTTGCTCACCCTAAAATCTCCGGAAGGAAGGCCTCGGAATCACTCTCGAGGTCTTGAACTAGATCATGGCTCAAACTATGCAATCAACAAAAAGTGCAGCAAGAGTAGTATGAGTACAACACTAGTACTCGTAGGCATCATAACGATTAGATAATGTATATAAATAGGATAAGATTAGCCAGAGTGCATAAAATACCAATTAAGACAGTCAATGAGTAAATAAATGATCTAATGCAATACAATGCCCCCCAGACCACCTCTCTAATCCCGTACACACACGCTAAGGGTTATGCCTCAAATTCATGACCCATGGGGGACCAGTGAAGTCCGTGTACCATATCGCTCTCCGACAAAGCCTCAAAGTTATCAATAGCACTCGCTTTCCGGCAAAGACCTCAGAAGCTATCAATATGAGTCGCTTTCCAGCAAAGACATCGGAAGCTATCAATCAACTCACTCTCCGGCAAAGACCTCAAAGGCTATCAATCACTCTCTTACCATCATATCAGTCATGTGTAAAAATGGAAAGCATGATAGCCATGGAATCAATTGCAACAACATCGCAAATCATAGAATAAATATTGCATGCCGCGAATGCAAATCACAACTTAGTTCAATAATATTTTCCTTCCCTTTTCCATGTAATAAGTGAGATATCAAGTGACCGGGGTAAATAAATCAATAATCACAACTTATTAACAAATATAGCGACAAGCCCATATAACAACATCCATACCAAGCCAGTGGATTTATCACCACAACCATGCCCGAAGGCCTAATATGATTTCCCCATCAATATCTACCATTACATATGATTCTCTAATCGATGTCTAACAAGGGTAAGTCGTAACCTACCTCGAAGGCCGAGCGAGAGTCATGAATAATCAAGTAAATGTGTTTCCTTTGCAAAAAACCTCTGAACGATCGAAGTCTGTGAAATAAGTATTCCACATTAGGTTACAAGTCTAAGGATACTCATATTGCTATACTTCTAAATTGAATCCAAAAACGGCCTTAAAAAGTGACCCCGGGCCCACAATAGCAAAACTGGAATTGTATTAAAAAACTAGTTCACCCAAAGCCTCACTAGTCTAAATCCAGAAGAGCCAATCAAAACTCCATCAAATTGATCCTTAATTTCAAGAAGAACCCTCATTAGGACTTAGGGCTAAATCCCAAATTTAATAAACCCAACATGATTACAAGATAAAATAAGGGATTAGACTAGTAGGAAATACAAAACTAGGGCTTAGAAACTTACCCCCGCGATGAATTGAAGCATAAGCACTTGAAATCGCCTCCACAAAAGCTCTCAACCCAATTTATGAACTTATGAAGTCCAGGCTCGATTTTAGGAAATAAAAGGCTTCTGATTTTTGCTAATTAAAACACGCGGACCTTTCCTTGCAGGTGCGTGCTCGCACATGTGGAGAAAAGGCTGCAGATACAGTCCCAGCTTAAACCGCCGACTGCGCAGGTGCAATGAAGAGTCCGCAGATGCAACTCCCCCCAAACCCACCGAATCTCGTAATCTTGTAGAGGCGACCCACAGGTGCCGTCCCTCACTGCAGATGCGGTCACACCAGAAACAAGAAAATTCTGGTTGTCACCAAATTCATCCCAATACTCAAAATTCATCCGAGACCCCCCGGGCATAAACAAAACATCCATATGAACTCTTTCCTGCACTCGAATTTCCCAAAAGAGATCTTCTTAACACGGTGTTGACCCAAGTCACTCCAACCAAACCAAAACTAAACTTCCAGCCAATGATCAAAAATGCCACCAAAGGCCTCGGGATCCGGACCAAAGGACCAACTAAATCTGCTCCGGACTTAATGGAACTATCAGAATTCGATTCCAGGTGCAATTACCCAAAATTCAACTATTGGTCAACGCTTTTTTGTTCATTCAACTTAGAAAACTCTAGAATCTTTAAAATCAACCAAGAATAGCCTGATAGTCTCGGGAACTGCGCCACCCATCACCCAAGTCATAAACACATAAAAGAGACTACGGGAAGGGTATTTTAGGGAAAGAAAAGTAGAATGCCTATAAGCTCAAAATGACCAAACGGGTCATTACAATATCAAGTTCGTGATTACCTAACGAATTTCTTAAAACTGAATGAATTATTGATCAAATAATTTGTCCCGAGAGACCACAATAAATGGGGATTGCAGGGAAAAAAGAATTAACAACTATTGTAAGTTGTTCATGATACATTAATTGAAGCCAAATGCCATTGTCGATCTTATTGGGGGAAGCCCTAACTTTTGTAGTATACTCCATTAATTGCACCCTTCACATTCAGTTGATTTTCAAAATATTTTCTTAAGATTCCTATTGATATTGTGGTTGCTCCAATAGTTCTAAATTTACCTTCTAGAGTCTTTTAATGTGTAACATTTATTCATCTTCAAAAATTGAGTGAAGAATCTCGAGCTTTATGATGTATTTTTCTTCAATATGATATGCATAAAACGTGGGTACAGGTGTTATCATCCTCCAACTCGACGCATGTTTATAATAATGGATCTGGTCTTTCATAAAACTTCGATGTATATTTCCTCTGAGTCTGAACTTCAGAAGGAGTACTCAAAGGAAATTCAGACTCGAGATTATCATGTTGTAACATATAAATACAATTCTAGTAATAATGCATAATTGAATGCTAAGTCGGGCCAATCTATTGATGACGTGCAATTGGATATTGAGTCAGATAATTCCATTGATATAAACCTGGATGTTGAAGGAGGGATTGAACAAGAGAATGCAAGTCCATCAATGAAAGAATCTAAAGCCCTCACTGACATACCACACCAATCGTCTACAGAGGATGTTCCTGCTCCACAACTCGAGATACCTTAAAAATAACTACCTGGGTATGTCACTTGAGGTGTTCCTACAAAGACGTATGAGCCTGAACTCTTTGTGTCTAATTGCAATCCATTCAAATAAAATCGGTGAATTGTAAATCAATTATCTATTGTATCTGTTCCTAATAGTGTGCAGAAAGCCTTAGTTGATCCAAGATGTAATGCTGCTCTGAATGAGGAAATGAGTTTCTTGAAAAAGAGTGAAACTTGAGACTTGGTTGATTGTCCAACAGTTAAGAAGTCAATGGGACGTCGATAGGTTTACACTATAAAGTATACAACATATAGTAATGTTGAGACAATCAATGCGAGATTAGTGGCAAAAAGGCATACTATGGCCTATGAAATTGACTACATAAAGACGTTTGCACCTGAAGCTAAAATTGTCATCATCCGAGTGTTATTGTTTATAGCTGCAAACTTGGGACTGACCATTGCAATAATTTGATGTAAAAATGCATTTTTACATGGGAAATTTTCTGAAGAAGTTTATATGAAGCTTCTGCCGGATAGATGATAACATAAAGACAAAACAAAAGATGTGCATATTAAAAAAATTATTGATTGAAATAAAGAAATCTCCAAGAGCTTGATTTGAGAAATGAAAAAAGCCTATGATTGCATAATACAGTCAAAGCGACTCAGACCACACTTTATTTTTGAAGAAACAATAAGGTAATATACTGCTCTCATTGTGTATGAAGATAACATGGTGGTTACAGAGAATAATGCAAAGGAAACCAATGTGTTACAAGAACTTGTCTAGAAAATTTGAAATGAAAAAATATTGACTCTTTGAAGTATTTTCTCATAATTGAAGTTTTAGATCCAAGAAAAGAATTTTTTTATCTCAAAAAAAAAAAAAAAAAGCATTAGCTTTACTTTAGAAAATTGATATGACAGCATGTCAACTTATCAATTATCCATTGGATGAATGCTTGAAGTTGTATATTGAAGCAGATCAAGTGCCAGTTGATAAAGGGAGATACCAAAGGCTTGGGGAAGATTACTGTACTTGGCACACATAAGATCTTTTGTATGTATTGAGAGTTTTCTTCTAACAATTCCTAATTTGCTTTGTCATGAAATCATGAAGCAAACTCATTCTTTTCAGTATCTATATGAGGATGTTAATCATCAGTTTATGCAAAATCCTTTTGAATAACACATGAATGTTTCCATTCAAATATTGAGGTACTTCAAGTCTGCTTCTAGAAAAGGAATATTTCTCTATAATCAGCACATGACCTGAAAAGGATACAATGTCAAGCAAAAACTCACATATAGAGAATTGAGCGTACAACTTTGATTCCTAAAGAATTTGTAGAACAATTACCAAATGTGCGCGTGTTCAGCTTAGCTACGAGAGTAGACCAAGATATCATTAATGAAGATGATTACAAAGATATCAAGGTTAAGCTTGACCATTTGGTTCATCATAAATGTAAATGTAGCTGGGGTATTTGTAAATGCAAAAGTCATAATCAAAAACTCGTAATGGCCATATATATCTAGTCCAGAAAATTGTCTTGGAGATATTTTCATTCGTGATCCTCATTCTTGATCCTCATCTAGTGATACTGAATATCAAGTAAATCTTGAAAAATCAAATGACACCTTATAGCTATTTGAACAAGTCATCAGTGCGAGGCAAAAGATATTTGTTCTTGATTGCACCTTGTTTAACTATCTTTAATCAATGAACATGAGCATATGGACAATTTTATTCTTTACAGACAATAATGACGCTACCTAAGGTAAAATATTTGGCTGTATGAAGTCTTTATCAAGCAACTATTAAATATTTTTCTTCAACTCTATTAACTCCAAGGGCCCATATAATACGTAAAATAAAGGGAATCTTACATCAATGACTACATTTTGAGGGTTAAAAATTTGGCATAGCTACACTTTAGCTAATTACATTTCGTAGCTACAGTAGATTGTATTCACGCACTATAGTTGATTGTATTCAAAATTCAATTGAGTCAGATTTCGCTGTATTCAAGTTCAGATTTCGCTGTATTCAAGCCGGATTTCGCTGTATTCAAGTTAGATGTATTCAACTAAGTTGTGTTAAAATCAAATGTATTCAACTCAACTGTATTCATTTGTAGCTATTTTTTCACTGTATTCATAAAATGTCTATCTATATTCATAAACGGACTCGCTGTATTCATGAGTAAAACGAGTAAAAACTGAATACTAAAAACATAGAAACACCAAGAATTAACAAATACACCCTAAAAAAATGAATACAATCTAAAAATTTAATTAAAAAAAAAGCTCAAAAAATTAAATACAATCGCCATATTCGTGAATACAACAACACCAACCACTAGTTCCGACCAGATCTGCCGACAATTTTCGGCTAGAACTGTCAAAAATTTTACAATAACAACAACAACAACCACAAACCTATGCTAACAAAATACACCCTAAAAAATGAATACAATCTAAAAATCAGCTACGAGATTTTTCGAGGAGGCAACGCGGGAAAACGACCGGATGCGGGAGGAGACACCGGAAATCGACGGATCTGGAGGAGGAGACTACGAAAAACGATTGGATCTGGAGGAGGATAAAGAGAGATGACCGGATCTGGATATTGGTCTTTTTAACCAAAAACCAAATGACAGATCTGGATATGGTGTTAATTACTATAGTGTCAGTGTCTGAAAGTATTTCCATTGTTAGTTCTCCTATAAGAGTATTCTAGTTAGCATAAAGCAACATCATGATAAGAAGAAATAAGAAGAAGGAAAATTTTCCATTTAGTTTGACCAGAGGATAACGATGGCGGCAACTGAGCTCCAACGGCGATTCCAGCAGTGATTATGTGATGGTCGGCGGCGGCAGAGAGAGAAGAAGCATCTCAAAAGCTACCCTAAAATTTTCAGTCAAGATATAAAATAATAAAAATAGATTATTCTACTTTAAATATATATGTAACTATTAGTAGTATTTAATATATTACTCTTAGCCATAGGATGTAATTAATCTAAACTATAGCTACTAAATATAAATATGTACTAGAGTTAGTTATGCCTTGTAGTTATCCCTAAAACAAAAATAGGTTAAACCCACAGAACAAGATCAATATTGAATTAAATCTCTCACATAAATAGTAAACCTGGTAAATCTTCTGAAAATACATTCCAAAACTCATTCACGACAGGAACACTATCAAGTGTAACCTCTTCAACACTAGCATCGCTTAATATGACAATAAAATCGGAAAAGGCTCAAAAATGTTCTTAACGTATCATAAATGGTTCAAAAATTCCCTCTTTTCAATTATTAGATCAAATTTGCGCTTCCTTCCACCTATTTGGATCTAAATGCCCTTAATGTTAAATTTAAGTCTTAAACTACCCCTCCATTTAACAAAAGCTGATGTGAAATATATAAAAAATTTAATTAAATTTGTGGCATTATTTTTATTGATCCACATGTAATTAGACTCAAATCCAACTCATTAACCTAACCCTATTTTTAAATGACCCAACACTTCTTCACCGTCCAACATAGGAGTGTATATATATCCTTCCCTGATATAGACAATATTTAAAGGTTCTCTTGTGAAATCTGAATTTACTTCAAGGATCAAATACCTAATATTGAGTGCTAATTTTCTTCATCAATTATACCATAAAATGGATGCACATGGAACTCCTTTCATCAATGCTTAGTTTTTGTTCTAAACAGAAGGTGCCTTACAAAATGAGAAAAGCGAAGAAAGAACCACTACTTGATAAAAATAATTGAATGGGCCTCACTTGTCCTAATATAAAAGCCATTTTGGGCAATATCATCTCTATTTTCCATCAAGAACTAAATGAAATTATCTTTGTTTGGGAAACCTCAACACTTGGGAAGGAATTTTTGCAAGGTCCTCCATAGGGGTCAACGGTGTTGTTGTTTCTGCAATTATTTCAACCACTTTACAGTATGAAAGGCTAAGGTTTATGGCTATAACTGCCATTAGTTCTACCACCCAATCAATCAGAGTTATGTTAGCTAGGTCCAACAACCCTTTCAATCAATTTTCAAGGTTTCTCAAAAGATATTAAGTTTCCTACAGGTTTACCTTCACACCCTTCCATGTACTTAGGTCCTCCTAGAACCTAAATTTTTTTCGGAAAAATTAATAATTTGGATTCATCAGAAAATCATAAAGATTTTAGATAGTGGAATAGTCCAAACCATCATGAGCATTACTTATGTCTTTATTTACCACATCAACACTATTTGATTCTCTTGTGGTATTTGTCAATCTTAATTATTGAGTTTTAAGAAAATTATGTATAAAAGAAAACATGGTGATACATTTATATTTTGTAAGGAATCGTGAGTATCTTATGTTAAAAAAATTATCACCAATTTAGTTAATATCTAGTATATTGAATGGAAAATCTAGATCGTTCAAAAAATTTTAGAGAAATAGGAGCATTTTAGAAAGTGAGTAATTATAAATTAGTGAAAATTTTAGAAAGTATAATTTTACAAATTAGTGAAAATGAGTAATTCTAGAATTATACCTCTGCTAGATCCTGCAATCACTACTTATAAATAGAAGTGTTCTATTGTACTCAAGTAAAAAGTGAATGATCAAGAAATAAGAGCGAGAGCAAAAGTGAGAAGCAAGAGAGAGAAATAAAGAGAAATGTTTGGGTGTAAGAAAAAGAAAAATTGACTGCAAAAGATTCGTGAGATCGAAGTTGATCCAAACTTTGCAATAATAAAATTTAAGTTATGAGCAATCAACTATGTTCACATACATTAAATAATTGGATGAGAACTTAGTAAATCAACAAAGATAGAAACTCAAGGAAAGTCTTACAAGATATTGCCAAAGGCTACAAGAAAATGACGAATTTGTAAGCATCCTCAGCAGTATTGAGAAGCTCAATATAAGTAACGATGGACAGCGAAGCATAAGGATTTTTATTTTATCGGTCATGAACTATGGGATAATGCTGGTGGCTCACACACTACATTACCAATAGAATGCGTTTTTTTTTTTCAAAGTTAAGGAAATGAGGAAGTTTGACTAAAGTTAGCAACCGGTGTAAATGCGTATTTTTTTTCAAAGTTTCATTAATTTCATTAGGTCTAGAATGTGATTTATGACTTAGTCTAGTCATTGGTTCGGGTCCCGAGGGGTTCGGGTGTGATTTGGGTCATTGGTTGAGAAACTAGTTAAGTTGAGGATTTGGAGTTGACCTCGGTCAACATCCAATCAAGCCGACCTCTTTCGGATGTTTTGAGTATGCGAGAAGCTTCGTAGTGTGTTTTATGATTGAAATATATTTGATTTGTGTCCGAGAGGTTCCACATGAGTTTCGCGTATCCAATCGAAGTTCGAAAGTATTTTGAGAGTTGTTGGCTTCTGGTGCAACTAGTTGCTCTTTACGTTCGCGTGGGAGTAGCTGCGCTCGCGAAGGCCTGAGGTTGGTGGCATTTGCGACAGGACCTTCATGTTCGCGATGGGTCCCGGTCGAGGCAGCCCTTTGCGTTCGTCAAGAGGGTTTTCGGGCCTAGACTAAGATAAACCCACTTCGCATTTCATTGTTCATATTTCAATTTTGGGAGCTCGGATTTGGGATATTTCAAGGGAATTCTTCAAGATTTGACTTGGAGGTAAGATTCTAACCTTCATCAAAGTATTTCCCCGTGATTCCATCTATTATTTAGCGAATTTATCCATGATTTGATCTTAGAATTTGTGATTTTCCATAGAAATTGGTGTTCAAGTAATTTATCAAATTGAAAGTCGATTTGTGAACGGATTTCAATGATTTTTGAGATTAACCTTTTAGGTAAGCTTAGTTTTTGGGTTCCGAATTAAAGTATAGCAATATGGGTATTGTTAGACTCGTCTAACTTTGTAGAGTACTAATTTGACTCGATTGAACTCATTCGACAAACTTGGATGCAGTAGAGCTTCCGGAAGGCTTAATCTTTTCTCGAATCGAGATGGAGAACGTTCAGAGGCGTTAAGGAAGGGAAAATCCATTTGTGAGCCCCAGACTTCGAAACTAAGGCAAGTTGGGACTTACTAGACTCTTTATGAATTGTATGTTTTGGCTAATGTAAATAAGATGCGAAATAAGAAATTGGGAGTCTCGTACTCTTGAGGTGATGAGCACTTGTGCGGGCACCGATGTATTGTTGTGGGTAATTAATGAAAAATGGAATAATCTTGTGAATTAAAGAATTTCAAGCTTATAGGCATTGGTTGGTAGTAATAAATCTACTAGTTTGGTATGGTTGTTGATTATATGGGCTTATGGTAGCCATGTTTGTTTAATACTTGCGATATTGATTACTCCACATGTCGTCTAAATCATGAAAAAGGAACTATAGTTGGAATTGAATTGATATTATGTAATTGCATGTTATACGCCTATCTATTTCATACATTTGATGATATTATTGGCATGGTATTTATTCATCATAAGGGATGGTTCGTAGAGACCCAATTGGATATGGTACATGGTTGGAGTGATGATAACATGATAACCTATTGGCTTATACTCGATGTGATTTGGAGGATTTGGCATTCCGGGTGAATATATGATAATGATAGCTTATCGTCTTATACCCAACGTGATCTGGAGGATCTGGCATTTTGGGTGAGTGCATAGACCTCATGTGTCACGATCCAAATTCACTAAGTCGCTCGGGAACCTATCATTTCTCATCTAGTTAGGCGAACCCTTTTCCCAATTCATAAATTCAACCACAATAAGTAACTAGAGCAGAATAAGTAGAAGTCTGAATCATAAATAATCATAAGTGCGCAATAAAAATACAACCAACCCCCAAGGAACTGGTCTGCTCATACAACAGCAACTAAGTAACGTTTAGAAAATACAAGTCTCAAATGCTAAACACATCTATCTGAATGGAAGAAAATAAAGACAGGTATATAGGAGTCTCTGTGCAGTGACACATCAGATGCTCACCCTAGATATTCGCAAGCCAGGCCACGAAAATCAGTCTTAGGAGTGGAAATGGAACCTGTCTCGAAACTCTACACCCCGAAAAGTAGTGTAGCAAGGTAGCATCAGTACAACAACACGTACTGAATAGGCATCATAGGAAGACAACAGTTAGTTAACATATATAAAGGAAGAGACTGAAAAATAGACATTCTCACAATTAGGTATAAACACCACACAGTCCAAGAATAACAACTCAAGTATATAAGGATGAAATAATTGAATCATAGCCTATGATGAAGCATCTAACCACAAGTCAGCCAATTTTCCACGATTCTCAAAAAAACCACAAACACCGTACAACCAACAATAGTAATCCATAACCCCAAGTATTAGCCCAGGAAAAGTCTCTACTCCTCGAGGCCATCTGTCACGACCCAACTGGAAGGCCATGACGGGTACCTGGAGCTAACCTACCAAGCACCACCTAATATGCTTCTTATAATCGTATCTCGGTGGATCACATGGCTAACTCACAGCTATCATAATCTGTACGGGCATGAATTCTCAATTAATAGCTCATCTATATGGTCATCATCAACTATGCCCATATATATATATAAACAAGCCAACAAGGCTACAAAAATGATAGACAATATATGCACCAGTAAGGTTGTAAGACGTCTAACTATACACAGTTATCTACGAGCCTCCATATAGAGTACAATAAATCATAAGATGGGATAGGACCCCGACATGCCCAAATATGTACACAAAGGGTTAATACTAATAGACTGCAGCTTCGAAGTAATTGGAGCCCTCCTGAGACTCCGCTGATGAATCACCTAGGGGTCTGATCCGCCTCCCTGCCTACCTGCAGGTATGAAAGTAGCGTTCACAAACAAAAGGACATCAGTACGAATAATATACTGAGTATGTAAGGCATCAATAACAACATAATAAGGATATAAAGGAGCATGAGATAAAAGAGATAACCTTGTACATCTGATTGCCTCTTAAGGCAGCTATCATGCATGCTTAACTTTTCTTTTCAAAACAAAATCTTATACATATATATACATATATAGTATACTGCCGGCCATATAGGGGTGGTGTTATCATTATATATATAGCATACTTACCGGCCATAGGGGCGCGGTGTTATCATCATATCATCATCATTATATATATATATATATATATATGTCATGGAACGTACCGATCCATATATATATATATATATATATATATATGCTGCAAACGTGCAGCCCGATCCATATATCCCGTGTCCGGGATGATGTTATAAGTTGCCCACTGCAGTGATGTGTACATCTATATGTCTGCTCGGCCACCTATAGCGCAGCGCGATGTGAAAAAAATACATATATATATATATATATATACACACACACACACATATGTATATAAAGCATGCATAAGAGCCAAAGGAAACATTACTACTCTATTGAAGTGACGTAATGTCGATAAACCTCTGATTTCCATTATAGAATCATCACCATAGCTATATCTCACCTTGAAAGAATAATTATTATAAGATGAGATCATCAACAATAAGTAAAATCAATAGTCATGGAACAAGCTCAATAATATTACAGGAACATCAAGAACTATAAGTTTTGGTATCTTCAGGAATAGGATCATCATCATTATCATCATGGAGAGCATTTATCAACAATATCATAGGAACTTTGAGAATTATGAGCTTCTAGCATTCCTAAGAGTAGGACATTATGGATACCATGTGTGGGTTCACAATAAAGGAATCATGCCTTTAGAAAGAAAGGGTTAGCCTTACATACCTTTATTATTTTTAACTACTTAACGTTCTCGTCCCAAGCTTGCAAATCTACATTCAAGAGGATTCATACTAAGGTCAAGTCTTGAAAACACTCTTGAGTTCAAATTAGCATGATTAACGAGCTAACGAAATTTAGGCAGCACTTCCCCTAGATTATCAACTTCCACCATATCATAAAACATCTTCCAAATAGAAATAACAACATCCACAAATAATAATCAAGAAGTTATATTCAATTTAGTCTCGAATTTATCCAAAATCCCCCTTTCATGGTCATCTTATAGTCATCTTCTCCACTTCAACACTTATGACTTCTCCACTTTAATTCTTTTCCTTTCCAAGAGTTACTAAACCCTTACATTAACTTAATCATATAAATAATAGGAAGAACATAACTTATAATGGAAGAACTTCACCTTACTAAACTCTTTTCAAGATTAAGTTCATCACAACTTTGAAGAGAAGCAAGAACAATCTCCTTCCATGGATTATCTTTGGGTTTTGATGTTGATCTTCTCTCTTGATGATATGGAAAGGTTTGGAATATTATAGAACCTCCAAGAACTCTCAAGAGCTCTCTAGAAGCGTGGGAGGTTGATATGAAAATGGGGTCTTTTGGGATTTAAAAAGGTGGCAAAATCGCTCCCTTGCACCAAATTGCGGTGGAGATGTGGCTCACCATATTCGACATGCAGCTGCATCTCCCCTCCTCTCCTTAGGGAGGAGGTTGGGCAGTGAGGGCTGCCAAATTTTTGAGTTTTCGGCCAATTTGCTGCACAACAAACTCAGTTTGTGGCTGCAAACTGGACCACAAACTCCGATTTTCGTGAAAATGCGTTCTTTTCGATTCATTTGACCTCCAATCCTTATGGAACCTTCTTGGCACTTGTATAAAACTTAATTAACCATCCAAGGGGGCCTATATCTCCCCCTCAAGGCAATGATAATAAATGTATAAATCAAATGCTACGAAATCTTCCCAAAACATGACTCAAACTCAAATTTCTCCAACAAACTCATTTTCACCGATTCATTTAACTCCGAAACCTTAGGGTACATGCTTAAAGCTATCAAATACCCTTCTTAACCTTATAAGGGATCCATGTCCACATTAGGCTTGCGTTGGTTCACTCATAATTCAAACGACATGAAATTTCCAAGGTGTAACATTCCTTCCCCCTTAGGAAGATTCGTCCTCGAATGTTTGACTCTTAGGGATTCTACAAAAATTTTGCCAGAGTTTTCCCTATAATATACCACACCATCCTATCACAGCAACCCAAAATATCTATCGCCTCACAGCGCTACAACAACAATAATGGTCACACACGATCAAGAAATCATCAAAAGAAAGCATTACATACCTGAGGACAATGGTGCCTCTATCTGAATCTCCTCTGGGAGTGGAAACAAATGTGGATACCTAAACTTCATATCTTCCTCAGCTTCCCAAGTCATTTCTTCTTTATTATTGTTTCTCTATAGAACTTTAACTGAAGCTGCATCTTTAGTTCTGAGCTTCCGAACTTGCCTATCTAGAATATCAATGGGGACTTCTTCGTAATATAGTTGCTTGGTGACCTGAACATCATTTACAGTTACAATTCTGGAAGGATCTCCAATGCATTTGCGAAGCATTGACACATGGAAAACTGGGTGGACTGTCTCCAAGTCTGAAGGTAGATCTAACTCATAAGCCACCTGGCCTACCTTGCGTACAATCTTGTAAGGCCTAATATACCGAGGACCAAGTTTGCCCTTCTTACCAAATCTTATCACACCCTTTATAGGCGACACCTTCAAGAATACCCAATCATTAACTTGGAATTCCAAGTCTCGTCAGTGATGGTCCGCATAAGATTTCTATCGACTCTGGGCTGTCAACAATCGGTTCTGGATAAGCTTGATCTTCTCCACCGCTTGTTGGATCAAGTCTGGCCCTACTAACTTTGTCTCCCCTATTTCAAATCATCCAATTGGTGATCTATACGTTCGCCTATATAGGGCCTCATATGGGGCCATCTGGATGCTGGAGTGATAACTATTGTTATATGCAAACTCGATGATCGACAAATGATCATCCCAACTATCTCCAAAGTCTAACACACATACTCGTAGCATATATTTGAGGGTCTAAATGGTGCGCTCAGCTTGTCCATCAGTCCGTGGATGAAATGCTGAGCTAAGTCTCACCTGAATCCCCAAACCTTCTTGGAAGTACTTCCAGAAATTAGCTGATATGAGGGTCTAAATGGTGCGTTCAGCTTGTCCATCAGTCCGTAGATGAAATGAAATCGAGCTAAGTCTCACCTGAATCCCCAAACCTTTTTGGAAGTACTTCCAGATATTAGCTGTAAACTGTGCTCCTCCATCGGAAATAATGGATACTGGAATACCATGAAGTCATACTATCTCTTTGACATACACCTTTGCATAATCTTCAGTCGAGTACTTAGTTCTGACCAGTAGGAAATGAGTTGACTTCGTAAGTCTATACATAATTACCCATATAGAATCATACTTATGCTGAGAATGAGGTAAGCCTGCAATGAAATCCATATTAGTCACTTCCCATTTTCAAGTTGAAATTTCCATAGCTTGCAATAATCTCCCAGGCTTCTGATGCTCGATCTTTACCTGTTGACAGTTAGGACATTGAGCTACGCACTCTGCTATATCTTTCTTTATTCCGTCCCACCAATAAATCGATTTAAGATCATGATACATCTTTGTCACTCTTGGATGAACTGAATAACGGGAATGATGGGCTTCCCCTAAAATCTGTCGAAATAACCCTGCAACATCAGGAACACATAATCTGCCTCGATATCTAAGAACTCCATTTGCAGAAATCTCAAATGGTGACTTTTTCTTCTGAGAAAGTGTATCTCTGTAATGAATTTACATGGGGTCCTCATATTGGCGCTTTTTCACCTCCACTACTAAAGATGAGACAGTTGAATTATGAACAGTGACTCTCGTGTTGCCTGAGTCTATCAAGCGAACTCCTAGGCTGGCTAGCTATTGAAGCTCACGAGCTAACTCTCTCTTCTCCGGCTGAACATCACATAACTGCCCATGGATTTAAGGCTAAGAGCATCTGCTACTACATTTGTCTTTCCAAGATGATATAAGATACTCACATCATAATACTTCAATAGCTCCAACCATCATCTTTGTCGTAGATTCAACTCCTTCTACTTGAAAATATACTGGAAACTCTTGTGGTCTGTATAAATATCAATGTGAACGCCATAAAAATAATGTCTCCACATCTTCAATGCATGAATAACCGTAGCTAACACTAGATCATGGGTCGGGTAGTTTTTCTCGTGTTTTCGCAACTGCCTTGAAGCGTAAGCAATAATTTTACCGTATTGCATCAACACACAAGCGTTCTATAAAACTGTGCTCACAAGCATTCAACTATTGGAATTTAGCTGATTTCTAAGTCAGTTTCGTCAATGGCGAAGAAATAGAAGAAAGCCTTTTATAAATCTTCCATAATAACCTGCCAACCCCAAAAAACTATGAACCTCCGTAGGTGTTGTAGGCTTTAGCCAAGTCTTCACAGCTTCAATCTTCTGGGTATCCACTCGAATACCATCAATTAAAATAATATGCCCCAGAAAAGTTACAGAATTTAACCAGAACTCACATTTTGAAAACTTGCTTGTAGCTCCCGAGTCTGAAGAATTCTAAGGACAGTACGTAAATGATCTGCATGCTCTGCCTCATATCGAGAATATACTAGGATATCATTGATAAACATAATCACAAATAGATCTAGGAAGGCCTGAACACATTATTCATCAAATTTATGAATACTGCCAGTGCATTAGTCAATCCAAACGACATTACTCAAAATGACCATATCTAGTTCTAAAGGCTGTCTTCGGAATGTCCTCTTCCCTTACTCTTACCTGGTGATACCCCGATCTCAGATCTATCTTTGAGAACCATTTGGCACCCTACAACTGATCATATAAATCATCAATCCTTGGAAGTGGATATTTATTCTTTATTGTCACCTTATTCAACTATCTGTATTCAATGCACATTCACAAGGAACCATCTTTCTTTCTTACAAATAAAACAGGTGCTCCCTATGGCGACGAACAAGGCCTAATAAATCCTTTCTCAAGAAAATCTTTTAATTGCTCCTTTAATCCCCGCAATTCTGTAGGAGCCATTTTGTAAGGAGGAATAGACATGGGCATAATATCCATTAACACATCAAGAGCGAAATCAATCTCCCTAAAACTGGAAACTGGCCATTTTTGTTGCGCAATCAACATTGGCATAACAGTAGGACAACCAATCCATACCCATAATGACATCAAAATCTATCATTTTCAGCTCAATCCAATCAGCCATGTTCTGGCAGTCGCAAACTATAACTGCACAATTTCTATACACCCGTCTACCTATCACTGGATCACCTACCGTGTAGATACTTCGATAGGTTTCAGTTGACTCAGGCATCACCCCAAACTAACCTGTAACATAAGGAGTAACATATGAAAACGTAGAACCCGGATCAATTAATACATATACATCATAGGAGAATACTAATAATATACATGTGACAATATCAGGGGAAGACTCAAGATCCCGTCGCCTAGCTAGCACATAGATATGATGCTAAGGACTACTCGAACTGGACACTCCTCCTCAATCCCTACCATGGCCTACTGGTGTCTGTGAGCCTTGCCCTAGAGGGCGTACTGATGACGAAAAACTAGTTGTTGATCCTACGGGCTGGACCCTACTTCTATCACCTATTGATGGACAGTCACGCTTGATATGGCCTGGCCGACCACAGGCATAACAAACATCTAAACCCAATCGGCATGGTCCCCAATGCAGCTTACCACACTGAGTACATCGTGGTGTAAGTGTCTCATCTGACTGGAACCACTCCTAATCTGAGATCTGGGAAATCTGAAACTCTGAGCTGGCCCAGAATACTAGTTACTGAATATGTGGAGGCGCACTAGCTACTGAATATGCTGAATGTTTAGAGAACTGCCGCCTTGGGCCACCTCTGGCCACCTCTAAACTCATTGTCAAACCCTGAAAGCCTGGCCCTCTTGCTCTGACCCCTATCACCATGGCCCACACCCTGCCGCTGAGCCTAAGCGACTACTAACTAGGTCAGGAAAAAGACGGTCTCTCTTATCTCCTGGCCTGAGGCATCTAGTGAAGGAACTGGGGTGTTGGAGTTAGAGCTGAGGCTCCTTCGTGCTCTTCTAAAATGGGTGGAGTATGAGAGATCTGAGATGGAACCTTGTTGTAGGACTCACCCTCCTCTATGTCTGCCGGCGGTTCCCGCTCAGTCCTCCTTCCCGCCATTGTTTTTCCCTTATGGGCCATTGTTGCTTTTCTTTTCACAGGCATCGCTGAAAGCACAGCACACTATTAGGAAAAGGGAATTCTTATATCATGGCTTTATCGCACGATCTATGATGAGGAAGAAAGGTCAATCATTCCTTAATACCCCGCAGCCTCCCGTTTATAAGTGTGGCGCGCTTCACACCCATAAACAAAACTCTACTGGACACGGCTCATAGACGCACCCTAGGATGAACTGCTCTGATACCACATTTGCCACGACCTAGCCAGAGGGCCATGACGGGTACCCAGAGCTAACCTACCTAGCACCACCTAACACGCTTCTTATAATCGTATCTCGGTGCACCATATGGCTAACTCACAGCTATCATAATTTGTACGAGCATGAATTCTCAATTAATAGCCCATCTATATGGTTATCATCAACTATGCCCCTATATAAATATATAAACAAGCCAACAAGGCTACAAAAATTATATACAAAATATGTACCGGTAAGGTTGTGAGACATCTAACTATACACAGCTGTCTACGAACCTCTATATAGAGTACAAGAAATCATAAGCACGGGACAGGACCCCGCCTTGCCCAAATATGTACACAAAGGGGTCGAAGTAAGTGAAGCCCTCCTGAGACTCAAGTGAAGCCCTCCTGAGACTCCACTGATGAATCACCTAGGGGTTACGATTAGTCTCCCTACCTACCTGCGGGCATGAACGCAGCGTCCACCAACAAAAGGATGTCAGTACGAATAATGTAACTGAGTATGTAAGGCGTGAATAACAACATAATAAGGATATAAAAGAGCATGAGATAAAAGAGATAACATGTACATCTAAATGCCTCTTAAGGCGGATATCATGCATACTTAGCTTTTCCTTTCAAAACAAAATTTTATACATATAGAGTATACGAATATATATAGCCACGATGTTATCATTATATATATAGTATACTGCACTGCCATATAGGCGCGGTGTTATCATCATCATTATCATTATGCAACCCTATATATATATATGTATATATATATATATGTATGTATTGTTATGGAACGTGCAATCCGATCCATATATCCCACATCCGGGATGATGTTATAAGCTACCCACTACAGTGATGTGTACATCTATATGTCTGCCCGTCCGCCTATAGCATGGCGCGATGTGGGAAAAAAATACATACATATATATATATAAAGCATGCATAAGAGCCCAAGAAAACATTTCTACTCTATCAGAGTGACGTAAGGTCGATAACCTGCGATTTCCATTATGGAATCATCATCATAGTTATATCTCACCTTGAAAGAACAATTATTATAAGATGAGATCATCAACAATAAGTAAAATCAATAGTCATGGAACAAGCTCAATAATATTACGGGAACATCAAGAAATATAAGGTTTAGTATCTTTAGGAATAGGATCCATTATCATTATCATAATCATCATGGAGAGCATTTATCAACAATATCATAGGAACTTTGAGAATTATGAGCTTCTAGCATTCCTAAGAGTAGGACATTATGGATACCATGTGTGGGTTCACAATAAAGGAATCATGCCTTTAGAATGAAAGGGTTAGCCTTACATACCTTTAGTCTTTTTAACTACTTAACATTCTCCTATCAAGCTTGCAAATCTACATTCAAGAGGATTCATACTAAGGTCAAGTCTTGAAAACACTCTTGAGTTCAAACTAGCATGATTAACGAGCTAATGAAATTTAGGCAGCACTTCCCCTAGATTATCAACTTCCACCATATCATAAAACAGCTCCCAAACAGCAATAACAACATCCACAATATCATAATCAAGAAGTTATATTCAATTTCGTCTTGCATTTATCCAAAATCCCCTTTTCAGGTTCATCTCATAGTCATCATCTTCACTTCAACACTTATGACTTCTCCACTTTAATTCTTTTCCTTTCCAAGAGTTACTAAACCCTTACATCAACTCAATCATATAAATAATAGGAAGAACATACCTTATAATGGAAGAACTTCACCTTAATAAACTCTTTTCAAGATTAAGTTCATCACAACTTTGAAGAGAAGCAAGAACAATCTCCTTTCATGGATTATCTTTGGGTTTTGATGTTGATCTTCTCTCTTGATGAAATGGAAAGGTTTGGAGTGTTATAGAACCTCCAATAACTCTCTAGAAGTGTGGGGAAATAAGTATGGGAGGTTGATATGAAAATAGGGTCTTTTGGGATTTAAAAAGGTGGCAAAATCGCTCCCCCACATCAATTTGTGGTGGAGATGCAGCTCATCATATTGTATATGCGGCCGCATCTTCCCTCCTCTCCTTAAGGAGGAGGTTGGGCCATGAGGGCTGCAAATTGGGTGAGTTTGCGGCCAGTTTGCGGCCGCAAATTGGACCATAAACTCTGATTTTCGCGAAAACGCGTTCTTTTTTATTCGTTTGACCTCCAATCCTTATGGAACCTTCTTGGCACTTGTATAAAACTTCATTAACCATCCAAGGGGACCTATATCTCCCCCTCAAGTCAATTCTAAGTAATGTATAACTCAAATGCTATGAAATCTTTCCAAAACATGACTCAAACTCCAATTTCTCTAGCAAACTCACTTTCACCAATTCATTTAACTTCGAAACTTTAGGGTACACGCTTAAAGTTAACAAATACCCTTTTTAACCTTATAAGGGCTCCATGTCTACTTTAGGCTTGTGTTGGTTCACTCATAATGCAAACGACACAAAATTTCCAAGGAATAACACCATCAATCCCCAAGTATGTAATAATTAGACACACGGCAATCTCAAATCAGTAACCAATCGGGAAGTCAATGTTCATGAGCACCGTACAATGCAATAGCTAACCATAACCAGGAATCAAATAAATGAATGGATGAAATATGAATGCAGCGCAATGATACACACATACTTCGGGCGAAAGATCTCCACGCCTCAACAGTCATGACCTACGGGGGACCCTCGAAGTCCATGTACCTACTGCGGTGCACAGTCCGATCCAAGTCAATGTTGCGGAACGTGCAACTCGATCCTAAGCAGTGATGCGGTACGTGTAACTCGATCTTAGTAAGTTTTGCGGAACGTGCAACTCGGTCCAATAAATGTATATACATGTTTGTGTGTTGCGGCGCAACTCGATCCAAATATATGAGTATGAATGCATGGATGATATCAATGCCAACAAGAGTATATCAATGACAATTGTGCCACACATGGAACCATATCAAAATATCAAGAACAATCTCAATTCCTTCTTCTTCACTAGTTAATAACTAATAACTGATAGATATGGGTTCACAAACATGAATAAGTCACTAAGTATTCATATAAGAGTATCATGAAAGATGATATTGAGTACACTGCATAATATCAATGAATGATGACAACATATCAAATCAATCGTGACACACATGGACACATCTTGCGATATCAATAACAAGACAAGTTATTTCCGCTGTCCAAGATAATACCAATAAGTGAGGGATATCTATATCTCAATCATGATAAGATGACTAAGCATCTAATATAACATATACACACGTGGAAACAAGAAAATAAATCACAACAAAGAAACACACCAAAATCAAACAACAATACCAACCTAGGAATCCATCCCAACTTCATACCTGAAGGCGTACATGATTTCTCTAATGATCACTAACTCTGCATTTGATTCGCTAACCGAAGTCTAACCAAAAGGTAAGCCACAACCTACTTGAAATGCCGAATAGGTGCCACGAAATAATCCACTTGAGCCTTGCCTTTCTTCTTTGGAGAGCCTCAGAATGATTATCGTCTATCAAGTACGAATTCTACGTTAGAATATGAATCTAAGGATATCCATAATGCCATAGTTTTACCCAAAATCTAAAAAATGGACCCAAAATAGCCAAACTCGAGCCACAAGGGCGAAATAGTAATTTTATTGAAAGATCAGGCTCAATATAGTAAAAATAGTACTATACTATTCTAGACGAGTCCAATGATACCCATATTGCTATACTTTAATTTGAAATCCAAAACAAACCCCAAAAAGGTAACCTCGAGCCCGCAAGGGCAAAACAAGAATTTTATTTCAAAATTAGTATACCCATAGCTTAATTATTCCAGATCCAGAAAACACACTCAAAAATCCATCATCTTGACCTTCCAAAACCATGATTTACCATTTTTCAACTTTTGGGTTCAAAACCGTAATTTCTACAATCCAAACACGGATATAAACAATAACCAACGAAATAAACATGTGAAAACATCAAAATAAAGGTTAGATACTTACCCTCTTATTTAGTATGATTAAAATACTAAAATGTGAGATCTGTCCATTTAAAACACTGTCCAGGAGATTTTTACACATCGCCTTCGCGGGACACCATCACCTTCGTGAAGAGAAATTTTTTGCGTTGACCGATCAACCAAAAATTCCTTCTTCACGTTCACGTAACCTCCTCGAGTTCATGAAGAACAAAAGTTTGCACCAGAAACCAGCAATAACAATTTGAAGTAAAATAGTCATATCTCACTCATACGATGACGAAATGATATGATTCTTGTTGCTATAGTTCCAAAATTACGATACAGATCTAACGGTACAATCAGAACACAAAAAAAAGGTCGTTTGCTTAATATGGTACCCTTTTTACTCAAATCTACGTCAAAATCGAAAACAAACACCATACAACTCAAACTCATCCAAAACTCATCGGAATCTAACCAAAATCTATGGACAAATCCAAAATCATCATACGAACTTGTTGAAACTTTCAAAATATAGACACTGGGTCATCTGGACCCGATATTGACCGCGGTCAACCTCAATTCTTTAACTTAGATAGTTTCTCAACCAATTATGCAAATCATACCCCGAACCCATCGGGAACCAAACCAATGATCCCACTAAGTCATAAATCACACTCCAAAACTAATGGAACTATCAGAATTTGATTACGGACATATTTACCCAAAAGTCAACTTTTGGTCAACCATTGCAACGACCCGTATCATCGTTACTATGAATTTCGAAGGAAGACGACAGCTCTGGCTCCTTAATAGTGTCTCCATCTAGTTATGTGCTGGAAACAATTTAAGTCAACCAAAATCGTTGTACGTATCGCGTAAGGGATAGAAGCATGGGCCACCAGGCCCAGTAACCGCCATAGTGGTAGTATTACTGCTGTAGCGGTCTATTAATTGCCATAGTGGTAAGAGCACATGGCCAGAGAGCCGCCATAGTAGCCTCTTAGCCGCTGTAGCTGTCACAACCCAACTAATGGGCCATGACGGGTACTGGGAGCTGGCTACCGAGCACCACTCATCACACTATCTATCATACTCAACCTGGACATGCTTCATTCTCAACATAAAACTTATCATGAAATGATCTTCAAATATCTCCAAAAACATGCATATATAAATATACATAGGTCCATAAGGCTACAAAATTAACGTACAAGGCATACACCAAGGAGATTACATCACATCTATTACCCACACATAAGTATCTACGAGCCTCTAACTGGAATGTTGAAATCATAAGGACGGGACAGGACCCCACCATGCCGCAATATGTACACAAAAGAATATACCAAGAAGTGGGAACTTCGGAGTAGTGGAGTGCTCCTATGTATCGGCTGACAAGCTCCTAGGAATCTGGTTCGTCTCCCTGTCTACCTATGGGCATGAACACAACGTCCATAAAATAAAAGGACATCAGTACAAACAATGTACTGAGTATGTAAGTCACACATATCAAACATAATAAAGAAATTAGAAAACATAAAGCAAAGGAATAACCTGTACTGATTGCCTCTTAAGGCGGAATCATGCATGCTAGCTTTTGTAGTAAATAACATCATATCATGTAATATATAAGCTGCCCGACCATATTGGCATGGTGTGATCATTATTAGCCCGTGTCCTGGCCTCTCGCATCCGGGGTAACCATATCAAGCCGCCCACTAGTGGTGTCTGCCCGGCCATATAGGCACGGTGTAATCATCATAGCCGCCCACTACACCCGGTGTAGTTGCGTCTGCCCGGCCACATAGGCACGGTGTAATCATACATATACATAACACGGAGCATCCATGAAAGCCCAAGTGAAAGCTACAACTCTATTGGAGTGACGTAAGGTCGGTAACGTCTAATTACATTATGGAATCATCATCATCGCTATGTCTCACTTTGAAGGAACTAATCTCATGAGGTGAGACAACAACAAAAAATAACATCAATGAAATCATGAAAATAGGATTATCAAACTCATAATAACATCATCTCATAAGCCTCAGAATTTCTAAAGATAGCATCATCATCATCATCATTATCGTAGAACACATCTCATCTCTAGCTCATAAATGGCTCTTAAGAACCACGAACTTTCAGCTCTTGGGATGTAAGAAGGTCATCGGATATGTGGAAAATAAAATATAAGAGTCATGCCTTATGAAAGAAAAAGGCTAGCCTTACATATCTTTGCGTACTCTTAACGGCTAAACGTTCTCCTTCCAAGCTCATAACTCTACATTCAAGAGAATTCGTACTACATTAGATCATTTGAATCATGCTTAAGTCTAATCTAAAGCTACTAAGAGCTAACGAAAATTAGGCAGCATTTCCTTTGTTTTGAAAACTTTCTCCATATAATAAACAACTCCCAACATCAATATCAATATCCACAATATCATAATCAATCTCAATTCACCTTCAAAGTCATCCATAACCATGACTACAATACAACATCATATTCATTCTTCACATAATACTTTCTCAACGTCATTAGCATCATTCAAAACAAGATTATACTCATCTCATACTAAGAATCACGACTCAAATTAACTTACAACTCAAAATACCATTATCTCTATATTTGAGCTCATATTCTACTTTCTTATCTACTCCAAGTCTTTCAACCACGCAATACTTTTAATAATATGAAATAGATGTGAAACTAACCTTTGATTATGTAGGAATGGTCTTTGTATGAAGATACTCCACTTGATAAAACCCCAACTTCAATTCCAAAGAAAACCTTGACTTCCACAAACCCTAGTGATCTTCTCTATACTTGATTCTGTTGGTTCTTGGTGGTTGATCTTTGATTTCTCTTGGATATGTGTTAATATAGTATGTGGAACTTCCTAGAGCTATCAAGAAGTGTGGAGAATGTGGGAAATGAAAAATAAGAACTTGGGTCATATATATATGGAAAGAGAAAAATCTTGAAACGTTGACCCGATTGAGTTATACGGACACTTATACGGTCCGTATAAGTGACCGTATAATACTACCAGGGATTGACTTTCTCTGGACAGGTTATACAGACCCTTATACGGACCGTATAAAGTTATATGGATCGTATAAGTGGTCGTATATCTCAACTTTTCCGAAGTTCTCGTTCATTCGTTCGATCTCAAATCCTTAAGGAACCTTCTTGGCACTTGCATAATATTTCATTACCCATCTAAGGATCCTTATAGCTTCTCCTCGAGACATTACTAAATCAACATTGGCTCGGTTATTACGAAATCTTCCCGAATATAACTTACATTCCACTTCCTTCAACAAACTTAGTTTCACCGGTTCATATAACTTCAAAATCTTATCGTATATACTTCAAAGCTACTTGATACTCTCCTTAATGTCGTAAGGACTTCATGTTTTCCTTGAGCTTGTGTTAGTCTATTCACAGTACGACAACATGGAATGTACGGTGTAACATTCTCTCCCCCTTAAGAACATTCGTCCTCGAATGTTAAGTTCTCGGGGATTCTACCGAAATTTTGCCAGAGTTTCACCTGTAATATGGAACTACCATCCTATCACAACAATCCAAAATGACATCGCCTCACAGGGCTATAACAGCCACACACGATCAAAATTATCAAAAGAAAGCATCACATACCTTAAGATAATGACGTCTCGTCTTGAATCTCTTCTGGGGTGAAAACAAATGCGGATATCTGGACTTCATATCTTCTTCGGCTTCCCAAGTCATTTTTTCTTTATTATTGTTTCTCTATAAGACCTTGACTGAGGCTACCTCTTTGTTCCTGAGTTTCACACTTGCCTATCTAGTATAGCAATGGGTACCTCATCATAAACCAACTTCTCGGTAACTTGAACTCACATACCGGCACAACTCTAGAGGGATCCCCAACACATTTGTAGAGCATCGACAAATGAAAACCTGGATGGACTGATTCAAGTTCCGGAGGTAGATTTAGTTCATAAGCCACTTGGCCCACCTTGCGTACACTCTTATAAGGCCCAATATACCGGGGACTAAGCTTACCCTTCTTGCCGAATCTCATTACACCTTTCATTGGAGACACTTTTAAGAACACCCAATCATTGATTTGGAATTCCAAGTTCCATCGGCGATTGTCCGCATAAGACTTTTGGTGACTTTGAGCTGTCAACAATCGGTCTCGAATAAGCTTGATCTTTTCCACCGCTTGCTGAATCAATTCCTATTACACTGTCTCTCCCATCTCAAACCATCCAATTGGCAATCTACACTTTCTTCCGTATAGAGCTTCATATGGGGCCATCTAGATGTTAGAATGATAACTATTATTATAAGCAAATTTAATAAGTGACAAATGATCATCCCAACTGCCTCCGAAATCTATTATGCATGCCCGCAACATATCCTCTAAGGTCTGAATAGTGCATTCAGCTTGTCTATCAGTCTGTGGATGAAAGGCTGTGCTGAGTCTCACTTGAGTTCCCAAACCTTCTTGAAAGGACTTTCAAAATTTAGTAGTAAATTGTGCTCCTCTGTCTGTGATAATGGCTATTGAAACACCATGAAGTTGGACTATCTTCTTAAGATACAACCTTGCATAATCTTCTGCTGAATATGTAGTTTTGATCGGAAGAAAATGAGCTGACTTCGTAAGTCTATCAACAATTACCCATATAGAGTCATACCTACACCGAGAACGAGGTATGCCTACGATAAAATCTATGTTGATCACTTCCAACTTCCAGATTGGAATTTTCATAGCTTGCAATAATCCTCCTGGCTTTTGATGCTCAATCTTCACTTGTTGACAATTTGGATATTGAGCCACAAACTCTGCTATATCTTTCTTCATTCCTTCCCACCAATACATTGATTTAAGGTCATGATACATCTTTGTTATTCCTGGGTGAACAGAATAACGGGAGTAATGAGCTTCTTCCAGAATCTAACGATGTAGTCCTACAAGATCCGAAACACATAGCTTGCTTCGATACCTGAGAATCCCATCTGTAGAAATCTCAAATGGTCACTTTTCCTTCTGAGGAAGTGTACTTCTGTAATAACTCAACTTGGGATCTTCATATTGATGCTTTTTCACTTCCATATCTATGGATGAAACAGCTAGGTTGTGAACAGCGACTCCTCCTGAGTCTATTAAGCGAATTCCTAGGCTAGCTAGCTGGCGGAGCTCACAAACCATTTCCTTATTTTTCGGTTGAACGTCTCATAAACTACCCATGGATTTGTGGCAAAGACAATCGGCCACCGCATTTGCTTTTTTTGGATGATATAAAATGCTCACATCATAGTCCTTCAATAGCTCTAACCACAGCCTCTGCCGTAGATTCAACTCCTTTTTCTTGAAAATGTATTGGAGACTCTTGTGATCTATATAAATATCTACATGAACACCGTACAGATAATGTCTTCATATCTTTAACGCATGAATAACCGCAGCTAATTCCGGATGTGTAGGAGATCATGGAGTGGATAATTCTTCTCGTATTTCCTGTGCTCGGGAAGATAGGCAACAACCTTACCGTGCTGCATCAACACATAGCCTAACCCAACACCGGAGGCATCACAATAAACAACATAGCCTTCTGATCCTTCTGGTAGTGTCAGGATTCGAGCTGAAGTCAACCTATCCTTTAATTCTTGAAAGCTGCGCTTGCAAGTATCGATCCACTGAATTTTTGTTGATTTCTGGGTTAGCTTCGTCAATGGTGTAGAAATAGAATAAAATCCTTCCACAAACCTCCTATAATAACCTGCTAAACCCAGAAAGCTATGGACTTCTGCAAGCGTTGTAGGTCTTGGCCAAGTATTCACGGCCTCAATCTTTTGAGTATCTATGCAAATACTATCTACGAAGATAATATGGCCCAGAAAAGTCACAGAATTTAACCAGAACTCACATTTTAAAAATTTGGCATATAGCTCACGAGTCTGAAGAATTCCGAGGACAATACACAAATGATCTACATGCTCTACTTCTGACCGAGAATATACCAGAATATCATCGATGAAGACAATTACAAATAGGTCTAGGAAAGGCTTGAACGCATTATTCATCAGTAAATTCATGTAAACACTGCCTTGAGTATTGCTTAAGCGCTAAAACCATAATCTTAAATTCATAATGACCATATCCGGTTCCGAAAGCCGTCGGAATAACAGTTTTTTTCTAACTCACTTGATGATATTCAACTCAAATCCACCCTTGAAAACCACTTAGCACCCTGCAATTGATCAAATAAATCATCGATTCTCGAAAGTGGATATTTATTCTTGATTGTCACCTTGTTCAACTATCTATAGTCAATGCATATTCGTATAGAGCCGTCTTTCTTCCTTACAAACAAGACAGGCGCTACCCATGGCAGATGAACCTGGCCTAATAAATCTTTCTTGCAACTCCTTCGCTTATGCCTTTAGTCTTTTCCAACTCCAGGAGCCATTCTATATCGAAGAATAGATATAGGTTTGGTGTCCCAAGAACACATTAGCAAAGTCAATCTCCCGTTCCGCGAAGGCTCAGAAGTTCTTCTCCGGGAATACATCCTAAACTCATTTACCACGGACTCGATTGAAAAAGTCGCGGTTCTACTTCAGTGTCATGAACTCGGACTAGATGATAAATGTAGCCTTTAGCAATCATCTTCCTTGCCTTGAGATGGAAATAAACCTACCTCTTAGATATGCTGCACAACCTTTCCATTCAAGCATTGTTCTCCTGGAAATTGGAACCGAACTATTTTCGTTCTACAATCCACATTAGCATAGCAAGAAGTCAACCAATCCATGCCCATAATGGCATCAAAGTCTAACATTTCCAACTCAATTAAATCAGCTATGGTGTGACGATCACATAGCACAATCACACAATTTCTATACACTTGTCTAGCTATGACCGAGTCGCCAACACGAATAGATACTTTAAAAGGTTTGATTGGCTCGGGTTTCACACCAATACGACCAGCAATATAAGGAGTGATATATGATAAAAGAGAACCAAAATCAAATCGATTTACAAACACTGGGCGAGAAAATATAGATAGTACACCCGTAACAACGCCGGGGGGAGACGCATCCGTCATCCCAGCTAAAGCATAAATACGGAGCCGAGAGCCACCGAACCGGACGCTCCCCTCTGCCCCTTGCCACGACCGCCGAAGCTTTGGAGGTCTACCCGCAGCGCATTTCGACGAAGGAAGAACCGACCATCGATCCCCGCGGGCCGAGCCTCACCTACAAACTCATCGAGAGGCAATCTCGCATCACGTGCTCAATCTGACCGCAGGCATAACAAGAATCTAAGCCTTGACGACACTGACCCGAATGTAATCAACTACACTGGCTGCATCATGGTAATGGTGATCTCCTCTGACTAGGATCACCTCCAAATTGAGAACCCGAAACTCTCAAGCTCTGACCTGGACTAGAATAAAAGGGTTGATTAAATCTCCTGCTCACAAATTGAGGAGGTGCACTAGCTGTAGACTGGCCTGAATACTTGAAATATAACTATCTCTGACCCCCTCTATACTCGCTACTAGCACCTACAAATCTAGCCCTCTCACTATGCCCTTTATCAATATCACGCTCACCTCGGTATGGCTGCTGCTGCTCTTTTAGATTCTGAGCGTGAGCCTGAATATGGGAGATGTTCATCTCCTCCTTTAGTGAAGTTGTCAGGCAATCTTTGATCAAATGTGGCCCTAAGCCACTCACAAATCGATGTACCCGGTCTCTCATATCGGCCACCATAGTCGGAGCATACCGGGCCAATGAATTGAAACGAAGACTATACTCCCGAGCACTCATATTTCCTAACTTTAGATTTAAAAACCTATCAGCTCGAGCTTCACGGACTTCAGGTGGCAAATAATGGTGAATAAAAGCGTCTACAAACTCCTGCCAAACCAGGGGAGGTGCATTTTCCCCTCTTGAAGAAACCCAGTTACTATACCAAAGACGCCAACTCCACTGACTCTGTATCAGAAGCATGTATTATTCTCAGCGTCCTCAACATCTCGTCTATAAAGTCCAAAGAGGTCTTCATCCTGCTTTGACCCAAAAAATTCTGGCGGGTTCAAACTCATAAAATTACGGGCTCGGCACAGCTCGTCACCCGCACCCACACTCGCCGCCGAGCTCTCGAGCGGCAACTAGCTATGTCAAAATTGAATAGCCTCGACATCCGCCGACCCGGCGTGCCCGGTGGAGGAACTGGAGGCATTGGAGCTGGAGCTGAAGCCCCTTCATGCTCCTCTAAAATAGGCGGAGTGTGGGAAGTACGAGATGGAGCCTCGTCATGTGACTCACCCTCCTCTCTATGTACCAGAGACTCCCATTTAGTCCGTTTTCCTACTGCTATCTTTCCCTTCTAGGCAACTGTCGCTTTCTTCTTAACCGACATAGCTGAAATCATAGCACACAATTAGAGAGAAAGAGGAATCTTACATCATAGCTCTATCGCACGATCTATGAAGAAGAAGGAAGGTCATTATTCCTAAATGCCTCGCAGCCTCTCATTTATAAGTGTAGCGCGCTTCACACCCATAAACAAGACTCTACTGGACACAGCTCGTAGACATACCCTAGGATGGAGCTGCTCTGATATCACTTCTGTCACGACCCAACTAACGGGCGATGATGATTACCCAGAGCTAGCTACCGAGCACCACTTATCACAATATTTATCAAACTCAACCTGGACATGCTTCATTCTCAAAATAAAACTTATCATGAAATGATATATATATATACACACACACACATACACATAGGCCCATAAGGCTACAAAATTAACGTACAAGGCATACACCAAGGAGATCACATCACATCTATTACCCATACATAAGTATCTACGAGCCTCTAACTGGAATGCTGAAATCATAAGGACGGGACAGGACCCCGCCATGCCCCAATATGTATACAAAATAATATACCAAGAAGTGGCAACTTCGGAGTAGTGGAGTGCTCCTATGTATTGGCTGACAAGCTTCTAGGAATCCAGTCCGTCTCCCTGTCTACCTGTGGGCATGAACACAGCGACCATAAAAGAAAAGAACCTCAGTACGAACAATGTACTGAGTATGTAAGGCACATATATCAAACATAATAGAGAAATTAGAAAACATAAAGCAAAGGAATAATCTGTACTGATTGCCTCTTAAGGAGGAATCATGCATGCTAGCTTTTGTAGTAAATGACATCATAGCATATATACATATATATAAGCTGCCCGACCATACAAGTATGGTGTGATCATCATTAGCCGGCGTCCAGGCCTTCCGCGTTCGGGGTAACCATATCAAGCCACCCACTAGTGGTGTCTGCCCGGCCATATAGGCACGGTATAATCATCATAGCCGCCCACTACACCCAGTGTAGTGGTGTCTGCCCGGCCCTATAGGCATAGTGTAATCATACATATACATAACATGGAGCATGCATGAGAGCCCAAGTGAAACCTACAACTCTATCGGAGTGATGTATGGTCGGTAACCTCCGATTACGTTATAGAATCATCATCATCGCTGTGCCTCACCTTGAAGGAACTAATCTCATAAGGTGAGACAACAACAAAAAATAACATCAATAAAATCATGAAAATAGGATTATCAAACTCATAATAACATCATCTCATAAGCCTCGAAATTTCTAAAGATAGCATTATCATCATCATTATTATTGTAGAACACATCTCATCTCTAGCTCATAAAAAACTCTTAAGAATCATGAACTTTAAGCTCTTGGGATGGAAGAAGGTCATAGCATATGTGGAAAATGGAATATAAGAGTCATGCCTTATGAAAGAAAGGGGCTATGTCATGACCCAAATCGATGGGCCGCAACAAGTGCCCGACCATTGCCAGCCAAGCACTCCTATGCTTGCATTTACTTCTCACTGACTGTCCTAGGCCCATATACAATCTGTAACTATGCTAAACTGTCTCCCGAACAATCAACATAAAAGACACCATACCTGGAACTCATGGCCAATGCATACATATAAACATAAACACTGAGAATAACAGCGCGAGCCGATTTGGCCGCCACACATATATACTGTACAACAAAATACACGCCGACGAGGTTGCATAATATCACGACTACATATCACTGTCTACAGACCTCTATGGAGTACAAACTGTAGAAATGACAGGACAAGGCCCTGTCGTACCCATATATGTACATAACCGAATAGCATACTAAAAGGAGTGTAGCCTCGGATCGATGGAGCGTGCGGCCGCATCGCTGAGGGAGTGTCCTGCTGCCGCAAATCGTCCGCCGGCTACCCGGTCCTATGGGCATGAACGCAAGTGTCCACAAGAAGGGACGTCGACGAATAATGTACCGAGTATGTAAGGCATGAACGGTAACATAGTAAGGGATGTAAAGTATGACTAATAATAGAATGGAAATATAGAGCATATCGTGAAATAAAAGAGTAACTTGTACATGTGGGTGCCTCTTAGGGCGGATGCCATGCATGCTTAGCTTTCTTTGAAAAACATTTTTTGTTCATATATACAGAAAATATGTCGAGGAACGTTGGCCCGATCCATTTAACCACATATGTCCCGCGTCCGGGCATCCCGCGTTTGGGATGATAAGTTACACCAACTGATCAGGTGGCCATGTGTCTATAGTACCACTCCCTTTTCCCCATATTCCCCATATACATATACATATATCATATACATATATCATATAAGCAGCATGCATGAGAGCCCAAAGAAAGTCATGTATCTATAAGAGTGACGTAAGGTCGGTAACCTCCGATTATATTATGGAATAATCATCATCGCTTTGTCTCACCTTGAAGGAACAATTATTATAAGGTGAGACTATCAATGAAGAATAACATCAAGAGAAAACATAGAATAGGATCATAAATCTCATAAGGCGTCAATTCATATACTTTGGAATCTTTAAAAATAGTCATCATCCATGAATAAACTTGAGGGATCAAGAAATAGCTCAACATTCTTATATCGTCATTGAAATCATAAACTTGAAACCTTTAAACACGGAATCATCATCATCATAATCATCGTAGGAAAATATTCCCATCTTTGACATCATCATTATGATTGTGAAAACAGGTCCATCGTTGTTATTATAAGAGCTCACGGAGCCATAAATCTCTGATTTAGAATATACGAACATTTTGGAAAACATTTATGAATTATTAGGAAAGGAATTATGCCTTGGAGTCATAAACATCTAACTTTTGAAAACAAGGAAGATATGGAAACATTTATGAAGTCATAACATCGGAATCATGCCTTGGAATCATAGACTTCTAACTTTTGAAAACAGCGAAGTTATGGAAGCATTTATGAAATCGTAACATAGGAGTCATGCCTTTGAAAAGAAAGGGACGAGCCTTAACATACCTTTCGATCGCCTTAGTCATTCAACGTTTATCCTTCCAAGCTCATAAATCTACATATAAACCATTCATACTATTATTAGGCTCAATGCCATACGCTCATCTTAAGCCTTCAATTTAATTCCGTTTAGAATCTGCCGAAATTCGGGCAGCACCTCCCCTGTTTATATGCCTAGCCCGAAATCACAATACCAACAAAATAACAACTACAACAGCACCAACATCAACAACATCATCATCAATACCAAAATATTCCATAAAACATCCCACGCGATGTTTGTCCAATTTCTCAACCAATAACTTTATTATATAACCATTTCATCACTCTATCTTCGTAACTAACCAAAAGTAATATTTATACGGAGAGATTCATACCTTGTTTTTGTTAAAACAGTGATATCTTCAATTTCCACCTTGAATCCACTGCAAAACCATACTAGAATCACATCCATGCGTTTATTCGAGCTTCGATTAATATTCTGTCGCTTGAAAATTGCTTACTTTGTGATTTCCTCTCTCTCTCTCTCTCTTCAATTTTCTGGAAATTTTTGGGATAAAATCTGGTGATAAAAGAGGGTTATTATCCTTTTTGTAAGGGTCAAATTCGGGTCGGGTTCACTGTAGCAGGTCGGACTGTAGCAGTACTATAGCACGCATTTTTGCTCTGTCAGCTGAACTTGTAACGTCCATAATTCTCTACTCCGATGTCCTATCGATGAGCAATTTATTGCGTTGGAAACTAGACTCAACGAACTTCATTTTAGACTTTTGTTTCACTTCAAAACACTTCATATGCTAAGAGATATTTGTCCCCCAAGTTGGACCAAAATTTTCACACAAAACATGACCCATCCTTTCTCCAAAGTCGTACTACTCCATTTCTTCCACTCATTTCCATATAATACCTTCTGGTATACCTTATATACATCCTTCACTCAATAAATGTACTTAATATTACTTGCTCCTTATATTCCAAAGTGGTTTTACTTAACCCTAACTCAACGTACTTATGTTTCAAATTTGATAAGTGCTTTTCGAAGATACGGGGTGTAACAGGCTAGCCTTACATACCTTTGCATACTCTTAACGGCTAAACATTCTCCTTCCGGGCTCACAACTCTACATTCAAGAGAATTCGTACTACATTAGATCATTTGAATCATGCTTAAGTCTAATCTAAAGCGATTAAGAGCCAACAAAAATTGGGCACCATTTCCTTTGTTTTGAAAACTTTCTCCATATAATAAACAACTCCCAACATCAATATCAATATCAACAATATCATAATCAATAGACTTTCTCAAGTTAAGCATTGTCACCTTCTCAATTCACTTTCAAACTCATCCATAACCATGACTACAATACAACATCATATTCATTCTTCACATACTACTTTCTCAACATCATTAGCATCATTCATAATAAGATTATACTTATCTCATACTAATAATCATGACTCAAATTAACTTACTACTCAAAATACCATTATCTTCATATTTGAGCTCATATTCTACTTTCTTATCTACTCCAAGTTTTTCAACTACTCAATACTTTTAATAACATGAAATAGATGTGAAACTCACCTTTAATTACGTAGGAATGTTTTTTCGATGAAGATACTCCACTTGAGAAAACCCTAACTTCAATTCCAAAGAAAACCTTGACTTTCGCAAACCCTAGTGATCTTCTCTACACTTGATTCTCTTGGTTCTTCGTGGTTGATCTTCGATTTCTCTTGGATATGTGTTAATATGGTATGTGGAACTTGCTAGAGCTATCAAGAAGTGTGGATAATGTGGGAAATGAAAAATAAGAACTTGGGTCATATATATATATATGGAAAGAGAAAATCTGGAAAAAGTGACCTGATTGAGTTATTCGGACACTTATACGATCCGTATAACTTTATACGGTCCGTATAAGTGACCGTATAATACTACCAGGGATTGACCTTCTCTGGACAGGTTATACGGACCGTATAAAGTTATATGGGCCATATAAGTGGTTGTATAACTCAACTTTTCCGAAGTTGTTCTCGTTGATTCGTTCGATCTCAAATCCTTATGGAACCTTCTTGGCACTTGTATAATACTTCATTACCCATCTAAGGAGCCTTATAGCTTTTCCTTGAGACATTACTAAATACACATTGGCTCAGTTATTACGAAATCTTCCCGAATATAACTTACATTCCACTTCCTTCAACGAACTTAGTTTCATCGGTTCATATAACTTCAAAATCTTATCGTATATACTTCAAAGCTACTTAATACTCTCCTTAATGTCATAAGGACTTCATGTTTGCCTTGATCTTGCGTTAGTCTATTCACAGTACGACAACACCGAATGTCTGAGGTGTAACAGTAGCGGCACCGCTATAGCGGTATACTTACCGCTGGGGCGGTATCGTACAGTGAAATTCTCTATTTAAGGAATCATTTCGGGAATTGTCCCATTTTTGATAACCCTAAATTCCAACCACCCAGTTCAGTAGGAAAGCCTAAAAATGAGATTCTTAGTCTTGATAAGTCCTTCTAACACCCTCCAACCCTCCTTCCACCTAGTAAATTACTCCTAAACATATTCACCTAGAGAACATCAAGTGGGTGTTTCAAGTAATCTAGAGTTGGAGGAGTGGTGGGTTAGCAACATTTCCATATAATTCCCTTTTAGCCATCTCCCATGTTCTTCACCTAAAATGAGTTAATAACCTAGATCCTTGCACTCCTTTTTCTTTAAAATAAATTCTTCCACGGGTCTTGGAAATGGTTTCTTCCCAATATAAGCTTGAAAATGGATAAATCACTTAGCATTGTTATAGATGGAAGCTAGAAGTAGGTTAAGGTCCCCAAACCTTTCTATAAATCCAAATCTCTTATGAAGGGTTCAAATGGAAATTGTTAATCTTGGGTATCATGGTTGTCTCCAGACTATTTCATACAGATTACGATGTGGTGATCGATTGAAAGAATCAATGGATAATCGTGGCACCCGCTTGGCCATGAGGTAGGTTATGCCTTCCCTTTCAGTAGACTCTGTTTAATTTCATATATTCGTGTATTAGAAGGAACAGAGAATGCATGTATATGAATTGGAGATTTGGGATGGAATCTCAGGGTGGTATTGTTGTGTGATTTGTGTGATTTGTGTGTTTGGGCTTGTGGCCTATAGGCTCCTCAGGTTGTTTGGTTTTGTTTCTTGAATATTGGTGGATTTCATGTGACTTGGGAGTAGTGGGCGGTACGTAATTCATTTATGCCTTACAATATGAAATTCCGTAATATGTGGTAAATTGTGTTATACCCTTAATAGCGAACTTAGTTGATAAATGGAAGGATAGAAAGAACCAAAGATTGTGACTAAGCTCTAGACTAAGTGTGGGGGAGTGATTGTGAGAAGGTGGTGAAGTTACTTGTTCTAAGCTATTAGGCAGAGTTAGGGGAAGTGGTAATAATGTGTCTCGACTTGCTTAACCTGTTGTGTGTTTAGGGCTAGTCTCCCCGTTATGTGTGATTTGATTGCCCTATTATGCCGGCTTGATGCCATGAGTCGTTGGTAGATTCTGGATTCTGTATTCATGTATATTGTTGGCGTATCCGTTGTTGGTCCTTGTGATTCGATTATATTATTGGCATACCCATTGTTGGTAATTGTGATTAGTGTACATTATCGGTATACCCATCGTCGGTACTTGTGATATTGAGCATGATTGTTGATGTTAATATATGCATTGCACACACTCTCATTTCATGATACACAGTTGACATATTGATGATATTTGATGAAACACTTGACGAGCTCGGCTCAGTTTTACTTGAATGACGTGAGATGGCCGATGTCCGATGTTCATCCCAGAATCACTGATTGAGTGAAATTAATACTTGATAAAAGTCTTTTACTTGAGTGACGTGAGATGAAATCGTTGTTGCATGGCCGATATCCGATGCTAGTTCCGAAATTGTTGCTAGTGCATGGACTCTGCGGTCCCTTAAGGTGGTGTCGGTGAGAACCCCCGTGGGCTAAGATTCGGGGTCCCGTCTGTCTGTTAAGAAATGATCCAGGATGGGTGGCACTTAGACTTCATGAGTCACGATGGGTTATGCTATCGAGACGTCAATATTTTCGTTCGGACTACATGTGTACACTGCATTTGCATGGAATTGCATTGTATCTATATATCATTGCATTGCATCTATATATTATTGCATTGCATTGCACTATGGTTTGTGATTGAGATTCTTGGTGTTGTACTTGTGATTTTGGATTCGGACATGATGTATTCAGACTTGGCATGTTTGGGGACTAGATGCTTTACTTAGGCGATGATGTGTATTTGGATCTGATTACAATTGATTTGTACTTGTGGGATTACCCTCTATAAAATCAGTTATTTGATTGGTTTCTAAGTGATATAGGATAAAATCCATTATCACGATGAGTTGATTCCCGAACCTAAATGAACGATCTAATGAATTGTGTACTGGAAAATTGCCTTGGTGCTATTTGACTTGTAGTTATTAGAGAGCACTTGTGATTTAAAGGTATTGATGTTATGATGTGCGGTAGATAAACATATGACCTGATTTAGTGATTATCATGGTTTTTTGTGAATTCTTTTACCAATATGTGTTACTAACCATTGTCGACTTATAATACTTACTCAGTACGCGTGGATTGTATTGATATTGCACTTACTACACCCTTCTTAGGTGTAGATTGTTTTAGGTGGTTGATCGTGATACGAAGAGGAAACATGCGGTGCCTATCTGGAAGGCCTCCTCCCACTTCATTCCGGGACGGAGTTTGAGTCTTAGAATGTAGTGGAAATGTGAAATCATTAGTCGCTCTTGTACTAGTCTAGACCAGGTCATGGGAAGCTGGATCGAGTCTGTAAGCATTTATTGGTTGTAATCTTAATGATTCTTGAGTTTATTAATAATATTATGATGTTCCACTGTTATTTCTAAGTACCTCTTAGTTTGAATGATTCATCCTTGTTAATTGGTGTATTAATTGAATAGAGGGTTCGCTTACTAAGGTGGGAAAGGTAGGTGCCCGCACGACCCCGAATTGGGTTGTGACAACCACTTTTCACTTATTCAACTTAATAACTTCTAAATTACTCAAAATCAACCAAGACTCATCCGACCACCTCGGGGACCGTTCCACCTATCCCCATAAATTAAAAACATTCCAACGATGCTGGGGAAAGAGTCAATAGGGGTAAAAAGGGTAAAATGCCTAAACGACCGAACGGGTCGTTACATCATGAGTCCTCCATGGGTCACGTGAAACCTACCGCAAGAGCGCGTGTGTTACATCTCCTATTTTGTACGTTAAATTGCATAGTAAGTTGTCGACGTAAGCTCGATAACATTGTCTTTGAGGTTATAAGTGGTTAGACCATGCTAATCCTAGAGGTTACTAAGGTGTATGATCATGTTCATTAGGTTTTGGAAGGTTTAGAAGTTAAACGAATCGAAGAGAATACATTTCGTCAAAATTCTTCGGATCAGCTTGATATGCGGTCCAATGTATGCACCTTAGATGTGTTTTACGGATTGTATTTTTGGTTTGAGTGACCATAGATAGATTCAGAGAGTTGGACTGATTTTTTGGAAGAAATACAGTGCAATATAGGACCGTATATCATTTTTCCGGTCCATATATTCCAACGCATATTAGAGGCGGTGCAAAGTTCCTTTTATGTATATATTCAGTGGGGCTTTATTCTTAAGTCATTTTTCATCCTCCACAGACACCCTAAAATACTCTCCAAGAGTTCTCATATCATTCAAGAGAAAAATCCGAGGTAAATAACGTAAATCTACTGTCAAGAATCCTGTGGTGCTAGTGAACCCAAGTTCTTCTCTTGTGTTCTTGATTCGGATATTTCCTTGAGTTGAAGTAATCTCAGATTTGGAGCTATGCTTGTTTTTTGACGTAATTTCATGTCTCTTCTACATGTATTTGAACTTGTATAAGTCATAGCTAACTTTTTTGATTGAAAATCCATAAAGTAAAGGTCGAAAAATTGTAGTTGGGATATTGTTGTATATTGAACTGTTTTGGGTTGTTCTTGAGCTCTCTTATGGATGGAAATTATGAAAAATAGCTTGAGTATGTTGTGGTGGTTGTGGTATGTATGTATGAAGAAAGGAGAGTGTTATAGCCCGTACTTCATACGTTCGAATAATTCGAGACAATTGCGAGAAGTTAAGGGCGAGACTATTTTCCAAAAATTATTTTAATGTACGAGTTGTCATGAATATTATTTATGACTATTCTTAGTATGGAAATATTGTGAGAGGCTAAGGCAAAAAGAGAAATTCGCAAAATGCGCCGTGGAAATAATGCGGAAGGCTAGGGGCAAAATGGTAATATTAGGAAAGTCAAGGGCAAAACGGGAATTTCACAAAAGGATCATGAAAGTTCTAAAAGGGCCATATTGGCCATGTGACAAAAAAAAAAAAAAGAGAAAAAGAAAAAGAATGGAAAATGATGACAAAAAATAAGTCATCTTTCCCATGAATTTAAGAAATTTCTAAAAAATGAAAGAAGGGTCAAGTGCCCACATTTCTTTAATTGAGGGACTTAAAAATAAATATGGGAAAGTGGTGGAAGACACACACACACACAGATATATATATATATATATAGGGAGTCATCTGTTATAGCCCGTACTCCGTACGTTTGGACATTTCGAAGTCGTCGTGGAAAGTTAAGGGCGAGACGATTTTCAAAAAAATCATTTTGATGTGCAAGTTGTTATAAAATTATTTATGACTATTATTAAGTAGGAGATATTGGGAAAGGCCATGGGTAAGAATAGAAATTGCAAAATGGCCGTATCGAAATAATGTGGAAGGCTAGGGGCAAAATGGTAAAATTGAGAAAAGTCGAGGGCAAAATGGAAATTTCATCCAAGTTTCATGAAAATTCCATAAGAGGCCATATTGGCCATGTGACTAAAAAAAGAAAGAAAAAGAAAAAGAAAAGGAAATAATAAAAAGATGACAAAGAATTTAGTCATCACTTCTAGAAATTAGGGAAATTTCTAGAGAGGGGCATGTGCCCTCACATCATAATATATATATTGGTTCATCTTCTAATTTAAGAAGACAAGAAAGAGAGCTCAAAAAAAAAAAAAAAAAAAGAACAAAGAGAGCAAGGAGCTCAAAACTAGGGGGGGAAAAATAAGCTATGGGAAATCTTGTCCCAAAAATTATTTTCTTGTTGTATTTCTACCAATTCAGGGTCTCTACAACATGGTGGAGTTGTTTGGAAGATAGAGGGCTCGTTTCATCAAGTTGACAACTTTGTCAAGTGAAGAAGTTTGAAGAAAAAGGTAAAGATTAATCCTTGTTATTATGTTATGAAGGTTTGCTTGTGTTGTAGCATGTAAAAATGAGTAGAGTTTATGGAAATATATAAGTTTGCATGGCGGGTGTGCATAGGTGTATATGGCCGTGTGCATGTATTATTGTGTAGTTGGGATGAATTGAATTTTATGTTGTATTTTAGTTGTGGTTATTGTGGATTTTGTACTAAAAATGAAAGTTGAATGAAATTGGATGAAGTTGGGAATTTCCATGTTAGTAGTGTGGTATGTTGCTATGATGGATTAATTTTGTTTAATGTGTTAGTTGTGTTGTTGTGACCCTTACAATGTGAATGAAGGTGAAATGGTTTAAGTTGACGTTGGAATGGAATGTAGGAAGTTATTTCACTTTAGAATGATTTTGTGATATTATGGAAATGAAATTGTTAAGATGTAAATTATGATTATGGTTGATGAAATTGGAAGACGGAAATATGTTATGAATATGTATGTTGAAGATTAGAAGTTTTGGATGGATTATGGTTTTGGTGAAAAGTTTGCATATTTTGTATATCTCATGAATATCTTGTGGAAATGATATGAAATGATTTAGAATTGTATTGGAGTGATCTTGATTAGTAATGAATGTGAAAACATTGAGATTAGTTTGGAAATGTGAAGTTGGAATGAAAGTTGTTGAGTTATGTAGTAAAGAAGACTATTTATGTTATAGTGCGTTTTATGATAATTGTTGGTGTTATTGGATTGTTGGGTGGTTGTTGTTGACATATTTGGGCGAGGAGCCATATTCTCGGGATGGTGCATTTCTGAGAGTCTTGCGGAATTTGATAGACAAGAACTAATTCAAGATTGGAATTTTAAACCGCTTCTAGTAGCGGCGACAAAATTGCAGTTTTAGAACTTGGATGGGGGTTTGGAGTAGCGTAAGCGCAAAAAAGGTATGTAAAGGCTTCCCTTTTCCTTCTTTGGCATGTCTTAGATGTACTAGAAGCGATTCTGACCGCCTCGGGGGTCACCTCTAATCTAGAAAATCCCAGAGGCTGAATTTAGTTACTATTCGTTATTCGATGGAATTGAACCAATAGGTATGCTTTGTTGTAAGCTATGTGTTAATGTCAAGTAATCTTTGAAAAATAAAAGCGAAAAAGCTTTGAAATCTTTGAGACAACCTAATGAGACATGATGACTACATTTTAGGTGGATTACCCGACTTAGTAGGGGTGGGCCCTGAAAACCTAAGACGATCATATTGTACTAATTGCCTTATTTTCAAGCGATAACTAAGGAAAACCTTTGGCTAATATTAGAGTTTGTTATAAATACACAGTAGCAATTTAAAAGGCGGTTTGACCTCGACTACTCACGATATAAACATTCGACATGAGCGATCTGATTAGAATATTTCGGTATAAGCGCATTCGATGTAAGTGTTACGATATAAGTTTTACGCATAAATATTTGAAAATAAATATATCCGGTATACATGTATGTTACGGCATAGAAATTCAACCTATTTATTTTGGTACAAGCATTCGATATGATAACTGCGATATGAGTATTCGGTATAGGTATGTACGATATAAGTATTATGCTATATGTATTTGGATACGGCGCGTCGACCCCAAGTATGCTAATGTGAGTATCTTTCATAAACCTTAATGTTCTCCAAACACGACCGGATCGCTTGGAAAGTCGAAGGTTTGTATGTTAAATGCTTATAACTCTCGATCTTAACTCGGAAGAACCGAGAGACTTGTTACCGAATCTTCGGATGTTAATAAGCGTATGTATTCGTAGTCGATTTCATATGTATATGTTTACACGCACTACTCTTGCTCGTGCGCGACTGATGTGTCTTTCACGGAGTCCGGGCCGGGGGCATGTTATGATCTCGTGTGTACGTTACGATACGATTCGATTCCGACGAGTCCGGGCCGGGACATGTTCTCGTGCGCACTTCTGCGCATTATTCACCGAGTCCCTCGTACTTGCGGGCGGGACACGTTATGCGCGCGCGTGATTATGATGTGATGTTATGGGGATGGTGGCCGGATGGCACGCGGTATTATTCACGTGTGTAGAGACCGCGGTAGAGGGCGGGACACGTTATGTATACATGATTGCAGGATGCATGACTTTATCTCAGAGTCCCGCAACAAAGGCGGGACACGTTATGTACATATGATTACGATATGCGTGATCTTATCTACAGGAGTCCCTTAATAAAGGGCGGGACACGTTATTTGCATACATGACATGCGGTTACTGCTATACGTGATCTTGATCACGTTGTAGGTCCTCGTCGGAGGGCGGGACACGTCATACACGTATGAGATTTATGATTTTGATATGTATTCGTGTTAATCAGGAGCATAAGTCATCTTGGAGCCTGCAGTATGTTACGTACTACGTACGATATATGCCATGCTCGGCGCGTCTGTATGTTACGTATGCGTCGTCGGTACATGACCTCGTCTGAACATTCATGCGCTCAGGTACTACGTCGACGTGTGACATCACGGGTTCACTCTGTATTTTCGGTACCTCTTCGGACATGCGGTACGTAGTTGCAAATTAAGCAGTTTAGGTATTACGTTGACTATTTGTGTTCTATATACTTTTGGCATATGAAGCACGGTGTGTATGAGTTGTGTCTGAGAAAGGTAAGCGTCTCGCTGGTCCCCGTAACGTGTGTATACGTGCGTTGTGTCTGTTTCGGTCATAGTTGTTTCTATATTACATGCCTTACATACTCGATGCATTTTTAAGTCTTGACCCACATCTTCGGGGGGTTTGCGTTTCTCACCGGAAATACTCGATGGTAGTATTATAGAAAATGTTCCGGCGGAGATGGCAAGCTCCATTTCATGGGTCTTCTTGAGTCGGAATTTGTACGGTATGATTTGATTTTACGGATGCATGTGTTAGAGACTTTGCGAACGGCATTGTGGGTATGGTGTGTGTCGGTCTGTCGCGGCTCCGTGGTAGGCAATGTCAAGTTATGTTATGTAGTAAATTTTGTACAATTACGGATTTTTGTCAAGTTTGAAAGCTTTATTATGTATTTCACGATTATTCGGTTTAGAGATTTGAAAAAATTTATGTGCACAATAGGAATCAGAGTGGGTTCGCTCGGCTCCGGATATGGGGTCGGGTGCCCATCACACCCTGATAGGGTCGGGGTGTGACATCATCATTTTAATTGAAGGAATTTGGAGAGAAAGAAAAACAAAGAAAGAAGAAGAACAAGAAAATGGCCATTCGGCCAAGAGGGAGAAAAACCACCCCCCGTAAAATCTTGTCCCAAAAATTATTTTCTTCATGTATTCTACTAATTCAAGGGTCCTACAACGGGGTATAGTTTTTCGGAAGATAGGTCGTCAGTTTCATCATTTCCGCATTTTAGTTAAGTGAAGAAGTGGAAGAAAAGAGGTAAGATTTAATCCACTTTTTATGATGTTATGAAAGCTTGTTTATATTGTAGTATGAAGGAATGGATAGAATTCATGAAAAAAATGGGAGTTTGCATGGTATAGCCGTGTGTATGCATGTGTTGTGGAGGCAAGATTAGTTAATTTTTATGTAGCATTTTAGTTGTTGTTGTTATGGAATTTATATTGGAAATGGAAGTTTGGTGATTTTGGTTGAATTGGTGGGTGTTGGAAGGTGGCCGAGTGTGTGTGTGTGTGTGTGGTATGAAATATGAACCAAGTTTTATGTAATAATTTAATTGTTGTTGATATGTATTTTATGATGCAAATGAGAATATGACGATTCTAGTGAAGTTGTAATTGTTGGAAAGTTGTTGTAGAAATTAGTGTGAATCGAA
>NC_081347.1:18948705-18964726 GCF_029784015.1 Lycium ferocissimum
GAATCATATCTTTCAAATTGCATGGAAATATATAAAATATCTTAGCTCAAAACCATAATATCGACACATTCATCCAAATTATTAGCACGTAAATTCATATATATATATATAAGCCATCCATAAGCGAATACACATATACATTCTTCATTGATCAAAAAATAGATTAAAGTATCCACATATCCTATGTTACAAATTCAACTTATTACCCAATTTCGGGGTAAACACCTTCGTTATATTTTTTGGATATATTTACCCCTACAGTCATACTTTAGGATCATATTTGCCCTTCACCAGTTAAATCCCTATGTCCCACATTTATTTTCCTATGTGGCGCCTATATGAGTATCTTTTTCTCCCAATTTAAATTAGATCATCCATTTAAAAAAATTTAACCCGCTCACCCAATCAAAGCGGACCCATTAATCAAAACAAAACCAAATCCTAATTCTCAAACTCCCACTCGTCCATCTCTATCCTCTAGCGACAATTATGACCATCTGTCACGCTGGGGGGATAGGGGATGAGACGAGTGGGGTTTGAAGAATTAGGATTTGGTTTTGTTTTGATTAATCCGGTCGGGTTTGATTGGGTGGGTGGGTGGGTTAAATTCTTTTAAATGGACGACTGATTTAAGTTGGGAGAAAGATAGGCGCCACGTAGAAAATAAATGCAGAGACATGAAAGGTTAGCTTTAGTGAAGGTAAACTATAATCCTAAAGTGGTAGCAAGGAATAAAATATAATCAAAAAGTATATGAAGGGTAAATATAACTCATTTCTAAGAGTACAAGGGCAAATATAACCCTTTTCCGTTTTAAGTTTCATGTGATGTTTTGGGGATATGAAAAGTTGTTAATTTAAAATTAAATAGTTAAAAAAATATAATAAATTGTATTTATAATTTTTTATTTTATATATATATATATATATATATATATATATATATTTTTTTTTTTTAAAGTAATTGTATTTCTTTTAAAAAGTTGTGTTCTGTGTGAATTCCTCTATAATTTCCCACTAAAATGTTGTTGGAGAATATTCTCCACTGGTTAAAGCTTCAACTAATTTTGCTCTTTTTCTTCTTTTTCCTCGTTAATTTCAATTTATTATGTATAAAACTTAAAGACCAAATCCTGTTTTGTCGTGCTACGAATATGGAAAAGGTAAAGATCAAGAGGCAATGTCCAACGACCAGAAGGAAAAAGAAAAAAAGAAAAAAAAGGCAGACATGTCCCTTAGGCCGATCTTTTAATTTTATAACTCGTGGATATGAATAAAAATATTTACTTTTGAGGCCGCTAATTAAAAATAATATACAAAAGATATCCTTCACGTTCTGTAATTGACGACATTGAAAACGCGGTTTCACATGGAAATCTTCTTTTTTAATCAACTTACCATTCCCAACCCACCATGTGCTATCTGCTATGCTTCCTTCGAAAGTTACAAATAGGAAATTAATAAAATAATAATTAGAAAAGTTTACAAAGTCACAAACAGAACCTGATTCACGCATAATCATGGGATAATAAGTCTGGTCAAGACTAATGATTCAGTCTTTATATATAAGTTAATTTTCGTTTGTAAGGAATTACTCTATTTTGAGGACTACTTCATGTTACTCTTTAACCTTTATAAAATTTTAAAAACATGATGAATATTAATGTTTTCTAAATTGTTTGGGCAAAAATTAAACCCCCAATAATTTTACCTATGGAGCTTTCTTACCAATAACCAAATACATATATTGAGTCTTAACTAAAACCACAATCATTTTTGAATTACACCTTAATCTCAAATAATTGAAGTGCGATGTAACACATGCTTAAATGAGCATGTCCCAATGATATATTCCGTACTGCAAGCATATATTATTGACTTATGATGGCGGTAAGTCTACCGCGCGCAATGCTCGTCATTTATTTGTGCTTAAGATATTCCGCTCACCGCAAGCATATTTTATTTGGCTTAGCTTATAAGTTGCGAAAACAACTTATAAGCTGTTTATTTTGAGTGTTTGGGTACAAGTAAAACATAAGCGTTTAATAACTTAAAATTCAAAAAAATAAGTTTTGCGCTTAGAAGATGTTTTAAAAAATGTTCAAACATAAGCAAAAAAAAAAAAAAAGCTAAGCTACCCCAACTTATTTTTTTTATTTAACATTTTCAGCTTATAAAATTATTTTTAAATCCATTCAAACAGGCTCTTATTCATATTTTTCGTTACAGTCATAATAATATTGAAAAAAGGAGGAAAAATGGGAGATGTTCGGTAGATATCATCGTGTAGGCCCCAAGCTTACACTACTAGCATTTTTAGTCAAAAAAAACAACAAAATGTCATGGTCCCACTTGCTCCTCTTGGACCTTTTTTCTTTATAAACCTAAATCTTTTTATATGAAACTTCACTGCTCTTTCTTTCCGGAACCCAAGAAACTTTCCAACATTTGCAATTAGATTAGACCTTAGACCAAAAACTCAATGTATCTCCCTAACCCCATCATCCCAACATCTCCCCTGTCCGCCTGCACCCCCACTGCCCCCCACTCTCATTTAAAAAAAAAAAAAAAAAAAAAAAACGAGTATAACTACCAACTCTCACGTTGTCTTAGTCAGAGCAGCTAGCTGCCATTTTGGATTGACCAGCACATTAAGAAACTACTATATATATAGATGCACAACATATTTAGCAGCAAATCATCTAGAAAAAAAAAAAACTTAAGACAGATAACAAAGTGCTTTCTTGCTTATTTTAAACCTTACTAGTTCAACTTGTTATTCAAGCTCAATCCAACCATGGTTGAGCATTTTCATCACCAAAGTCATTTTGTAAAGTTTCTGGTTCTATGCTTGTTATTTCTGGCTACTATTTCAGTTGAAGCTCGAATTCGACACCATAAATGGGAGGTTAAATATGAATATAAATCCCCAGATTGTTTCAAGAAGCTTTCTATTAGCATTAATGGTAAAACTCCAGGACCTACCATTATTGCTCAACAAGGTGACACTATTGTTGTTGAAGTCAAAAACAGCTTGTTAACTGAGAATCTAGCTATCCATTGGCATGGAATTAGACAGGTAAATATATATATCCAAACCAAAAAAAGAAAAAGAAAACAGTTCTACAAAATCCCATTTATTTACTTCTCTTTATTATTTTTATCAACTTAATTGATAGTAATAATTTTATGTACTGATTGCAGATTGGAACACCATGGGCTGATGGAACAGAAGGAATCACACAATGTCCCGTTGTGCCAGGGGATACTTTTATATACAAATTTGTTGTTGATAGGGTAAGTTTTTTTTTTTTTATATATATATATATATATATATATATATATATATATATATATGGATTTTATTATAGATCAGTTTCTAATATATGGTTTGTAAATTTTGTGCAGCCTGGAACATATTTATACCATGCTCATTATGGTATGCAAAGACAAGCAGGGTTACAAGGAATGATCAAAGTATTAGTTCCTAATGGAGTTGTAGAGCCATTTTCATATGACCATGATAGAAACATTCTTCTCACTGATTGGTACCACAAAAGCACTTATGAACAAGCAACTGGTCTTGCTTCATTGCCTTTTGATTGGGTTGGAGAACCTCAGGTAAACTATACTAGTGATATTTTTGAAATGTTATTATGTACAAAAAGTACAATATTCAATAATGTTTTGTTCTAGTTTTTTAATGTTTTTTATTTGCTTTTTTCAGTCAATCTTGATTCATGGAAGAGGAAGGTTCAATTGTTCTGCTCCAAGCACAGATGCTACTCTTTGCAATGCTACACATCCTCAATGTACACCTTATACAATGACTGTTGTTCCTGGCAAGACTTATAGGCTTAGAATTGGCAGCTTGACTGCTCTTGCTGCTCTAAGTTTTGAAATTGAGGTATTTTTCCCAGTTCTCCTCTATCAGTAACTTAAATAGTACTAGTATATTATATAAATTAGATTATATATTTTTATTAATCGAATTTTGTGTTGCAGGGGCATAACATGACAGTTATAGAGGCAGATGGTCACTATGTGGAGCCATTTGTTGTACAAAATCTCTTCATTTATTCTGGAGAAACATACTCTGTCCTAATCAAAGCTGATCAAGACCCTACAAGAAATTATTGGGCTAGTACAAAAGTTGTCAGTAGGAACAGTGCTACTCCAAATGGTTTGGGCATTTTCAATTACTACCCAAATCATCCTACGAGAAGACCCCCTACTATACCACCCGTAGGGCCCCGCTGGGATGACGTTGCCCCCAGGGTGGCTCAGAGCGTTGCGATCAAGTCTCACAAAGATTACATCCATGTTCCTCCTCAAACATCGGACAGGGTCATCGTCATGCTCAACACACAAAACAGGGTGAATGGTTTTATGCGTTGGTCCGTCAACAATGTCTCGTTCAATATGCCCCATACACCTTATCTGATCGCCCTTAAGCACAACTTATCACATACTTTCGAGCAAACCCCTCCTCCGGACAACTATGACCACGAGAATTATGACATATTCAATGTCGCGAAGAATGTCAATGCCACAACTAGCAACTCGATTTACCGGTTGAAGTTCAACACAACAGTGGACATCATATTGCAAAATGCCAACACAATAACTCCCAACAACAGTGAGACACATCCTTGGCATTTACATGGGCATGACTTTTGGGTATTGGGCTATGGAAATGGAAAGTTCAACCAATCCATTGACCCAAAGAATTACAACCTTGTGAACCCAATTATGAAAAATACAATCCCTGTCCATCCTTATGGATGGACCGCATTGCGTTTTCGGGCTGATAATCCAGGTGTCTGGGCCTTCCATTGCCATATTGAGTCACATTTCTTCATGGGAATGGGAGTTGTCTTTGAAGAAGGAATTGAAAAGGTTGGCAAATTGCCTACTTCTATCATGGGCTGTGGTGAAAGCAAAAGGTTCCACAGGCCTTAAATTCTTTTAGCATAGTCCAAAAACAGATTACTTTAGATTGATATTTGTCTCAATTCTTTTGATAGTTGTCAAGAATCAAAGGTCATTTGTAACTTGTAAAAATTTCTGTCTTATAGTATAATGCTTTTCGTTTATTTATCTCAACACTGTAAAAAAAGACAATTTACACTTTCGCTACTACTACTATCATAATATTAGATCCTATCTGACTAATTTTTAAGATTTACAATTCTTTTGTTGAGGTTCCCTTAATAGATTTACTAGATGTTTTGCCCGTGCTATGCACGGGACCAAAACGAAAAGTCGTCGAAGATGTACATTTCAAAGGCAAGCTCTGGATTCATTCCTTCAAATTAACAATTTTGATGAGTATGACTTAGTACAAGAAAAAACAATTGCAAATGTCTGATTCACATATAGACATATCTTTCTCATTCCAAGACACCCATGGTTCAATTCGATCAACATATATATACGTATACATATACATTTACATTTGTTCTTTTTTCGACCGAGTGAACAACTAACATAAAAGAGCCTCCCCCGGCAAAATCAACTTCAAAGACTACATATGAACACACCAACAGCATTGGTAATTCTTTCACTGAGATGCCAAACCAAACCATTTTATTTGTCCTCTCTGTGGGGTAAGCAGTGAACGAAATTTAAGAATTCTAAAAAGCATTTTCAGAAATGGGAACAGTTGCAATCCTTCTCCTCACGTTCACTACAGAAGCTGGTTGAAAAGCCGGTAATTGGCTATGTTTAGCTTGAGCAACACTGATCAAAGTCTCCAAATTCTTCTTTAATAGTCAAAAGTCTTCAGTATGACATCAATCACTCCTGTCCACCGGAGTCTACGTTGGATTTCCTGGCGAGTTGTAGCAGTTTCGTTCAATACGTTTTCGACCTTAAACACAAGTCTTCTAGCTATGATTTTTACTTCCATACCTACAATTAGCTGAACACTCACCTTGAAGTCCATCTCGGCACTGACCTGCATTGCATATTCAGACTTTATTTTGTAGGATGATTTCGAATACTTTTGGGGCATGCTTTTTGATGAAATGAAACTGAAAAAGAAATTCAATTAAACAAAAGTTCAATGCTAAATGTAATAATAGATATGGAAAATTTAAATGGGAAGGACACCGAGATTTTAGCAAAGTCGGGTTATACTTACACTCTCGGTAAAGGCACTTGTATATTGATATATAGCTAAAACCTTCGGATGAAATCAAAAAAATACTATAGTCCCGGAATAGGAAGAGGTGAGCCTTCATTCAAACCCCATGAATAAATGGGTCATATATTAAATTTACATATAGCTCGCTAGCCTAAGGATTCCTCTAAAATGAGGCACATACTTCATACACACATGCACACCGGATAGATATCAAAATGCAATTATCCAGTAACAATCTAGAATTATATTGTGAGACACTTCCAATCTCAAGAGTAGATGGATTAGATACTCTGCTGCACTTTCTTACAGTATCTGCTGCACTTTCTTACAGTACTTAGTTAAAGACAACTTGTCCCCGGCAATCACATCCTTCGCGGTCACTAATCAAAAGGTTTCACAGCTACTTGCGAGATCATTTACTCTATCAGTAGTGCATCAGTGAACTTTTAGTAGGCGTTTGGCCATAGAAACCAAAAACTTTTTCACTTTTTTTTGGAATTTTGGAGTTGGAGTTGGAGTTGTGTTTGGCCATAGTTTTTGCAAATAGTATTTTTTGTTGAAATGTACTTTTTCAACAAGGTTTTGGTTGTGGAAAACAAGTTTTTCTTGTTTTTCAAATTCCAAATACACCTTCAAGTTTTAGTTGGAAATACACCTTCAAGTTTTAGTTGGAATTTTCATGGTCAAACACTAATTCTTGAAAAAACTGAAAAAAAATTCCGGAAAAAAGTGAATAATTCTTATGGCCAAACGAGTCCTTAGTATCTCATCTCTGTGAAATTTGGTGTGGTGGTGCTCGCAAGAAGCATTTTCTTTGTTGAAATTTGGGAAGGCCAAAGGCACATACAAAGGCCACTTGAAATGTTACAAAAACCAGTAACAAATTGAAAACTATCACAGGCAAAAAATCAGATCTGAGAACTAATGATCAAAATATTACTCACACCCAATCCAACCTCTACAATTATCCAGAAAGTTAATAAATATAGAGGGTTGATATGTAGCTCTACTTAAATCTGAACTGGACAAAAAGTTACTTACCACTACAAACATGCATAATTTATGATGATAAATGAAAATTGCTTACTTGAGTATGTAAAATTCTCTTGTCTACTTCAATTTGTTTTTCACCCATACCCTTGACCCGTCCTCCAGCTTGACACTCAAATGGAGTCCACATACAGGTTAGCCGTGGTAATTAGTATTCCATTTGTGCCAATGACACCTGAACAAATTCACCTTTGGTTATGCAAAAGTGCAAAAATCTCAAGATGCAATACCGATATTAAAATTGGACTTGCCTGAAAAGATGCTTCACAGGTTGCCATTTGCTGGTTGAAATTATCCAGTATGAGAGCAGTGCGATCACTTACTCTATCATCTCCACTAAAATCTTTGTCCAAATTACACAATTGTCTAAAAAGAGTCCCAGTAAACAATCAGCCTATGGATTACCGCAAGTTGAATTGACCCTTCTTTAAAGTATATAATTAGACTAAGTACTAACAATTAAAACAAAAGAAATCAAACACAAGTAGCTAGGGAGAATTCCCAAATATAACAAAAATGTCCTTGCGTGAATAGTTTTCACGTAATTGGCAAAAAAAAATTCTTTAAGAAATACCCGGTGAAAGTTCACGTCAACCAAAATATGAATATGCTGTGACCTGATAGAAGTTCTCGTGAGTTATTTCCTTTGGATCTCTTAGATAAAGGATTAAAGATTATGAAGTTCTTGATTAATTTAGATATCAACCTATATTTTGGAATACATTTTTTATTAGTTCCCAACTTTATACAGTTATGTGTGCCACCATAAAAATAAGTTTATTAATAGTATTCACCTACCGGGAAAAGTGCCTTTGCATCTACAAATTATTTACCATGATGTATAATGAGATGAAGTAGATATGAAATGTAGACAGGTTACTGAATGAATGGAGAGAACAACACGAGATCCATGAGTATGGCAACTTACAGGAGACTGCCATCTAGCTTCATATTACAAATGAAATATAGTTAAGACACTAAATGAATGGTGAGAAAAACATGATATCCATGAGTATGACAACTTATAGGAGACCAACATCTAGTTTCAGATAATTCAAGCTTTATCCTCCTATGTTACTTGTTGGGTAGCCCCAAGAAAATCATTTGAGCTATGAACCTAAGCATGAAGAGCACTTGAACTCGAGCGTTGTACTTCTAGTTCAAATGTGACCAAGTATTAGAACACTCCTATCCAAGTTTGCTCACATTATTCTAGCTATTATGCTCGTCTATACAGAGACGCTACTCAAACAGAGGCAAGATAGAAGGCAAAAGAGAAAAAACATCAAAAAGAATTTGGTCCGGAAAGAGGGATTCATTAATCTGACAAACAATACATGACTATCCTCAAAGATTGTTCAACTCTTAAATAATATCATTTATTTTATGCCTTCACGGGGAGAAAGTAGGTCCCCGGGCTACTTAGCTCTAACACATTCATATAGACAGCTATTTCAGGACATTATTGAAGTTCAATGTATGAAAATTGCAAGGAAATGAGTGTAACTTCAATAACTAAACCATGTTATTTATACAAAAATAAGTTAATCCTAAAAAATGAAGACAACTATTCCAACAAAGCCTTAAAAGGTACATCAATAGACTAATGCAATTGGAAATTTCCATTGGTCATTATGTATACGAGAGTTACATAAAAAATCAGAGCCCAATTATTACATCATTGTGAAAGTTACCCAACCATTAGTTTTTCTTGAGCCAGGGGTAAGTCTGTGTACACCCCACCCTCCCCAGATCCCACTTGTGTGTGATCCCACTTGTGGGATCACACGGGATATATTGTTGTTATGATTTATTAGTAACGTAGCTTACAAAACTAAGAGTTCGAGAGATGATACCTTTTGGTAACTATTATTTCCCTTCTTCCGCCAAGAAAAAAATAGGTTCATCAACTTATGCAGAATTTGCTCAAATCCTCTCACACAAAAGCAAATTCAGAAAAAGCTGCAACAGGAATTACAATACACAGGTAAGAGAAGTGAGAACCAACATCTAATAGGAATGTTTCCTTCCTTATCTTTTCCTTCATTTTTACAAATTCATATAGATAAACAACACTGTCAGATTTTCCTCTATTTTTAATAGATTTGATGTTATTTACTCTTTAACCAAACTAACCTTTCGTGGCTAGGTCTCGTCATGAAACTTATCCACATGCAAGACGACACTAATTGGAACATAAAAAGAAGCACACCTAGACCTATTGTACTCAAAGAAGAACTACGATGGAAAACATAAACTAATTCTGTTGTAAGAGATCTTACAAACCTGAAAATCCAAATATGCATAGATGATGCAAAACTCCAAATCAAAAGATGTATTAACACTAAAATTACAGACAATTAATTAACATGCGCAACAAAAAGAGGAATATAAACGCTCTCTCCTTTGTTTTTTTTTTTTTTTATGTATTCATTTACCTCCTTTGATCCTTCATTGTGTATCGCCAAGCTACCATTCTTCTTTCTAAAAATGACATTCAGATATCATTCTTGAATAGGAAGCTTACTCCCAGGAAAAGTAAAAGAATGGATGCCTGAATATAAAAATTCAAAGAAGGTTTGCCCTGTCAAAAAAAGAGAAGCACAAAAATTCAGCCAATTTAGGCACATTATAAAACATCGTCGGCGCAATAGTTTTCTTAATGTAAGTTATAATAAGAAGAATTTCCTACTGAAAAACAAGGATTACCTCAAACAAAATGATTTTTCATCCTCGTAAGGAAAAACCTAGGCTTGAGGTATCACCTAAATGTAAAAAGTTGACACATACTAATAGTTAGCAAAAGAATTTAATACTTCAGATTTTCGCTAAGACTGACTAATTTTGGTATAATTAGTTTGTCTCAAAAGAGAATATTGACAAAAGCCATTAGACGATTCCGGACAATAATTTTCTCAAGCAAATGCCATTAGAGAATTTATCAAGAGGATCAAACAATAGTCATCCAAAAGAGTAGCTATTTCCAGATGCATGTGAAGATCAGATAAAAATATTTACATGCATGTAAAAATTATCCGCAAACAAGTGCAGTAGTAAGAGGTCGGATCAGAGATAAATTAGACGAAGCAGAAAACTTTGCAAGAGATCCACAAAATGATAAAGTTTGAAAGAAATCCAGTGATAAAAACTGGATATAGAGAGAAGACGGTGAATGAGTAGAGAAACATTGAAACGGGAACTAAAGAGTGAGACTTCTAGTGGGACACATGTTTGTATCTCAAGGATGACAGATATGTTTACAATTTAGCCCTAGAGAAGATTATACTTGCGGAAACACCCTTCGTCGTTCAGGGGACTTACACTTATTTATAAGTTATTATTAAAGGAAAAATCTATTTGGCAAAACCATTTTTGGGCAAAACTGTCAAAAATAGAGGTATATTAGCCATTTCATAGCGAATCTTGGAGAATCTTTGCCTTTTATTATTTTATTGTCATGTGTTTTTACATCACTGTCCTTCCTGATAAAATGAGACTCTCTCTCATATAGGCTAATCATGGGTTATGTTTCCCATGCTCTTTTCCATTTTTTAATGTATCTTTTTTATTATTATTATTTTACATTAGCTGTATTGTGTATACATAAGGTAGGACTAGGGTGTATTTCTTTTTTTTCTTTTTTTTTTGTTCACTTATTGTGTATGCATACGGTGGGCTCAGGGTGTATTTCCTTTGTTTCTTTTTCTTTTTGTTTACTTATTGTGTATGCATACGGTGGGCCTAGGGCGTACTCATTTCCTTTTTTCTTTTTGTTTTGGCATTTGAAAGTTTTTTTTAATTTTTCTTGTAAATAAAGTGTTATTTATTGGCTATATACATACGGTATTTAGCCTAAAGTGTATTTTTTTCTTCTTTTTCTTTTTATTTTGGTATCTGAAAGTGTTTTTATTTTTCCTATAAATTTGTTATATGTTGATTATATACATACGGTATTGGGCATGGAGTGTATTTTTTCTTCTTTTTCTTGTTTTTATTTTGTTATGGTATATGTATATATGTACTGTATTTGGTTCCCGTTGGACGTTATATATTAAAGAGTGGAATAATTTGAGTGAATGATTAATTTCTGTTGTTTAATTTTGGTTTATTTTTGTTCATGTTGTTTAATTTTGTATTAGGCAAAATACATATGTAACCCCCTAAACTTGTCACAATTTTTTATTTAAACACTTTAACTAAGGGAATGACCTATTAGACACTTGAGCTATGCACAAAATGCGCCTATTGAACACAATATGGACAATCAGCCAACAAAACATGCGTGAACATCACACACTGCTGATGTTTCGTCATTCACCAACCAAAAGGACAAGCCACACTAAAATTAATTAAGAGACGAAAAAAAAAACCATGAAAATAATTGTTTCTTCTTCCCGTTCACTTGCAGTCTGCAGAATCTCCGAATGACTTGATTGCAGGCCGTTCTGTCCAGCGTGCCATAGAAATGGGTAGGAGCCTTTGCAGTGGTTTAACTCCATCAGTTCATTCCTATTCCCATTAACGTAAGAACAAAACCCATTAGAGAAGTGCAATTTTTTAACTATGACTATGCAATAGCAGTTGAGGCATATTTGCAATTCGGGCTATTTGACCATATTATTTCGATGAGACATTACGGATGGAGGACATGAGCTAAATGGAGGTTTTTGTTTGTTCAAAAGTTACCTAGTTGACCGAAGACACCATTTTTTCCGGTGACCTCTTTATTGAAGGTTGCAATTGGCCAACTTTTGGTCAAAATGAGCAGAGTTCACGCAAAATATCCATGTCAGCAAATTATTGACCTCATTTACGCGATTAGGAGGGATAAAAAGTCACATTTCATGCCATGTCAGCACAGCGTGCTTAATAGATACAGTTTTTATAGACATGAGGTGTTCAATAGGTCATTCCCTTAGTTAAGGTGTCTAAATGAAAATTTGTGACAAGTTTAAGCGGCTGCCTATGTATTTGGCCTTTGTATTATTTTTTGTTGAGCTCAATATTGCTATTTCTTGTGCATGCAGTGTCAAATCATTATTTATTAATAACATAACGAATCAAGTCACTATTAGTGTTGAAATAACTATAACTAAAATTAGGTATGACCTTATTATGAAATGCCGCCAATTTGATTATGAAAATGCAACAAACTAATATTTTGCATTGAATTTTCTATTAAATATTGAAAAATCATTTATTTTACCATTTTGCTCTATTAAAAATACAGATAAGTAATTTTTCGTTCCAAGAAATGTCAAATGCTATTGCAGCGAAATTGGTCAAGGTCCGCTTTTAGAACCCTTAGATCCCGAGTTCAAGTCTAGGTGTGCGCATTTAGTCCAAGTCTAGGTGCGCGATTTAGTCTAAAACTTTCTTTTTTCATTTTTTCTTTCACTTATATTGTCACGACCCAACTAGGGGCCGCGACGGGTACCTGATACCTGTACCGAGCACCCCTTATTTCTTATCATTCTCTTGCTACTAGTGGGCCACATAAATTATACCGCTACTTATTTGCTTAGCATTACCATTATCAACACTATTAAGAACATGTGTTAATAAACTTTACTGACTTAATATACATTGACGGGGAGTAAACATTATACAAAAGCACCTGACCGAACATATCTGTCTACGAGCCTCTAAACAAAATACATAAAGTAATGAGAAGGGGCGGATCTTCGCCGTGCCCGCATATGTGCACAAAAGTAGTACCACTAACCGGAGCTCACGAACAGCGGAGCACTTCAATATATCACGGAAAGCTCCTAGGAATCAAGTCCGTCCACCCGTCCTCGCGCGTATGAAAACGTCACGTCCGCGAAGGGACGTCGGTCACAGTGTACCGAGTATGTAAGACATAAGTAATATCTTGAGATCATATAAAGAACATAAAGGAAAATACAACGTAGAAAGTGACATAACTCCGTGTCTCTATTTATCTACTCCGGAACATTATGCAAATTAACCTTCACCGGAGTCTTCGTAACGATACCGCAAGTAAACCGCCCGCCCATGGAGTGCGGTGTATCAACGACCGCCCGACCTTATAGGTGCGGTGGTCGCCCGTCCGTATAGGGAGCGGTGGATTACTTTTAAGGACATAGGATGAAGAAGTCAATCAGACCGTGTGCCCGCAGGGCGGATACCATGCATGCTAACTCAAAAAAAAAGCTGCGTAAATATATGTAAATAAAATGCCCGCCCATATAGGTACGGTGTAATGAGCCCGCGTCCGTGCCTCCCGCGTCGGGTGTAATCGCCCACCGCGGTGGGTGGGCTGCCCGGCCGTATGTAGCACGGTGCATATAAAAAAACATACTTTATAAAGCATGCGCTATGAGAGCCCAAGTGAAAACTACAACTTTATCGGAGTGACGTAAGGTCGGTAACCTCCGATTACGTTATGGAATAATCGGGATCACCGCCTCACCTTGAAGGAACTAATCTTATAAGGCGAGACCATCGAGGAAGAATGACATTAAGAGAGTCATGGAATAAGATTATAAGCCTTATAAACATTTATCCATACACTTTAGAATTCTCGGAAGTAGGGTTATAATAAAATAAAATTGAAGTCAAAAACTTACCGAGCATGTTTCATACTCGTATTGAATTACTACCTTGAAGCTCTTAGCCATGGACTTATTCTTGTCATACTTGTCTTAATCATATTCTCTCCTTTATTATCTTCGTTATTATCTTCATAAAGTATTTCCGTTAGCAAGGCTACCACACTTATTATTTAGTAAGTGAAACAATGAAGATATTCCGGGATCGAGGGCCCACCTCGGGTCTAATGAGACGGCGTACTCAATTTGCGTATACTACATCTCATGACATTGTCCGGGAAGGTTAGGGGGTAGTCGAGTCCCGTTAAAGGGAGTTCTAGGCATTTAGGCCATTCTTTCACTAGTCATGATCCTTTGGTTCAATTCTTACGAGTGAATAGTAGAAAATTTTAAATGTGAATTTCTAGAATTAGGGAGGTCCCCGAGGTGCGTAACCAAGTCTAGTACTCATGCATGCCAAGAAAGGAAGGAAAGTCTTACCTACCTTTTCCGCTTGGTTCCGTCTCCAAATCTCCGTTCCAATTTCATCGTAATCTACAAATTGGTCATGTTTGCAAACATGATTAGTGTCTCTAGAATTGAATTCTTAAAATAATACTTGGCTACCGAAATTTCGTTAAAGACACCTCCCGTAAATACTCCATTCCACCAAGTTCAACTTGCCAATTTTAATCAACAACAATCCGGGAATTCAACCCGGCCAAACTAACAACACAATATCAACAATCATACTAACAATTTCCAATTTCAATCCAAAATATATTATGACAACTCAATCAATTTACTACTTCTTTCAAAACCTTCCAACTCCAATAAAACAATAACAACCTTCTAATATATATATATATATTCCAACAACGCCATACCAAGATCATTGCCTTCCATACATGTATAAACATAATATTCAATTTACATAGCCTCAATCACACGTCTCCAACTTCTACCATTTTCCTAATATCATTAAGCCATTTTAGGAATATAGAATCCATATACTAACAATTAGATCATCAATAAGATTTGCTTACCATACACACCATATGCACGGCTATACACACTACATACTCACGGCTTCAACATACATGCACAACTACAATTTCTCCAATCTCATTCGACTTCTATTTTCCACATAACCTTCTCAACAATAACAATCAAAACACTAAATAAAATAATCAAAACATGACTCCTACACAACCATGCATACACGGCCACACCAAGCTTTTCATGCTTCCATGAATTTTATTCATATTTTCATAAATTCCATCCTTTCTCACATACTACATCATATACCAACATCTAAAACATGTAAAGGATGATGAATTCTTACCTTTGTCTCTAACCCTTCACTTGGCTTGGTTGTGACTTTGTGAGAATTAGTGATTTCCTTGCGCCAACAATTATACCACGTTAACGGGGACCGCTTGAATTAGTAGACTACTATGAGAAACAAAATTTTTTTTTGATCTTCTTACTCGCCTCCTCTAGGCGTATGGCCTCGTAGTTTTTCTCCTTCTTTTTCTTGTTATTTCTTTCTTGAGTTTTCTAGAAAATTTTGGATAATAAGATGACTTAGTCATCTTTAAGTAGTGCAAATTAAATCCCCCATGGGGCTAAGCCCATGGGCATGGCACTATTGGCCTCCTCTCGAACAAAAATTCCAAGCCCAATGTTTTTATTTTTTTCCATGACAAATTGTAATTCATCAAATTATTTCCCAAGTTCCAAATTTACCCTTCGCCTCCCTTTATATTTCCATGAGGCGTATTGCAAATTTCCCCTTTATGCCCTTAACCTTTCTCAAAATTCCGCTTCCAAATGCTTCATAAGTCATTCATATGCTTAACAAAAATGAAAATGTGGCCTTGCTTGCCGTCCTCCCGCGATTGTCTCAATTATCCGATTGCTCAAAAGTGCGGGTTATAACATATATGATCACCAAACTCAAAAAAAATCAAGTATCAATGTACTTTAATTCTTTTGAACACCAAAATTCACTTCGTATTGCTATTTGATTGAGAAAACACTAAGCCTTTGACCGAATGTCATATCACATACTCGTTTGTTTGAAGATAGACATTAATGTATCTAATACTTTGAATGCGAGTGGCAATGCATTATCTCTTAACATAATGCATCAAGTCACTTTGGTGTCACAACTATGACCTATAATGAGTTATAACCTTGTTATAAATGAGCTCACAATTACCGTTCGGTAATGTAAATCAACGAAGAGAACCCTTAATGATCGTCGT
>NC_081347.1:18964826-18991892 GCF_029784015.1 Lycium ferocissimum
AAAAAGCAAGTTTAGATCTAATTTAAACGAAATTAGTGGATATAACAAATAGTCAACACAATGGTTGATTTTAATTGAAACATTGAATTCCTTTAATTTAGCTAAGTATTATATAAGATTGAGTAACTATTAGCAACCTTCAATTTAATTTAATCATTTTTTTTTTTAAAAAAAAAGGTAGATGCAACATGTAGTCAATACTACGTCAAGAAAGTAAGTGTTTACATAAATAGTATTCCGTTTTCATTATTAAGTCCTCATTCTTTCTAAATAGTGAACACGTTGCACATGTTTAATGTTGCAAACTAATGTGGTCGCTTTTGGACGGGATGAAAGGTGGTCAAAAAAACAAACAAGGTGGCCGGGGGTTAAGAGTGGGGAATTTATTAAAGACATTATAAATATAGGCTTTCACTTACACAAGTTTATGCCGGATCCGGCATAACTTTGCAAATCTTCACAAGTTTATTACGCCGATCCGCATAAAAGTCATTTTTAATAAGACGCCTCATCGGCATAAACTTGTTAAGGATTTACCAAACTTACGCCAATGGGGCATACTTATGCCTTATGGGCAAACTTTGTCAAGCATATATATGTATTTTTTCAAGCATATAAACCAAAGTTACATGGAAAAGTATTATGCCGAAAGTTTTTTGGATGGAATAAACAGACTTTCAACCAAAAGTTTGCCTTATAAGGCAAAGTTTGGGGTTTACGCATTTCCCCTCCGGCGACTTTTAGTTATTAGCACCAGCCTGCTTGAGGAGTGAGACTTTGTCTGAAGGAGATACATTTGTTGCGCGATCCGGCATAACTTTGCAAATTTCTTCACAAGTTTATGCCGGATCCGCATAAAAGTTTGTTTTTAAAGATGCTCTACTTCCAAGATAAATCATAAGATTTACCAAAACTTATTACGGGGGCATACTTATGCCTTATGGGCAAACTTTGCGAAGCATATATATGTATTTTTTTCAAGCATATAAACCAAAGTTACAATGATATATTGTGTTTCAAGGCCCGTGTCGCTAGAGACCGGACACTTCCTTGTTGAAAAACAGAGATCATAAATAGATTAGACAATCGGTCTCCGTGTTTTAAGCAAGGTTTGAGGTTTCAGAGCACATGTAACACCTTTGATTTCTAAATTAAAGGGATTTCATTCATCAATTTCAAACTTACATTAAACACAAAAACAAAAGAAAACTAGAAAGGATTCCTAACATACATTAACCACAAGACAAAATAAAAATGGAAAAGTAGTTCTTATCAACATTAACCACAACACAAAAGACATTTTTCCAAGCACTCGCCTACCTAACGTCAAGCACAAAACTAAACTATTCAACTTCAAAAAATACAAGAAACATAAGGCAATTGGTCATGACAAGTTGAAGAATTTCCTCGCATTAACCAACTGATCCAAATACCAAAACAAAACAAGATACAAATGTGAAAATCAAATTAGAGCTAAAGTTGTTGATCCCCTTCTTTTTCGATTTTATCTCTTTGTAATTTTCACCTTCGCCCGCATTAATCACACTTGATTGTTCTTCCATCTCCTTCATTTTCATATCACTGAGACAGATTGTTCTTCCATTTCAATCTCTTTCAACATCTCGGCAATTTTTAACTTCCACATCCTTCTTCCATCTCCTTAATTTTCTTCTCTTTGAAGCTAATCTCCACGCATCTCCTTCATTTTGTTCACCAACTTTGGAATAATGTATTTCGATCTTTTCATCAACTTTTGAAAGATCCCTCCATCGAAAATTTACACTTCTTCGAACCATAGTAGGGGCAAGACCAATATCTTCTTCCGGATCGTTATCGACCAGAAGTCTTCAATGGGGAGTTAACACACCACGATCGCATCGCACCTCCTCATTCAACATCGGATCTTCATTGTCCATACAAAGCTTATATTCAAATCCAATCTTGTTTCTTCCATAGCTAACCGAATTTTAATGTAAATTTGGGGAAAGAAATTGTGTTAATCCAATTGGTAAGAATTGAAACATGAAGAGAAGAAATTTACCAAAAAAATTGGGAAGAACTCAACGTGGAAGAAGAGAAAGCAGACGTAGCCGTCATGATTTAAGATTGATTCGGGGAATTAAAAACGTTATTTGGACGGCCATGTGGCAAATATACACCGTCCATATAGTTTTTATCATCTCTTACGCGCCGCGGAGAGAGCCACACCAAGTCCAGTCACCGGTCAAGCTTTCGAAAATAATACACAAAAAATGTTCCGTGTCATAGGACCGCAAAGTTTCAGGTGTGTTATGGCAAATTTGGCCATAGTTTGAGTGTGTTTTGAATACTTTTCCCAAATATAATTGAGTAGTATTAAGCAAATTTAGATCTAATTCAATTAGTTTACACAAAAATAATAGATTTAACAAGTAGTCAACACTATGGTTGATTTTAAAATTGTTGCAATTTAGCTAAGTATTATATAGGATTGAATAATAATTAGCAACTTTTAATTTAATTCAATCAATTTAAAAAAATTATGCAACAAGTAGTCAATACTATGGTTGATTTTAATTAAAACATGAAATTATTTCAATTAGTTAAGTATTAAATAGAATTGAGTAACATTTAGCAAGTTTAGATCTAATTTAAGCAACTTAAACAAAAATAGTGGATATAACAAATAGTTAACACTATGGTTGACTTTAATTGAAACATTAAATTTCTTTAATTTAGCTAAGTATTATATAAGATTGAGTAACTATTACCAACTTTCAATTTAATTTAATTATTTTTTTTTATAAAAAAAAAGGTAGATGCAACATGTAGTCAATACTATGGTTGACTTTAATTGAACATGAAAGTATCTCTATTAGTTAAGTATTAAATATAACTGAGTAGTATTCAGCTAGTTTATATCTAATTCAATTAGCTTAAACAAATTAGTAGATTTAACAAGTAGTCAACACTATGATTGATTTTAATTAAAACATTGAATTGCTGTAATTTAGCTAAGTATTATATAGGATTGAGTAACAATTAGCAACGTTTGATTGAATTCAATCAATTTTTTTTTTTAAAAAGTGACAAGTAGTCAATACTATGGTTGATTTTAATCGAAACATGAAATTATCTCAATTAATTAAATATTAAATATAATTAAGTTGCATTTAGCAAGTTTAGATTTAATTCAATCAATATAAACAACAATAGTGAATGTAACAGATAGTCAACACTATGGTTGACTTTAATTGAAACATTTGAATTCCTTCAATTTAGCTAAGTATTACATAGGGTTGAGTAACAATTAGCAACATTTGATTTAATTCAATTTTAAAAAACAATACGTGAAAAGTAGTCAATAATATGGTTGACTTTTATTGAAACATGAAATTATTTGAATTAGTTAAGTATTAAATAGAATTGAGTTGCATTAACAAGTTTAGATCTAATTCAATCAACATAAACAAAAATAGTGAATGTAACAAATAGTCAACACTATGGTTGACTTTAATTGAAACATTTGAATTCTTTCAATTTAGCTAAGTATTATATAGGATTGAGTAACAATTAACGACTTTTGATTTAATTTTTTTTAAATAGATGTAGCAAGTAGTCAATAATATGGTTGACTTTAATTGAAACATCAAATTATCTACATTAGTTAAGTATTAAATAGAATTGAGTTGCATTTAGCAAGTTTAGATCCAATTCAATTAGTTTACACAAAAGTAGTAGATTTAACAGGTAGTTAACACTATGGTTGATTTTAATTGAAACATTGAATTGCTGCAATTTAGCTAAGTATTATATAGGATTGAATAATAATTAGCAACTTTTGATTCAAATCAATATATATATATATATATATATATATATATATATATATATATATATATATATGCAACAAGTAGTCAATACTATGGTTGATTTTAATTAAAACATGAAATTATCTAAATTTGTTATGTATTAAATAAAATTGAGTAACATTTAGTAAGTTTAGATCTAATTTAATCAATTTAAACAAAAATAGTGAATATAACAAATAGTCAACATTGAATTCTTTTAATTTAGCTAAGTATTATATAAGATTGAGTAACTATTAGCAACTTTCAATTTAATTTAATCATTTAAAAAACAAAAAAGGCAGATGCAACATGTAGTCAATACCGTAGTTGACTTTAATTGAAACATTTGGATTCCTTCAGTTTAGCTATGTATTACATAGGATTGAGTAACAATTAACAACATTTGATTTAATTCAATCAATTTTAAAAAACAATACGTGACAAGTAGTCAATATTATGGTTGACTTTAATTGAAACATGAAATTATCTGAATTAGTTAAGTATTAAATAGAATTGAGTTGCATTTAGCAAGTTTAGATCTAATTCAATTAACATAAACAAAAATTGTGAATGTAACAAATAATCAACACTATGGATGACTTTAATTGAAACATTTGAATTCCTTCAATTTATCTAAGTGTTACATAGGATTGAGTAACAATTAACAAAATTTGATTTAATTCAATCAATTTTAAAAAACAATATGTGACAAATAGTCAATACTATGGTTGACTTTAATTGAAACATAAAATTATCTGAATTAGTTAAGTATTAAATAGAATTGAGTTGCCTTTAGCAAGTTCAGATCTAATTCAATCAACATAAACAAAAATAGTGAATGTAATAAATGGTCAACGCTATGGTTGACTTTCTAATTGAAACATTTGAATTCTTTCAATTTAGCTAAGTATTATATAGGATTGAGTAACAATTAGTAACTTTTGATTTAATTTTTTTAAGTAGATGTAACAAGTAGTCAATACTGTAGCTGACTTTAATTGAAACATGAAATTATCTCAATTAGTCAAGGGTTAAATATAATTGAGTAGTATTAAGCAAGTTTAGATCTAATTCAAGTAGTTTAAACAAAAATAGTAAATTTAACAAGTAGTCAACACTATGATTGTTTTTAATTGAAATATTAATTTGCTGCAATTTAACTAACTATTATATAGGATTGAGTAACAATTAGCAATGTTTGATTTAATTCAATCAATTCTCTCTCTCTATATATGTGTGTGTGTGTGTGACAAGTAGTCAATGTGACAAGTAGTCAATACTCAATACATGTCATATAAATTAGCCATATTTATTATAGGATGACTTAATGCTTTTTGATTATGATCATTTTTATGCGATCTTGTTACTTTCTTTTTTGTTGAATATTTTAGTACAACGTCATATTTCATTTTACATTTTGTGTTATTTTCTTAAAAAGTATCTTAATTAAATAGTCGTATGTTAATAGGACTAAATGGAAATATCTTAATCAAATATATTTGGAGTACAAGTTATATGACACTACTTCTTAACTTTGGGCTGTTTGTTGTGAATATAAAGATGCATGGGCATTGGGTACATATCAAAGAAGTTGATTTATAGCCCAAACAACCACAACCCATATATTCAACAATATCTAATGTTAAGACTTAATGAGTTGACCCAATATCAAAAAGTTTCCCAACATTGCATCAAATAGACTTGATCAACAAGGACAACTCACTTTTAATTACATTCTAAGGGAATGCAATTAATTATAGGGTAGGCAACAAAATTTGGACAAAATTGTATAAAGTGCATTGATACTTGATCTGTTTGAGTTCGGTGATCATGTAAGTGAAAGAAAAAATGAGAAAAAATAATAATTTAGACTAAATGCGTGCACCTAGAATCGAACTCGAGATCTAAGGGTTCTAAACGCAAACCTTGACCAGTTTCGCTGCAATAGCATTCGTCATTTGTTGGAACGAAACATTTACTTATCTGCATTATTTGATAGAGCAAAATGGTAAAATAAATGACTTTTCAATATTTCATAGGAAATTCAATGCAAAATATAGGTTTGTTGCACTTTCATAAATGTAAATAATGACATTTGTGCTTTGTGTGGGTTTTTTACGTTACGAACTTGTGTATGCGGCGATCGTTAGCTATTCTCGTCGTTGTTTTACATTACCGATAGGTAATTGTGAACTCATTTATAGTAAGGTTATATAACTCGCTATAGTTCATAGTTGCTTCAACACCAAAAGTGACTCGATCCATTATGTTAAGACTTAATGAGTTGACACTGCATTCAAAGTATTAGATACGTTGACGTGTTGTCTTCAAACAGATGAGTATGTGCTATGACACTTTGTTCTAAGTCTTAATGTTTTCTTAATCAAATAGCAAAACTATGGGTTTGTTGCACTCTCATGATCAAATTGGCATCAATTCATGACATTCATGCTTTGTTTGGGTTTTTCACATTACGAACTTGTGTACACGACAATCGTTAGCGGTTCTCATCGTTGGGTTACATTACCAATGGGTAATTGTGAGCTCATTTATAACAAGATTATAACTCATTATAGTTCATAGTTGCTTCAACACCAAAAGTGACTTGATGCATTATGTTAAGAGATAATGAGTTGCCAATGCATTCAAAGTATTAGATACGTTAATGTGCTATCTTCAAACAAATGAGTATGTGATATGACATTTCGTTCAAAGGCTTAGTGTTTTCTCAATCAAATAGCAATACTAAGTGAGTTTTGGTGTTCAAAAGGATTAAAGTACTTTGATATTTGATTTGTTTGAGTTTTGTGATCATACAAGTGAAAGAAAAAATGAAAAAAAAAAAAGTTTTAGACTAAATGCGCGCATCTAGACTCGAACTCAAGATCTAAGGGTTCTAAACGCGGACATTGACCAATTTTGCCGCAATAGCATTCGACATTTCTTGGAAGGAAAATTTATTTACCTCCATGTTTTAATAGAGCAAAATGGTCAAATAAATGACTTTTCAATATTTAATAGGAAATTCAATGCAAAATATTGGTTTGTTGCACTCTCATAAAATTAGTTATAGGCTAGCAAATAGAATTTGGACAAAAAATTTATAGGATTATATTATTCTTTTATTTCTAAGCATAGGTGCTCTTCTCTTTCAATGAAATACACAGAAATTCGCAATCTCAATATCTCTCAGTTTCTACATATAGAGGAGACAGTTTTTTCCTCTAAATAATCGTCGTTAATTTCTCGAAATTTGGTCTTAGACATTATTGGTTATTTATTTATTTAAATAACCGCCCAAAAATAACATTGTATGTGTGGACTTCTATTAAAAAAAAATTAAATTCTAATTGTTATAGCATTTTTCTCTTTTGATAAATGTTAAAAATATATATGATTAAATTTGATTAGAATTATAGATAAGGACGTTTACATGATCAATAGCCAACACTGGGTTATAAACACATAGCTAAATCTAATTGTCTACAATGATTGCTATAGTTACATTTTTTGCAATTGAATATTGGATCAAATGTTTTTTTTAGAGAAATATTCCATTTTAAATTTTCAGTAAAGGAAACAGTCAAAGAAAACTACCTAAATAGCATAAACCTTTAAAAAGATCTCCTAAAACTAAGCACAGCAACACCTAGAACAAATCCCATATTCCATGTCTAAAAAGTATGAATTAAATACATGCTAATTTTAAGGGCAAAGTCAGTTCGTTTTATTTCCAAAGAAAAGGTGTGGACTAATCGGGACCATATTTATTTTCTTTTCTTAGAATTAGAATTTGATTAATGCAAATTATTTTTGTAAATAAAATTCCTATATTTGGTAAAATAAATGTATGAACAATATATATTATTGATGAACATTAAAATTGTATAGAATATTGTATTTATACAATTTTATATATTTTGAATAATAAATGTATGAACTTAATATAGATAATATATTGATGAAATATTAACATAATATAAAATAGTTACAATTTAATATATTTGAAATATACTAAATGTTTCTTTTAAGAAAACTGTCATCATATAAATAAAGTTTGAAGAAAAAAAATCATAAAATTAGGGTGGGGAGAGAGATCATTGTGGAAGTGAGAGAAAAGAGTAAATGAGTAAAATTGTATTAATGAAAATAGATTTCATTAATTAATGGAGAGGGTTGGCTTTAATCGGAGTTTATTATTGTATTTATATTTTTTTTTCTATTCAATGTGCTATATTTGTTACTTTTAAAAGGATATGTTTTTCTTGTATATAATTCTTACTAATTGGTTTAGGGGGTAAATGTCTCTAAAAAGGAAAAAAAGGGTAAAAGAATTAAGGCTTTGTATATTGTTTAGGTTAGCCCACCGTATAATGAAAGAAAAAATAAATAATCTGTATATATTGTTTAAGCTGACCCACCGTATAATGAAACAAAAAATAAATAAAATTGTGTATATTGTTTAAATTGGCTCACCATATAATAATAAAAAAAAATAAAGTTGTGTATATTGTTAGGTTGACCCACCGTATAATATAGGCTTATGCATCTCATTTAAATATTGTCATTTGTGTTTTAGTGTGGCCTACTTTAATCATTACACTATATTGAAGAGGAGAGGTTGGTTGTTGGGGGTTAAGGTATTCTGGTCATTTTGCTGTGGGCCAGCCCTAGTTTTGACAATTGACAAAGTGGGTTTTGTTATTTAGCAGCACCTTAAGTTAAATTGGTGATTGGGTCACCTCTCCTGACAAGAAAGACCTGTAACTGTAAGTCCTTCCAAGAGATTCTAATAATTGGATTACTATTAATTAAAGGCAAGTGATGGAATCGAAACACGAAATGGACAATCCTATATATATATATATATAGACACATATATATAGAGAGAGAGAATAGTTCACCGTAAAATATAATTCTACATTTCCGATGCCTCCATCACTCCTCACCCAACACTTGTTCCGAGGAGTATATATTCAAAGGCGGATTCAAGATTTAAATATCATAAGTTTGATTTGAAATTTACCATCATTTATTCAATTTATTGGATCTAAAATTTAACATCTATATTTATTTAATACTTTTTTATATACTAGTTTCTCGACACGTGCTTTGCACGTGTATGTTTGTCAAGTCATGTGGTACATAATTTTATAGGATATTATCAATATTATTAAAATAAAGTGTTGATTAAATAATTATGCATGAAAATTAAAATAAAAGTTCTGATCAACGTGATTCGCCGTATGATAACTTGTTTATTAAGGTTAGATGATTGGATATGGCTGAAACAACGAAGATGAACAAGCAAAGTTAAATTAACGACATGTAAAATTTTACATATTTTAATTTCTATGATGTACAAATTCTTGTAATGAAACATATCTCACCTAATGTTTTTTTATAGACGATATTTCTAATATATTTTCCTAATTTCATTCATCTTGGTTGCTCCGCCATGACCAAGACATTGTTATCGACATTTATACCCTTTTTGAAAGTGCAACATAAAGTTATTCATCAGAAAAATTATATTGTGGCTATCAAACAAATAAGGTTAGCTCTCTAAAATCTCTGCTCAGAGCCCTGATAAGAAGATTAATGCCGAGTTCTAGAGAAAAGCTCCAATAACATGAGTTTAGAAGTCGAGAGATGTGCGATAGTTCTAGCAGTTAACTTCGTTCCCCTGACAACCTTGACAAACAAAGAATTTATATATGAACATGGGATTAATCATTAAGGAAAGCAGGATAATTACATTAAGGAAAAACTAACTCACTTATGACATCTTACTGAACAAATACACTCATTGATCTCAGTTTCGATATCTACCTTGTTCACTTTCAGAAAGATGAAAACTACAAATAATTTATCGAGTTTAACTGAACGTGAGGAAATTAGGTGGACAATGCAAAAAACGTGTAGTGGTAACAATATGAAATATATTTTGTACTTTCTATTAAGATTATCATTCTTAAATGATATAAATAGTAATCTAAAATAATTTTAAGAATTTAAATATCTTGCACTGGCAATAGAAATAAAATTTTGTGTCGAACAAATACCGAACTTAAATGTACATTCCGATCAAATGCCAAACTTTGCAAGCAGACGATTAACTTAAGCCAAATCGTTACTCTATTACCGGATAAAACTTCCCATACTATTCGATGACAAAGATAAATATATGCATGTGATGTTAGTAATTATTCCCATTTTTTGAATGATTAAATATCTATTGCAATTACCATCATCATAGTAAGAGTAATAACGAATCTATAATCATAACAACCAAAACAACAAATAATTTTAGGAACTAATTTCATAATCGCACCTTTACTTTGTAACCTTCGTATTTTGCTTGCTCGACATCCTAATCAAAATTCAACTGATCGGTAATATAGTTATATCAAAGAGCAAAATGCATTGTAATAGTAAAATACAAGCAAATTAAATCATTAAATCACTTAATTATGATTGTAAATTGAAATATGCAGTTCAATTGATTAAATCGCCAAGGCACAAGTTCAATAATAACCATGTAAATTAAATTATCCATAATAATTCCAGATTCACGAAAATGAACAATGAAAATTAGTATCATTGAATAATCTAATACATAAATTAGTAAACCGAAGTTGTTATAAAAGAACGCGCTAACAAATCAAAATAAAAAAAATACTTGAAGGGATATAGATAGACTTTTAACCACCTGACATAAAGTTGCTTCTGTTTCTCCCAAACGCACACGCAAGTACACGTAGTCGTATAAGTAATATAGAACTTTTAATGCTACATATCGATCCCACAGAGACTTAGATTCTATTGTTAAACTAATTCAAATTCGAATAAAACTATTCAAGAAAGTGAAAATCAAAGTGCTTGTCGTGACTAAACTAAACCTAAAAAGTAAACAATTTATGATGGGTGTTTTTGTGACTAAGAATATTTCGACAAAGATTGTAAGGTTTATCGATGATGATGGCGAGTTAAAATTCACGGCTTTCGACAATCCAGTTGATCTTCTGATAATTCTACCTATCTTATTTCCTGGGTTACTATAGTTGACGGGTTAATTATAACTTTATGAGTATTTTTTGAGTTTCTCACAAGCCTGTAGATGCTACTATAACGCCTGTATCCCTATGGTCATCAGAGGTAACAAGAACATATTTAATTCTCCGTATCCTACTAAGCAAGGCTAAAGGGTATATTCCTATACTCATTGGCGAAACGATTATATTGAACAAGCCCTATTCATTCTTATCACGCATGCAAATTTCTTATCCCTAGTTCAATTCACACGTCACAGATAGCGTTCAACTATTGGCCAGATAATCAAACAATTAAGATCAGGAATAAATAAGCAACCCAAAATACGGCAATTTAATCGATAGAAATTGTCGTCAAATCAACTATCATGTCTTTCGCCACAACTCCAGAATTAAGAAGTTTAACTACTCATGATTCTAGATGAACAACAAGAATTCATGAAGAAACTAGGGTTGAAAAAGATGAAAATAAAATAAAACTTAGAGAGAAAGTAAAGATGACGGCTTACAAGTCTTAGAATAATCCCAAAGACGTCATTAACAACTAACAAAACATCTATTTATAGTTTAGGGTTATTAACCAAATAAAAGGGTCCTAATCTTAGTCAAAATCGGCTGAATCTGGGTCTTCCCGTGTTGGCCATGCGTTGCGGGTCCAACACGGGGTCTTCAGTGACTTTAGTGCCTCAATTGTGCTGAGCCCGCAACACGAAATTGTCAATATTCTGCAAGCCTTCTTTTTCGTCATGGCCCCACGACGCGGGGCTAACACATGAGGAGCAACCTTGCAACGCGGGGCTAGCACAGTGTCTTCATCAATTCCAAACTTCAGGCCTCTTCTCTCCTCACCTCATGTAAGCTTCGTTTGTCCCAAAGTCAACCAAAATTGCCCGGTTTTCCATTGTTTGTCCTCATTATACCTGAATACACAAGATATACCAACATAAGCGCAAATACGACGATTTCAACCTATAATTAGCGATTAAAGTCTTAAGAACGAGAGGTAAAGTGACACTAAACATAGATATTTGTGCCAAATATCAACTTCCATGATCAATCATATTCTATCAGAATGAGCATGTTGAACGAAAAACAAGTATCTTTATATTTGTATGGTTCTGAAGATCAAATCATCAAATCTCTAATTCTTTTGTTAATTCTCCTACTAACTTGTAATATCAAATATTTCTTTCGGTAACTTTTACTTGTACACAATTGACTTTGTATTTTTCTAAGAAAATAATAAATGAAGTGCATAGTGTACTATAATATCCATGAATATTAGCATTTCAAAAATCTTGAGGAATGATTTGGGGAATTAAGTAAATGCAAAGGGTAAAACAACAACAAAAATTGTCTATCTCTTGATATGCTAAGATGGACAAGTAAAAGTGAAAACTTATTTATAATATAGTGGATAAGTAAAAGTGAATGAAGGGGTATAAAAAGAAAAAAATTACCGTAATAAAAAATTTAAGGACTTATAATGCCACTATATGCTGCTATGTTTTCCATCATCCAGTTTGTAACGGCACAACGACACTTGTTCGAAATACAATGCTAGGAAATGCATGAATACGTTTGTAGGAAAGATAGCTATTGATAATATTGCATACAGACCCAGACCCAAACCCACAACTTGTACCCGAATGAAGCCATTAAAAGGCAACATCTTTACCAAAAAATCAGCAAGTAAAATAACTATCTGGTTTGGATGATCTGGAATCATAACAAACCAAGATTCCTTCTATTTTAAAAAATTAGACACAGACAGATTTTGATTGTCCAATTGGAAGTTGTCTCAATGGACACCAAGAGAAATATTTGATCAACCGCTCATTAGGAGATGTGTTTGGTGACACTATGCGTCTTTTTTCTCAAACGGTGCAAGTTGTTTAGAGTAGGGTCTTTTCGTTTTGGGTTGTTGCTAACAGTTGTGTTATTGGTTTTTATTTTAAGTAGGGACATTTAAGTTTTTGAAGGGTATTTAGGTAAATTAATTTTTAAGTTTAGGAGTTCATGCTTTTACTTAATATAGATATATGATATAGATATAGATAGATATAGATAGATAGATAGATATAGATATAGATAGATAGATATAGAAATAGATATATAGGATTTAAACTAAAATTATTAGAAAGGGATGAGCCGTAACTTATGCACTACATCCGTCCCGTAGGCATAAAATCGTTTAACTCTTTGCAAAAGCGAATACGATGCTGATTAATAACACTTTGACGCTAAAAACGACACATTTTAAAAAGATTTTTTCAAAAGTACTTTTCAAAAAGATTTTTGGCTAAAAGTTAGTGTTTTGTCAATTAATTTAAAAAGTACTTTTGAAATAGTAATTAGTGTTTGACCTTTTAAAAAGTGCTTTTATGCGTATTTTCTCAAAAGTACTTTTTCAAAAAAGTCTTTTGGGTAAAAATTATTTTTTTAAAAAAAGCTCGTTTCCCCAAAAGACTTATTTTCTTCCAAAAACTTGGCCAAACACCTCACTTTTTTAAAATAAAGACTTCGAAAAATAAGATTTTTAAAATAAGTTGGCTACCAAACAAAGTATAAGACAATAAAGTAATTCAAAGGTGGGAACTAAACTAATAGCTACTGGAGAAGGCCTCTAGTTGAGGAACAATAATCATGCTACGGTTTTCCAGAGAAGATTTTCCCTTCCACTCATAAATTGTTGAATATTATTGAACGCAATAGGTTATTTATAACTTTGATTTTATTATTGTAAAGTAAGGACAATTTCAATCTTACAGATTTTTTGCATTCAATTTTTTTCTTTACTAGTATATTACCACGCGATGCGCGGAAACTGTTAGAGAAAAATAAAAATGTGTTAGAAAGTTAATGTCATAATTTTTTTGAATTAAAAATTAAATCTTAACTAATAAATTAATTGTGTTACTCCATGAAGTGCGGAAAATACTCTTGTTTTCAAACATGACAAATAATCAAATAAGCAAAATCTAATTGAAAAAGTTACAATTTACAAAATAGATATCCTTAGATAGCTTAGAAATAAAACTGCCAAGGACATGAGATACAAACTGAACGAAAAAGTGATCTGCAACCCTTGGACTCACAAAGATAAAGGTGAACCCGGCATAAAAGTGAAAGCTTTTTTGTTTTGAGTGAAAGCTATAAAGAGAGATCATTTAAATTATATGTAACCTTTGGACCTCCCTATTTATTTGAAAGACAAAACGAAGTGGACTATAATAATATCTGCAATCAGAATAAAAAGCTAATTAGAAATTTTCTTTATGTTCAAAAGCTTCAACACCATGAAACGAATATGATATTATCGCTGTCATGAAAATTTGGAAGGCCAAATAATTCAACATTTCTTAAAAGAATTGTCATTCACATCTATTTTTAAATGATTTACCCAGTAGCATATTATGCAAACAGAAAACTACGTGGACCTATGTCATGGAACTCATGCTCATCACTATTGCGTTGAGCATCACCCAAAGTTCTTATAATTGCGTTGAGCATCACCCAAAGTTCTTATAACGGTAAATAAATTTCTTCAAATGATCCTTTTTAAGGAGGTTTCGCAATTGAACACTTGACTGATTCCATAAAAATATAAAAACAATTTTTTTACAGAATAACAATGTCTTTTGAATTCGCACATCACGGAAATAATAAACATTTACAAAAAAAAAAAAAAATAAAAATAAAACATATGCAAAAGGAAAAAGTAAAAATGTTAACTTCATAAACCCGAACAATTATCATAGATGATACTGTTAATCTTTAAATACCAAGCGAGAAGTCTTCATTACAAATCAAACTACTCTATCCAAAATATAATATTAATGAAAAGACAATACATGCATGATTGATGTGTACGCTAGAGAACTTTGACCTTACGTATTATCCCCTACACCAGATAAAATTCAACGACAATTTGGTGTGAACGTAATGAAATCAACACCTTGACAATTATATTAAGCTTGTTATCCGCATATGCAAAGTCAAAATCAATACCAGCCTCCGTTTCGATTGACGAATTTAATTATGGGGGAGGATCCTTAAATGGGATTAAAATAAAAGAATCAATAAACAAAATTAAAAAGAGGAAACATAAAGGAAGAAAATGGTGATGCTGCCACTTGGATTAATGTGATGACTTTTTCCTCTCCTTTTAATAATACTGTACTATACTTTTTGTTATCTAAATATTATATAGGTAGATGATATTCAACTCACCATATAAATTTGGTTGGCTACCGTGAAATCATATTGGAAATCCCGGAAGAAACTTTTAGAATTTGTAAGTACTACACTATTTTGATAATGAAAATTTATGTAATGACCCGTTTGATCGTTATAGTCTTTTCGGCATTTTTGCCCTTTCCCGTGCAGTGATTAGCTCAATTTTGGCCCGAGGGGACTGTTGGCACGCTTTTCGAGGTGTCTAGACCAGATTCGGGCAACCTTTGTGAAATAAGGCTTAAAATGAAAATGGTTGACCCAAAGTTGACTTTTGGGTAAATGAACCTTATTCAAAATTTCGCTGATTCCGAGAGGTCTGGAGGGTCATTTAGAACTTGGGTGTGTATTTGGTTCGGTTCCCAATACACTCGGATGCATTTCGGGACTTGGGTTAGGAAATTGGAACTAAGTCATCGGGGGTTGACTCGGTCAACGAGGCCTCCGTTGGGAATTCCAAGGCCACGGACGCGTCCGTAGCGCGTTTTTATGTGTGTCTATGTGTATGGTATGTGAGCAGATGGCCTCGGAAACTAGTTCGGAATATTGGATCAAATTGTGAGACTTAGGAAGTTTTCTAGTGTCTAGTGCCCGCTTTGGCGGCACCAGCACCGCGGCAGCGGTACCGCTGGAGCGGTAACCCTGCCGCTGTAGCAGCCTAAGCGTTTTAGGCTTGACCGCTAAAGCGGCGCCTCTGGGGCGGTCCCAGTGCCGCTAAAGCGATGACGGACAGTTTGTAAAATTAATAAAGTGTCAAAAGCCGTTAGACCCTCATTATTTTCCATTTCAAAATTAGAGCCTTGGGGAACAGTTTTTGGAGATATTTTGGAGACATTCTTGGAGGTAAATCTTACTTGTTCCTTTGTTCTTCCTTTAATCATAATCATCTTGGATTCCCCATTCCCTTTAATAATCCCTTAGTGATGGAAGTTGAAAGAGGGTTTTGATGAACTTTTCCTTAGGTTCATATATGAGGAATTTGATGATGTTTATGCTAGATTTTGACGAATCTAAGCTTATTAATCATGTCTCTTCCATTTCTAGTGTTGAATTTCGGAATTAAAGAATTAGGGTTTATACCCAATTTGGGTTTTGATTGAAATCAGAAATTAGGCTATTCCTTGAGCTAAATCGGCAATTAGTGGATGGGTCATGATCACCTAGTACTTAATTTGGCATCTTGCTTGCGAATTTCCTGTTTTGCCCTTGTGGGTACGTTTTCCCAATTTCTAGGGCTAGAATTGACCTAAATTGAATAGTAGCAATATTAGTATCATTCTTCATGATTTCTAATCTAGATTTCGATTATGCTTAGACTACTTTGGTTCTGAGGTTCAACGGAAAGGCAAGGCAAATGAGTGAGTTGTTGGTGTTGTGGTTCGGCCATCCAGGTAGGTTATGGCTTACCTTTGGTGAGACTTCGCATAGCAAAGAACATATTTTGATTATATTGTCGGAGACAATATGTGAACCTTTTGGGTATGAAGTCGGGGTGGATATTGCCTTAGGTTGGGCCCTGTTGTGTGTTGGGGCTAGCCACCCCGTTATGTGTGATTTGATTGTTCTATTGTGCGACGGATGCCAGAGTCGTTGGTAGATATTGGATTCTGTTTTATCATCTTGATTATGATATAGATGGCATACCCATTGTTGGTATTTGTACTTGGATATATTGTTTACGTACCTACTGTTGGTACTTGTGATTCGGTTATATTACTGGCATACCCACTGTTGGTATTGTGATTCGGTTATATTATTGGTATACCCACTGTTGGTATTTTTGATTCGGATATATTATTGGCATACCCGTTGTTGGTACTTGTGATATTGAGCATGATTATTGATGTGATTTATGCATTGCACACACTCTCATTTTCATGATACACTGTTGAGATATTGATGAAGCACTTGATGAGCCGGGCTCAGTTTTACTTAAGTGACGTGAGATGGCCGATGGCCGATGTCCGATGTTCATCCCGGAATCATTGATTGAGTGAAATTAATACTTGATAAAACTCTTTTACTTGAGTGACGTGAGATGAGCGATGTCCGATGATCAATTTCGAAATCATTGTTGCATGACCGATATCCGATATTAGTTCTGGAATTGTTGTTAGTGCATAGAGTCTGCGGGTCCCCCAGGGTGGTGCCGGTGAGAACCTCCCGTGGGCAAAGATCCGGGGTCCCGTCTGTCTGTTCCCCAAAGATTCGGGATGGGTGGCACTTAGACTTCGCGAGTCACGCTGGGTTGTGCTACCGAGACGTCGATATTTTCGTCCGGAGTACATGTGTACACCGCATTTGCATGGTATTGCATTGCATTCATACCATTATTGCATTGCATTGCATTATGACTTGATTGAGATTGCTTGGTAATTGTATTGTGACGTTGGATTGGATTGGATATATTCAGACTTGGCATAATTGGGATTAGATGCTTTACATAGGCGGTGGCGGATACTTGGAATTGATTAAATTGTCTTATACTTATTGGTTTATTTGCTTATCTGCTTTATTATCTGAATCGTGTTAGCTATGCTTAGTCGGCCGATGATGTCTACCAGTACTATTGTTTGTACTGACCTAGACTTGCTGCAGTCTTTTATGAATGCAGAGTATCAGGTTGGATCCACTTCTGTGACGCATGGCTGATAGTCGCTTCAGCTCTATTCTCGAGTTTCGAGGGTGAGCATGGCAGTCTGCCACCTTGAAGACTTTCCTATCTTATGTCCTATTTTATTCAGAGACATAGGCACTTTATATATTAGTATTCCAGATTGTATTATTTCCCTTTGGATGCTCTTGTGTTATTCAAGACTAGACCCTGGGGTGTTTATCGTCATTTCACACTTTTCTACTGCTATATATATATATAGTGAGACTTATGTATTTATTCCATTCCGTTGCTTAATATCATTCTTTTATGTATTTATTCATCGTTGGGTTGAGGGTTCGCTTACCGAGGTGAGAAGGTAAGTGCCCGCACGACTTAGGCAAAATAGGTCATGACAAGTTGGTATCAGAGCCCTAGGTTACCCGATCTTTAATACAAGAGCGTGTCTAGTAGAGTCTCGTGGATCGGTACAATGAACTCCGTACTTATCTGCGGGAGGCTATAAGACATTTAGGAAATCTCACTTTCTTTCCATTCTTCGTGCTACTTTATTCAATTTGGTATTTGGAAAGATCAAATTGGTATCTGTCTCTTATCTCTTCCCTCACAGATGGTAAGGATTCGCGACACGCCCTCATGGAGGATGTACATAAGGTTGGCTCCACCAGTTTTTACTGGCGCACCAGGCGAGGATGCCTACGAGTTTATCATGATCACGCATGAGCTACTTCACTCTGGGAGCAGTTCCATGGGGTGTTTCTGGAGAGGCACGTGCCTCGTTCGTGGAGGGACGAGCATCGAGGTCAGTTCCTCGATCTCCGTCGGGAGGGCATGCATGTTGCTACCTATGCACTATCCTTCTCCTATCTGACCCGTTACTCCTACCCCTTGATTCCGACGGAGGCTGACAGGATCCGGTGATTTATTAGTGGGTTGGATGGTCCTATCCAGCTGCCCTGTGTCCAGCTTGAGGCCGAGGGCGCTTCGTTCCAGGCTATTGTTGACTGTGCAGCCAGGGTTGAGGCTGCGAGGGCTAGAGCAGCTAGACCCTAGGTAGAGATCCTCGGTGCAGCGACAGTAGGTACTATTTCTGTCCGTCATAGAGCAACATCTGTATTATTTGATCCTGGATCCACCTATTCGTATGTATCTGCATTTCATTCCGTTGGTTGGGATTTGCCTTGTGATAACATAGATATACCTGTTCATGTGTCTACCCTGTCGGAGATTCTGTGATTGTTAATCGAGTCTACCGTTCTTGTTTGGTTACTTTTATGGGGGTATGACACTTGGATAGATTTGATAATTCTCAATATGGTGGACTTTGATATTATATTGGGTATGTCCTGGCTTTCTCCCTATCATGCGATCTTGGACTGTCATGCCAAGACAGTCACCTTAGCCATGCCGGGCATCCCTAGGCTTGAGTGGAGAGGTACTCCTAGTCCCGCCCCGAAGAAGATCATTTCCTTCCTTCGGCGAAGAAGTTAGTAAGTAAAGGTGTTTAGCGTATTTGGCGCATGTTCGTGATACGATTGTTGCATCTCCACCCCTTGAGTTTTTCCCTTTTGTGAGCGAGTTCGCGGAGGTATTCCCGTCGGATATACCAGGTATGCCACCCGAGGTATTCATTGACCGTCAACCCTCGACACCTCAAATCCAGCTTCCCAACCAAAGTCCCAACATGCACCCGAGTGCATTGGGAATCGAACCAAATATGCACACAAGCTCTAAATGACCATCCAGACCTCTCGAAATCGACGGATTCCCGAAAAAGGTCCGTTTACCCAAAAGTCAACTTGAGTCAACTCTTTTTCACTTAAAGCCCAAATTTCCCAAAAGGTTACCCAAATCATATCAATACACCTCGGGAAGCGTGTCAATGGTCCCCTCGGGTCAAATGTGAGCTAAACAAGCTCGAGGAAGGGTCAAAAGTACCGAAAAGACTATAACAACCAAATGGGTCGTTACAAAAATAGGGGATACATTCCAAAAACAGGCCTTACATTTCTCAAAAAGTAGGATAGAAAAATATAATATAGAATTAAAAACGTGTTTTTACTGCATTTTTAAATTTAATTTCTTAAAATTATTAGCCGAGCATGTGTTTGTGAGCTAGATAGATTTTTTTTTAAAATTTTTTGTCTTTTCTTTTCTTTTCACTTTTAGTTGTCTTTATTTGTTTATTTATTTGTTTATTTATTAAATACGAATTTTCTGGTGATGACACTTGTCACATCATGAGTTTGCCTCTCCTATTCTATATAGATAGATAATAGAGGGATCATAAGGTAGCTAACATTTACATCACTAGGCAGTGATGGCCAGTGCTGTTGCGAATGTTGGAATACTTTATGATTATATTTTCTTTGACATGAAAAATGTAGAAAGAAAAAACTAGAGTACGTCACGGCTAAACAAGAGATGCATGTCAATGTTTTGTGTCACAACCCAACCGGATAGCCATAACAGGCACCCGGAGCTAACCTACCGAGTACCTCTAAGCATACATCTCATAATCATTTCTGAGTGGACCCCAAAGGAAGCTCATGGTTGTCATAACCCGTAAGGACATCTATCACAACATAACAGTTCATCTTTATATAATCGTCAACAATTATGCCCGTCATCACTAGCCGACAAAGCTACTAATATATTATACAATAATATGAACCGGTGGAGCTATAGAACGTCTAACTATACACACACGTCTATGAGCCTCTACATAGAGTACAAATGATCATAAGGACCAATACCAGATAGACTGCAGCTCCGAAGTAAGTGGAGTGCTCCTGAGAATCCGCTGATAAAACACCTACGGGTCTGATGTGTCTCCCTGCCTACCTGTGGGCATGAACGCAGCGTCCCAAACAAAAGGTCGTCAGTATGAATAATGTACTGAGTATATAAGGCATGAATAACAAAAACATAACAAGAGATATAGAACTTAACATGAGTTAAGGATAACCTGTACATCTGATTGTCTTTCAAGGCGAACATCATACATGCTTGGCTTTTCTTAGAAAAACCCTTCTCATATATATATATATATATATATATATATATATATAGAAACATAAAATAGTAGTGCTGCGGAACGTACAGCCCGATCCATAAATATATTATATTGTCGCGGAACGAACGACCCGATCCATTTATCCCATATATCCCGCGTCCGGGACGATATCCAGCTGATCAGGTGGTTATGCGTATATAACGCCTCACCTTTCCCAATATCCCATATATATATATATATATATAATATAATATAAGTCGCATGCATAAGAGCCTAAATAAAAGCTACGACTCTATCGGAGTGACGTAAGGTCGGTAACCTCCGATTTATATTATGGAACAATCATTATCGCTATATCTCACCTTGAAGGAACAATTATTATAAGGTGAGATCAACAATAATAATGAAATCAAGGAATTCATGAAATTACTCAATAATCTCATAATAGTATCAAAATCATAAGCTTTGTAATTTTTAGAATTAAAATCACCATCACCATCATAATCATCATAGAAACATTCTCATCTTTAACATCATAAGAAGCTTTAAGAATCATGAACTTCTAGCTTTTGGAAGCAAGAAGGTTATGGAAACATATGTGGAATCATAACATAGGAATCATGCCTTTTGAATAAAGGGTCTAGCCTTAACATACCTTTTTGGGCGCCTTAACCTTAACTATTTAATGCTTATCCTCCCAAGCTCGTAAATCTACATTCAAGAGAATCCATACCACTATTAGGCTTATCGTCATATGCTTATCTTAAGTCTTCAAATTAATTCCTTTTAAAATCGCAAAATTCGAAGTAAAAGCATCTCTCCCCGTTTATATTACATCCCAAAGACCACTAAGGGTCATCAAACAGCCCAACAACAACAACAACAATCAACAATAGCAAAAACTACAATATAATCCAATATAACCCTCTTTGATTACTTTAAGAATCATATTGGGCGGCAAGCTCGTTTAACGAATAACAAATGTCATTCAAACCCAACTCTCCTTTCATAATTCAGTCCACACCCTTCATAACAATATGCATATATTTACCATATCATATTTTAGTTCAAAATATCCTTAAATGTATTCCAAAGCAATTCATACTCCTACGCCTCATCCTTTACTTTCTATTCGTAGATTTCATATATTTTCTTCTCCATTCTTCCAACCAACGCATGAATAATCCCAATAACCATAGTGAAAATATATTCACGTTATAATCCACCATTTACAACCATTAGAAGTCATATTTAAACATTCAAAACATCCCCTGCAAAACAGTGGCTTAACTTAACTTATTTCGATGTAGTCTTGCGGTATTTGACCTCAAACAACTTTACCAACATCAAATTAAGCTAGCACACGACCAAAGGGGTGTTATACATACCTTAAGCAGTGCATAAAACCAAAGAACCATGGATGAATCAGTTCAACTTCACCCTCAATCATGATATAATACCATAGGCTTGCTACTCTTGTAGTTTCCAACCTTCTTGATGGAAGATTTGGTTTTTTCCACTTGATTTTGGCCACAATTTTATGGGTGGAAGTTGGGAAAATATTCTAGAGGGTTGGGGAATGTTTTAGAGGTGTTGGATGAAAAAAATAAGGGTAAAACCCCTTTTCTAGAGCTCTAGAGTCGGTTTGGACCGACCTAGAGTCTTCGGTTACTGTAGCAGCGCGCACTGTAGCGCGCGTTTCTGCTCTGTCAGCCTAACTTGTAACGTCCATAATTCTCTACTCCGATGTTGTATCAATGAGCGATTTGTTACTTTGGAAACTAGACTTGATGAACTTCATTTTAGGCTTTTGAAACGCCTTAAAACTCCTGATATACCCAGAGATATACCCCTCCAAATTTGACTCAAAATTTTGTCCAAAATTCTGCCAACTTTTTTCCAAATTTTTGACAAACTTATTTTCTTAGATTTGCTTGGTCCCGGAATCTTCCGAAACTCTCCATACATGATATTTATCATTAATCATACTTGATAATGGTCATGTCCTTTGGTCCCAAGTTTGTCCTTCCCGGTTACAACTTACGAGATCGTAATTCATCCTTTACTTCATTGTTACTTACTTGCCATGGCTTGTACCTTTCAAAACTTCATGGGACATCTCCGATACTCCATTAATACGGTGAAGTACGTGGCATGCTCATGCTTCGAAAGTGTGAGGTGTAACATTTTGTTCATGTGCCAAATAATAGGATACTTTCATCTACACTATATGTGCAGAAAGGACATAGTATATTGTCTAGTGGAGCCATATTAGACCCACATTCCCATAACAATATAGATTTTTTTTGCATAAGCAAATACATCACAACAAGCACATCTAGATTCATGGAAGTTATCAGTCTAATGGAAAACCTTCACCACTCCAAAAACCACTACAGAGGAGAAGTTATGGAGAACCTATAAAAATTAAGTAAACACCAATCAATGAAAAGAAATTGCTATTTGAAAGAGTGCCAAAAATAGATTTGTTTAAATACTAGTAGAGCAAGATAGTATAAGAGAATATAAGATAGAGCATTCAATATTCACTTGGTGAATTCTGCAATCACCCGTGACAAAGAAGCAAGCATCTATTATTTTTTGGCAGGTCTCATCCACAATAAAGCCAAGAAGTTTGCACAAAATATGTAACCAAGTAGGACCCTAACAAAAATAATTTTGCTTTCAAATTACAATCTGCAAGGCATAAAGAACTGCTTAATCTTAAGGGTTTTTGTGCCTTCTACATAAGCCCATGCTCAGTTGACCTGGAAAAAGTGAAGCACGTAGGTTGTCATCATTCCGACATCTATAAGATGACAACTTATGGTGAGATCCCTTCTCATAAGACAATGTTTCAAATAGGCAGGAGGAAAAAAAAGAACCTATCAGCAAGCATTAACTGTTATGCTGCTATATATTAACTGTCACATTAGTCTCATATATGCAAAACATGATAGATTGATGCAGTCCCCAATACTACTGCTATTCAAACATTCTCTTCCTTTGACTTCAGTTGATAGTTCCTTTTAGTTCCTTCATGCCTTTTTTTTTTTCTCTGTTCTTTTCTTCGTTCTCTACATACTCCCTAATTTTTCAATGTTCAAGGCTACTGTGGGTTAATGTCACGACCCAAGCCGCCATGACTAGCACCCACACTAACTCCCAGTGAGCGAACCAACACGTAAGTCATCTATTCATTCATGTCCATTTTTATATTAACTAATTCGATAATTGATTACTCATTCAAGCACAAGATAATCAAATAAGTCATGAAATAAAAACAACGAAGTAAATGTAGAAGTCCTAACTATTACAAATTCCAAAATCCAAAAGTCACCGTATAAGGACTCTAATCTAAAACATGTCTAAGGGATGAAATCTGTCTAACAAATAACCACAATGTCTGGAGTAGAAATAGACATCATAAAAGAAGATCTTCGGGTGGCTCCAGCATGGATAGAAGCTCACCCTAAAATCGCCAACAACGGCCTCAACACTAGATATGAGGACGGGTAGCAGTCTACGATCACTATCTGCACTAAAAGAATGCAACAAGGTAGTATCAATACAAACACTATGTACCGGTAGATATCATAGGCCGATTAAGATTAGTATCATGCATACATCATAAACTCAATAAAATAGACAAGTCAGCCAACAACACGAAATCAATAATCCACAATAAGTCAACCAAGGATAAACACGAATCAAGTCACCCAAAGATATCATGAATCACATCAACAGAAACAACAAACGGGAACAAGCCCGTCAACAATAACCACTTACTCACTGTACACACATGCTAACTGATGTCATTGCTCAGTAGTCATGACCTGCAGGGGACCCATGGTATCCATGTACCACTCGTTTTGGATACTCATCAGACCCGATAAATCTTTCGCTCCAGAAAGAACATCAGTCGCGGTCCACGTCAATGTATCACTCATTTTCGAAACGAACCTCGGACCACGAGCCCATAAACTAGGTCACATTTGTGCCTTTTCACGTATGTATACCTTAGTATTTCTTATCCTCTTATTATCAATGCTCAATTATCATTTTGTATCATAATTTCAGCGAGAAGATCATATTAACTTCCCATCACAACAACATCAAACTGTAGGTTTAACACAATGAATAGTGGCACAAAGCCCACACAGTCACTCAATCAATTGCATATAGGAGTTCAACCACACACACATCATACATGAAGACTAGACATGCTTTCTCCTATTGAATTCATAACACATACAATCAACTAATCAAAGTCTAACTCAAGTAGACCATAACCTACCTCGAACGTAGAGCTGGAACTATGGTAATCACTCGGCTACAACTTTTCCCTTATGTAAAGCCTTGGAACGCTCAAAGTCTAGAAATCAGAATGATCAATGAGTCATACTTGCTCTACTCATAAAATCAATTTAAGACACCCTTCCCTTTGACCCCATTATAATGGGTGAATGATTTCTAGGTGTAACACAACCTAACAAAGGCCTTAGTAATCACTAATCATCAATCCCTAACAATATTTAATCAACACTTCAATTACAAAAAGTTTCCATGGTCAAACTACCATTTTTATGAAACCCTAAGTCTCAATTCACTTAGTTCATGGCTCTAAAGGTTCAATTCATGATTAAGAGGAGTTAACCCAAGCCATTAGATGATAAATAAGTGATAACAATCATAACCCATCAAGTATACAAGGTTTATTAGGTTCTAGGGTTACTATTACTAATTCACCATTGATGTTACAACTCGAAAAATTTCATGTCGTTGTGCGGCAAATAGACTAACGCAGGGTAAGAAGCATATGATGTCCCTACAAGTAAGAAGGGGTACTTAATGATTCTAACTAAGATTCCAAAGACATTTGAGGCAAGAGAAGAAAGTTCGTTGAGGAAGGCAAAGTATGAGTCGTGTTTTGGAAAGGTTTTGCGAAATACCGAGCTAATGTTGATTTAATAATGTTTTGAGGAAGAGCTATAACACTCCATAGATTGTTAATGAAGTGTTACGCAAGTGTTAAGAAGGTCCCACAAGGATTGGAAGTCAAACGAAACAACGAGAGAAATTTTGGAATTTATGAGTTGTACGGCCACTTATACGGCCTGTATAACTTATACGGTCCGTATAAGGGACCGTATAACCTGTCCAGAGAGGGGTCTTTCACTGGAGGTATTATACGGTTACTTATACGGACCATATAAGGGTCCGTATAATCCTCGTCGGGCAGCTTTTAATTTTTATGAAAGAGACCCCCCCCAAAGTCCTCATTTTTCATTTCATCCTTTCTCCACACCTCAAGAAGGCTCTAGAACACTCCATATATCTTATGAAAACAAATCCAAGAGAGATCAAAGATCAATACCAAAAACTAGTAGAATCAGGTGCAAGAATGCTAACTAGCATTGATGGGAGCTAGAAATTTCTTTGGAATTGAAGTTGGGGTTTTCTCCCAGTGAAGCATTTCCATCCAAAACCCATTCCTACACAATCAAAGGTGAGTTTTACACTTGTTTCATGTTATTAAAAGTATTGAGTGGTTGAAAGACTTGGATTGGAGAAGGAGGTATAATATGAGCTCAAATATGGTAATAATGGTATTTTGAGTAGTAAATTGATTGGAGTCATGATTCTTAGTATTAAATGAGTGTAATCTTGTTATGAATGATGTTAAAGATGTTGAAGAAGCATTATATATGAATGAATGTGATGTTGGGTGATAACTATGGTTATGGATGACCTTGAGAGGGAATTTTGAGAATTGAATAATGTCTAGCTTAACAAAACTTATTGATTATGATATTATGGATATTGTTATTGATGTTTGGGAGCTGTTGTATTATATGGAGAACGATGTAGAAACAAAGGAAGTGCTGCCCGATTTTCGTCAGCCCTTAGTCGCCTTAGTTTAGCTTTAAGTATGTTTCCGATTATCTAATTTTGGTACGAATTCTCTTGAATGTAGAATTATGAGTATTGGAGGGGAGCACTTAGTCTGTAAAGTTAGAGCGACGTAAAGGTATGTGAGGCTAGTCCCTTTTTTTCTTTCTAAGGCATGATTCATATAATATAACTTCCTTTAACTTTCCATGACTTTCTCATATTCCGAAAAATTATAAGTCTATGATTATTAAGAGCTACTCATAAGATAATGATAAGAGGCGTGTTATGAATGTGATAAGGATGACAATGAATCTAAATCTAGAGATCCTAAAGCTCATGATATGATATTCTTATGAAGCTAATGATCCTTATATGATTCCTTGATGTTATTCATTGTTGTTGGACTAACCTTATGATGCTAGT
>NC_081347.1:18991992-19000699 GCF_029784015.1 Lycium ferocissimum
CGAATCGACGGTATTTGGGTCGACGGGATCCATTAATCCCAAGTGGCCATTATTCTCATTTTCGGCCACAATCTCGTTGTTGATGGCCAATTGTCCCTTTGTTTGCCATTTGGTTTGTTTTCACGAGACGAACAAAAGAATCGAAATCTTTGGGTGACGAATAGAAAGCCAAGAGATCAAAGACCACTATTATCCTAGCCCAGCGGTGGGCGCTGTTGTTACACCGAAATTGGGTAATAAGTTGAATTTGTAAATGAGGTATAGGATATGTGGATACTTTAATCTATTTTTTTGATCAATGAAGAATGTATATGTGTATTCGCTTATGGATGGCTTATATATATATATATGAATTTACGTGCTAATAATTTGGATGAATGTGTCGATATTATGGATTTGAGCTAAGATATTTATATATATTTCCATGCAATATTGAATGATATGATTCAATGAATTTAAGGCTATAAACCGGACCAAAATCAGAGAGAGTGAGAGAGAAAGGGAGAGAGAAAGCTTCAATACAAATTCTAATACAATGTTTTTGGATGCGAAAAGCCAACCCAAAAGTAAGGAAGTCTTTTTATTTATAGTTTTTCTCTATGGGCCACTTCGCCATGTCCATGGAGCAACTTTTAGAATAAAGGAAGCCCTAATATGAATAAGGTTGGGTCGTACGGTCGACACCGTACGGCCAGCGAAAGCAGTGACGAGAATGATCTCCACACATGGCGATTGAATAACTGATTATCCGGACCAACGGCCACGATCATAACGATCATGAAGAAACCGGGCTAACGGCCACGACTAACTCAGTCATGTATAAACCGGACCAACGGCCACGATCAACTCGGCCCTGGAGAAACCGGAACAACTGCGCTAAGAGGTTTACCTCGGATAAATCGAACCCTACGGTTTTCTTCGAACTTCTTCCGATCAAGCACTACTGATGCAATACCCCCGGTCTGATCGCTTGTGTTTGTCTTCTTTGTCTTCTTCCTTTGGTCGGCCCCCGGTCTCACCGGCTAAGCTTTAATCCGATTTTTACCGTATACAGAAGGGTAAATATAATCTATTTCTAGTAGTACAAGGGCAAATATGACCCTTGTCCGAACTTAAAATAGGAATTATGACAATCAAAAACGTAATCTTTTCAATTCAAAATAATATCAAATTCTCTCTCACCTAAATCATATACTATAAATTTGATTTTCCCTTGAAAAACGTAATTCACCCCCACGGCTTGGCCGAGTTTAAAGCAACTCAGCAAATTAAGGATTTGTGCCATAATTGTGGCTCAAGACTCCGAAAATTTAAAAGGAATATGTAATGCTCAAAAGTCCTTATGTTCAAGGACTTTCCTCTGCCTTTTGCAACGACGAATATATGAATATGTTACTCATTTGTTCAAATAATTCTACTCCATAATTATGTACATATAACTGATAAGCCTTTTGTAAATATATATCCAATAGACAATATTATATATCAGTATACAATATTACAATAGTGTGTGTGCATATACACACACATACAGTTCTTGAAAATAAGGTGGCTATATTTTCCTTCTTGAGTTATTAGCACTACCTAAATTATAGTACAATAGTATCAATCAATAAAAGTCTTTCAGATAATAGGTGGTATGGGTTCGATTGTTACCATCTTTTTTCCTTTTTTTTTTTTTGGCGGATGACTCGTTTATTTTCTGTAATGCTGATATGAATAGTATTTCTCAAATTAACTCTATTTTGGATACGTACGCAAGGTGCTCGGGACAAGTGATTAACTATGAGAAGTCGGCTGCTTTTTTTAGCAAAAATACTACAGATGAGGAAAAATCTAGATTTTGCTCCTCACTTGGTAATATAAGATTATGTACAAGGGCGACATATTTAGAATTGTCTGCTGTCATAGGAAGATCTAAAAAGGAAATGTTGTCCTTTATTAAAGAGAGAATTTTGTCTAAAATAAAGAGCTGGAAAGGAAAGTTCTTGAGTTTGGAAAAGAGGTCTTACTAAAATCTGTTTTAGCAGCTATCTCTTCTTATGTGTTATCTTGTTTTCAAATACCTGATGGATTATGTAAGGAAATCACGAGTATATTTTTAAAATTTTGGTGGGGTCAAAATGATGAGAAGCGGAAAATGCATTTCCAAAGATGGGAAAAACTTTGTGAACCAAAGTTTAGAGGTGGCTTAGGATTTCCGGACTTAAAAGCTTTTAATATGGCTCTTCTAGCCAAACTAGCTTGGAGAATTTTGACTGAACCTGACTTGCTAGTCTCCCAAGTACTAAAGAGCAAGTATTTCCCAAATGAGTCTTTCTTAGATGTACAAGGTCATAAGTATAGTTCTTGGGTTCGGAGGAGCATTCTATGGGGATGTGATCTCTTATTCAAAGGTGTGAGATGGAATATATCAAATGGTGCATCAGTGAGAGTATGAAAGGATCCATGGCTGCCAAGAGACAGCTCGTTTTACCCGTTTAGTATGATTAATGGTGTTTCACATAACTTAAAAGTGTCAAACTTAATAGATCCTAATATAAATTCTTGGAACACCCAACTTCTGAATACTTTATTTAATGAGGACAATGTCATTACAATCCTACTATTCCAATATCTATTAGGGGAAGCAATGATAGACTTATTTGGCACTTTACAAACTCTGGTAAGTATGAAGTGAAGTCTGGTTATCATCTAGCAAAACTTGTCCTTTCAAATAATAGAATTTTGGTTAGTCGACCTGAAAGTAGTTTCCACTGCTTCCCTGAATTCTTCTGAAATCAACTTTGGTCCATGAAGATTTAAAATGAATTGAAACATTTTGTGCGAAAATACATTCTATATACCTTACCAGTTAGGAACACTATTGCGGGGAGAATCAGAACTATAGATTCAACGCGTCTTATTTGTGGAATGGAACCCAAAACTATAGAACACATGTTCTTCAAATGTTCTAAATCGGTTAATTTGTGGAAAAGAAGTCTTATTCTTTGGCTTTGACTTGAACCTTATCTTTGACTTTTCGGCATGGTGGCATAAATTATACTCCCTATGTTTCAATTTATGTGAACCTTTTACTATTTGGGGAGTCTACGAGGTGCTTCTTTGACCACATTTTTCTTATGTTTTTTCTAGATTATTTGAATTATAAATTATCATGACTTATAATATTTTTTTATGTAGTTTCTAAATATATAAATTTTATTTTTACAAACTTGAAAAATCTATGTCAAAATTTACGATCAGTTATAAAGTTTGACCCTCGTGCTCCGAAAAGGTTCACATAAATTGAAACAGAGGGAGTATTTGGATACTAAAACTTTTCCTGATACTAATGCTTTATTGCAATTGTCAGTATCTATCTTATGGATGATATGGAGCTAGAAATGATTATGTGTTTAATTCCTTGTTGTGAAGTGACGTTGTTCCATCAAAAGCTTTATCTGACTTTAACGAGTTTACAGATGAAAACAATAGTGCAAACACGATGGGGCGGGAGCGGCAAGTTGTGACTCACCCCACTTCACTAACTTTTTCTCCAGAACATTTGTTGTTGTATGTTGATGCAGGTATGCTTCAAAATACTCGAAAGACGAGTATTGCAATGGTAGCCTTGAAGGCTAATGGAGATGTGCTTCATGCCTATGGTAGTCCAATTCATTTTGTTGGAAAAGCCGTGATAGCTGAAGCATTGGCGATTCGCAAAGTAATCCAGATTGCGGTGGAGTAAGGATGGAAGAATATAAAAATATTATCAGATTCATCGACTATGACTCAAATGCTTAATAGGAGAATCACTCCCTCTTGGGATGTACTTACTGTGTGTGAAGATATCTGGCATCTCAAGCGTTATCTAGACGATGTAGCTTTTATATATATAAGTAGACGTGCTAATACGTGTAGTCATAGATTAGCGAAGTTAGCTTTATCACTATTTCATGAAGTCTCTTGGTTTGGGAACTTCCCATGTTGGGTTGTCAAAGAGGCTTCTCAATGCTTTGTACAACTGACTGCAGTTTGATCAATACAAATTAGTTTTGGAAAAAGAAAAAAAGACATGTTTGGGCCCATAATTTCGCGGTCAACTCAACTAATTATTAATTTTGACGGAATTAAATTCTTACAATTTAAATTATTAAATGATTTGTCTGGTTATCCCAGCTAGTATTGGATTTCAAATAAGCGATTGTGCATGTGATTGCACTCTACCTGGCTGCGTGATTTAATATTCAACTAAGGATATTAGGTAACAACCTAATTCACGTTTGTTATATCCACAATTAACTTCTTTGGTTTTAGTTTAACTTTTGGTGGGCTTTTGGGGTTGGGGAGTGGGGGTGGGTAGGGATAGGTATATCTTTTTGGGGCAAAATGGTCAATTTGTTCCTTGAATTATTTAAATAAAATTATAATTTAGTCATCCGTTTCAATTTTGGCATAAAAACGCTTTACAGTTTGTTAAGTAACTCACATTGTCCTCCGTACTAACAATTTCCTCAATTCGGATGAAAAATGACCAATTCAGCTCTGAACTATTTGAAATTAGACAAGTTTTACCTCTATTTAAACCCGTCAACCGGTTTGAACCGGACGGACCCGATAGCCGATTCTGAAACCGGTTCCGGTTAAAAAACGGAACCGGTCACCGATTAATTCGAAACGGAGCCGATCCGGTTCAAACGTCAAAATCCTTTTTTTTTTTTGTATAGTATATATATATTATAGTATTTATTAGTATATTGTAGGTATATTTACATATGTTATATAAGTTAATAAGTAAAGTTTATATATTCTTAGGGTAATTAATTAGTCAATAATCAACATATACATGTATATATATATATTAAGTTATATGCTTAAGTTATACTACATATACCTAAAATATAGTAAGAATATACTTATATAGTTCAATATACTTAGGTTATATAACTTATATATATATAGATATATGTTTTAGTTATATATATATATATATATATATATATGTTTAAGTATACTATATATACTTATAACTTATATATTATAACTTAAGTTATTTATAGCTTAATTTTTTTTCTAAGTTTATAAATTCATATATATATATATATATATATATATTATAAGTATATTCTTAGTATATTTTAGTTATTTTTCAAGTATATAACTTTCTAGTTTTTAATTTAAGTAGATGTATATTATAAGTATATTTTTAGTATATTCCTAACTTAATATAAGTAAAATTATGATCACAAGTAAATAGAAGAAAGATCAATGAGCCATATATTTTATTCATTCATGAATAACATTTATTTGCAATTTGTAGTTTTTTTTAACTTGCAAATAATACATGAATTGCAAAGAAATAGTAGAATAATAAAATCACCAATTCTCAATCATTTGGTTAATTTCCCATATCATATTCGGCCATGGAGATATCTTCAAAGTCTTGAATTTTGGTCGGTCCACTTGCTATCAAATGTAATTTCTTCCTCTTCGCCTTCCTCCGCTTCTAAGTTTTGTTTGCGTCGCTCCGATCTAATCCAATCGCGAATGCACACTAGTACTTGCAAGCTAAAGCTGGATAATGAGTGTCTATGGTCTCCAATTTGTTGTCTTCCTTGGCTAAATGCGCTCTCCGAAGCCACGGTTGATACTTGAACCGTAAGGATATCTCGAGCCATTCTTGAGAGTGTCGGATGACTTGCCTTGTACTTCTTCCACCATGCTAAGACGTCCAATTCATCTAATTCCTTGATATCCACATTTGGCTGCATCAAATAAAAGTTATATTCATCAAAGTTTGCACTACAAGAAGGAGTTGACTCTAAATGTAAAAATTTTAAATGCGACAAACTCGACAAGCCCTTTTCGCTACTTTGAGAAGTAGTAGGGCGTGGAGCAACGGGTGTAACACGTTCTTCCAAATTAGAATAATGAGTAAAAACTTTTAAGAGTTAAACTTGACTAAAGATGGTTGAACTCCTCTTGATTTCTCTAAGTGTATAAATTTGACCAACCAATGCTTTAGTATAAGATACTTTTAAACAAGGATTTAAAAGAGAACCCAATATAAATAAAGTTGGGATGGGAAAAAATACTTCTTAAATTTGATTATCATATCAAAAATAGCCCGCTTGATAACGGGTTTATATTTATACTCTTGTAAAACTCTAGCTATTTCCATAAGTAGACTAAAATTCCGGTTATCGTGGGATAGAATTGTTTAGAAAAAGCAAGGTTGCATTATAAAAAATTTCTAAAAGTTCAACACATTCCTTAACATCTTCCCAATACGTAAAATTTAACCAATCATCACTATTAATATTATATTTGTTGTGAACTTGTTGTTGAATGCTATACTCATATGCTTTGTTGTAGCATAATGTAAGTGTAGTTCCACTAATCTCAATTTCTACTTGAATTTTCCTAGGTCTAAGGTTATTTTCACAAGAATTCTTAAAATCTCTAAGTCTTCTATTAGCATTAAAAGAAACGCAACGCATCTAACTTTTTTTAATAGAATCGTCAAAACAAACAAGACCATCTTTAATAATTAAGTTTAAAATGTGACAACAACATCTCACATGAAAAATATTTTTTAGCGGAGGGTTTAATTCTCTTTTTAAAAGACCAATCGCCTTTGTATTATTAGAAGCATTAGCTAAAGCAATACAAAGTGTTTTTCTATAAATGTTAAAAAATCTCATAATAGTAGACATTGAATCGCTAAAAATTTTCCATCGTGACGACCTTTTCCTTCATCATATAAAAAAGCTATAATTCTTTTGCATAACTCAATTGTCATCAACCCAATGACATGTAATAGCAAAAAAATCTAACTTGTTAAGACTAAGACCCAAATCGGGTGAGAAACATTACAATTTAAAGAATTAAATATATGGCGCAAATAAAATCTATATTTGTTATACAAATCTATAACATCCGCTCTACAAGTACTTCTAGGAATACCCTCAAATAGCGATTATAACAACGTTGAATGTAAGTAACAAACCCCAATGCGAAGGAAGGAAAATGGTAAACAATCGTAAGCTACCATTTTAGCTATTTCTACATTCTCTTTTTTCTTGTCATACTTAAAATTTTCTTGGTTCGTGAGATCTATCGTCATTTGAATACCCGCATTTGAACCGTTTGCTCTCCCAAACATCCATATGTTTCTTTCTCATATGGACCGTTTAGTACCCGTTCCGCATCCTTACTAGTTTCTTGCACTTGCCTAAGCAAATACTTCATGCTTGTCCACGTAGGGTACATTTGGCGTATGGCTTTCCTATCCTTAGTCATAAATTTTCAAATTTTAGCTGTTGGCTTACGAGTTCTAGGCGGTTTGTCTTGTGTATGTGATTGTGCGGACGACATGTATCTCATGTGATTTTCGGGGGCTTGTGTTTCATCATCATCATCATCATCGTCAATTTCATTAAAAAGTCGGTAAAATGTTGTTGCATTGCCTAAGCTGACCTAAAAGTGGATTATTTCCCACCAACATCAATACCTAAATTAGGTGTTTCTTCCACAAATGTTTCCCCGTTAAGCCCACACTGCAATCACACTACTCGACACCCGTCTTTAAATCTCTTTGCCATTATTAAATAGAATTAATTTAAATCACACTCAAAATAAATCAACAAAATAAATTACAACAAATTAAATTGCGTAAATTAAATTGCGAAAAATAAAGATAGAGTTGGAACGAAGATATCAAATTGCGGACTAATTTCCAACAAAGTGAAGGCGTAAATTGCAAATCCACCAAAGTTACTTCGGATTGTTGCAAAATCACTAACTCCACCAAAAATATTATAATTGCAAAATTAATAATTGAAACTATAATAAGACTTTATAATATTTATTTGAGAGAAATTTAAAGTGGCTAATTGTTGCAAAGTAACTATAATTGAGAGATTGAGATTTGAGAGAAAAGAGAAGAGTGAATTGGTGTGGATTAAAATGGAAATGAAGAGGGGGTTTATATGGGGTGGGGGATGGGTTAAAGTGTTAAAAAAAAAAAGTTTGGGCGATTGGGGGAGGGGGGCAAAAAATGGGTTTATGGCCGTTTGGCAATTTTGCAAATGGACCGTTGCCCAACGGTCCAACAGTGAACATCCCAACCCCCAACGGCTCTATTTAAATTTTTTTTTTTTTAATTTCACCGGTTTAACCGGTTCCGATTTCAAAAAAATTGAAACCGGACCGGTATGTAATATACGTTACCGGAACCGGTTGAACCGGTTCCGGTTTTACCATCCGGTTACCGGTTAAACCGGACCGGTTGACGGGTTTACCTCTATTCCGTACCGTTCAGATGTATAAAAAAAAAAAAAATTACTTTAAATTTGACAAAATTTAAGATAATCTAGTATTCATAGGATAAACTTTTCTTGAGGGGTGGGGAGGGGGGGAGGGGTAATGAAAAATAGATAGAAACAGGCTAAGGGAAAAGGGATACTGGCTGAATTATATTGTAGAGAACGACTGATAAAAATTACTCCTATCTCATTTCGAATAGTTTATGAGTAAAATTGGTCATTTTTCATTTAAGTTGGAACAACAGCTAGTAGAAAGGATATTCCTAAGTTATTTGGCTAAAGACAAAGCATTTTGTGCCAAAATAAAACGGATAAGAAATTATCCTATTTTTAATAATGCTGAAGCAAAATTAGTCAATTTCCGAGTTTGTCTTTTTATAGATATTTTTTCATGCAAA